>NW_009260621.1:2202118-2230951 GCF_000687185.1 Egretta garzetta | reverse complement strand
TGCTAGCCACAGAAGCTGAGAGCAGCTTATTGTGTGGCAAGTTAACTCTGTAAACATACACAATGTCAGAGTAACTTCTCCCCTTTTCACTCTCTCACCTCCTCACTTATTTTTGTATCTCCCTCCGAAATCACGCAGAATTTTACAATTGGGAATAAACTGCAAAATTATAACACAAACTGCATCTATCACTGGATGTTGACAATACTATCCTCTTCTATTGAAACAGAATGGAAATATTTTATTTGGAAATAAGACTAAAGGGAATTTTTCCAATAAACGTAAATTTCACATTTTTTGAAGTTCTTACCTAGAGCCCAGCTTGGCATCCTTTGCACACCAATAATGCCAGCAAAACCTCTGCTTTGAAAAGAATAAAGTAGTCCCATTCTCTGACCATACTCTGTAAAAATGCTAAACCACTTTACAAATGGCATCCTTTTGTTTACAATAAAGAGCTTTTTGATTCACAAGCCAGGATGGCATTCCACATTTCCAAAGTCCATTAACCAGGAGTGGTTAATTCACAAACTTCACATTTGCAGGTTGACTTTCAAGTGAACCTCAGCACAAAAGCTTACAGCTTTTTGTGCTACCTGACAAAACAACTGAGAGCTAAGACACTCAGATCTAATCTCTTGTGTGTGTGTGGTAGGTATGCCTTTTAATACTTTAGCTAGTATTACATGGAATACCCTAGGAAAGAAATCTGTATTTGTGAGGTCAACGAATGCACTAATCTTGTACTTACTTTCAACAGTATTTACAACAGTACTTACAACTAACTTACTTACAATAGTACACAGTATTTTCCTTGCTTCATTTTAAGCAAGTGGAAAAGCACAAAGTCGTGGTACTGGTCACGCAGCGAAGTTATGAACACAAGCAGCTATGTAGGATCAGAAACTAACCCAGATTAGTATTCACATAACTGATACTTCAAGCACACTGTTCAAATATCAACTTGATATTTCCATAATTACAAGGCTAAAAAACATTCTCAGGCATTGATTCCCATCTCATCAGGAATGAAATACTGTTGTATGTTTGAGCAGCATGTCAATCGTTTCTTTTGCAATACTGGTATCATACAACAAATTTTGAAATCTTTTGCCAAAGTAACTTGCTTCAAAATGCATTCCACTGTGGATTCTTCACTTATAAAAGCTGTAGCTCACAAATAAAGGAAATAATTTACATCCTTCTAATGGCACTAGCAAGCAACCACTTGCATTCAGAGAGTGATTTTCATCTCAAGAGTAAATTCCAGACTGTAGAAAATGGGCTCAGCTTACACTAGAGGGGGTACACAGCCCCAAGAGGTCCCAGCGAGCACTATAGCTTTGTAAAGTACACTGTCAGAGCTCTCTGGCACACAAGCTGCTGCAACATTCCTTACTCAGGGGTAGAGGCGCAGGGGGAACAAACTCATCCCTGTGGCAGAAGAACAAAGGTGAGACCTGGCTTTCTGCATCTTCCCCAGCTGCGATGGAGAGGCTCTTGCTACTGTGCAAGGACTGCAGAAGTGACCACCCGAGTGGGAGGCACGGGGGATCTGAACTCCCCGTGACCTCACAGTGTGCACAGCCACACTGAGCCCAGGCACAGTCCAGACACATAAACATGGGTATCACTTCACACATCACTGAAGACTACTTATCTTACTAGGGTGGAAATACAACAGCATGCAGTCATTTCAGTAATCATCTGAGAACAGGATGTGACAACTACCAAACCAAGCTGGAAGTGAGAAGAACATTTTAAGGAGACGAAATGTAGTTATAAAAACTGGAATTCAGCCAGAAGATCAAGTATTTGCTTCTTTATTTTCAGATGCCACTAGTTCTGTTTCTGAAACAAGTCACTCATCTTTTGACTAACTTAATGGTCAAGCTGCGGCTTTGACCTTCTTCAGAAAGCATCTAAAACAGACCTTGCCAATTTTTGAAGACTTACTGAGAAAGGCCCAGTAAAAAAAAAAAAATTAAAAAAAATCCATTCTTCTCTTTCCCAGGACAGAGTAATCAAATTATACAGCAAATCTGTACTTAAGGAGGAACTTCTTCCACCAGCAAAGCATGGACTAGTACTATGCTGTTATGTTCTCTTACTACTCTCAAAAATTCCTGAGTGATCCCCCATATTGGTCTGAATGAACTACTGGTATTTTCATGACTCTCAAAACACAACTGTTTGGCCATCGACAGACATTATTTTAAAATATGCATACTTCATGACTCTCAAAACACAACTGTTTGGCCATCAACAGACATTATTTTAAAATATGCATATAGAAGTCAGACAGTGGCCATCTCCCTCCACATACCATTCTGAGATTCCCAGGTGACTCTCCCTAGCAGACTATCAAAACAAACTATTTTTGAAGTTGCATAACAGAAGACATTCCGTAAGTATTTTCAGTAATTTTTATATTTCACATTAAACAAAGATCAGATGCAGCAACACCAAAACTGCCTAAAAAATTGCCACAGCCCATCTTGGATGCAACTCCAATTGCCTGAGACAGAACATTGCAAGGAGTCTTAACCTCACCACACCACTTATTATAGTTACAGTTACCTGTAGCTAATCTTAGTCAACGAGTTCTAGCAGCTTCAAGGTAGTTCACAAAAAAAAAAAAAAAACCACAACCAGCTTCAAATTTTCAAATTCATAAAGTCACTTCTGCATTTCTTTTTAATTAATTTTTATATCATTACAATAAGATACTTCAAATTATATTTCAGTAATTTGAGAATAAAACTCCCCTCTTGACACTTGGCTCCTCCCCTCTGTCTGACATGCACTCATTTTTCCGTTACAGTGAATACATTTGAACCCCTTTAAAACTTAAACAAGGGGGCAAAATCTTAAAGATTAACCTAATTTGTCCCTCAGTCTTAAGGTCTATCCCCAAATGGCTGCTGACCCAGGAAAAAAACACTACTGACCAGCGCAGTTTCCACCACCGGCAGCGTTACTGACGTAACTACCCACAAGAAGTACCACATTCTGGATTCACAGGACTCAGCAGAGCTCTGGCATAAGCTAGAGCATTTCAGGACCTCTCCCCAGTGGTTCTAGAAAATCCACTACAGTAAACACTCAGTTTAAACAGAACATGAATTGTCTGCACAACTCCTTGTTTTGTTGGGGTAAGGCAGTGGTTTGATTATTACTTAGAATAAGATTGAAAGATTAAGTGATGTTTTAGAGCTCATTTAAAACTCCCTTTACCTGTACCTCTTCCATCCAGTAAACTGGTTCACCCTAAAAATGACTAAAATTTTGCTGAAAACATTTAACTTAAAAAGTAAAACTTCAGAAAATAATGGGATTTTTTTTTTAAATGTAGCCCAATTTTTCTACAAAAACCAACACACACCTTAAAAAAAACCACAAGGGCTTTACTGTAAAGCTGATAGTGCACATAATAAACCCCTTTTTAACTTTCAAAAATTAAAAAGACTGCTAGAGTTTTAGATTGTTGGTAATGATACGCACTTAGTTGAAAAAATAAAAAGCCGAACAGATGAGTTGCCTAACAACATATTCAATAAAGTGAGCAATCTGGATGTCCTGTTTATCACATAAATGCTTTTTCCAATTCTCGTATTACTCACCTCAGATTTACTGATCAGCAGTGACATTTCTTACCACAGTGCATTTTTTTGTCAAATTTGAAAATCCATACCAACCAGCTACAGAACTCTGCAGACAGGCTTTTCATCCTCTCAAAATATGAGGCCAGAGAACAATTGTTCTCATTAAATCAGTTGCTGTAGTATCTCTTAGAAGCAACTTTACTTAGACAATTTATGATCAACTTCCAGTAGATGTGCAAGAGTAGTCCAAACAGGCATAGGACAATAACCAGAACATTCAAAATCAAGTGGGTTTTTTTTTTGGTTTGTTTTTTTTTTTTTTTTCTCCAAAGACCAATGTGTGGAAACCACAGGAAGAGAGGGAAAACATAAAAAAAACACACCACCAAACCCCCCCAAAACACTCAACATAAATACAGGGTGTTGTGTGATCAACGTTTCAACAGAAGTCTTAGAAGGTCAGCATTCTCCATTAATCAAAACTAGAAAATTTAAAGAACACAGGTAAAACCTTAAAACATTCTTTCAGTTCGAGTCTATACAAGCTGATTTAATATTTTAAGCTGATATCAGCAGACTGAATAAATACTCATTTTTTCCCCAGTACAAAAAAGTTCTTCATTCCTTACCTCATCATCTTTATACCAGGACAAGCTTTCTGCAGTTAGAACGAACCAGTATTCCTTGGATCCTCCTTTCATGATGCCAATATTGTTGATGGTCAGCCAGCCTTTCCGGATGACCTGTGCAGAGGTGCAGTCAGGCACAAGTTTAGTTCATTACTCACTTGACATAATTCTGCTGCTGCATTCATTCTTTTAAATCAAGACTTGCTAAATAAAACAAAAACAGGTGTATTTTTTCAGTCTCTGCCAAAGTCAAGGAAAAAAAAAAGTAACAAAGTGAATGTAGTGTTTTAAGTCAAAAGGTTGAAGAAAGAGAGGAGCTTAAGTATTATCGTGTTGTACTTACAGCAAGCATGAGCACATTAAGGATCATGTAAAGTTGAAGAAACTTATTTGCTGTATAACTAGAGATTGTAGTAGTCCATACAACTTTATATACAACTACTTTGGTCTAGTCTAATTGTTAAGGTCATTTGTAAAGTTGGATATTAGGAGAAGCACCTAGATTCTGGCAAAGTGAGTGGCTTCTGGCATGCACTGGGAATTTTCAGAAGGGGTTGAATCAAGTGACAAAATAGGGAGGTGTTCTACAGTTAATTTGAAATTAAGATCGGAAGTGATAAGGAGAGGTATATGAGAGCTATTTTCCTCTCATAAGGTAGAAGAGGGAAAGAAAAGAGGAAAAAAAAACCACTAAGGCTGCAATAAAAATCAGGGGGGGAAAATGGGTAACGCAGAACTTTATAAAATAGTTACAAGTCAAAGATGAATGAACAAATGGGAACAGCATACCTATAAATTACTAAGGCCAGGAGGCTACATCAAAACTTAAGAGGAATGAGAGAACTCCAGAGATGAAGAAGAGAGAATGCTCATGAGAACTGGTTTATGGATCACATAGAACATTCCAATTTTATTGGAACATTTTTTGTTTTCCAATATGTATATGAGAAAACAAATGTTCCTTCCTATTATACTCTGAACAAGACAACAGAACTCTCCCAATCACACAGATGCAAGGAACCTCAGCCATTCTGCTTCTCCCCATAGCAATGCCCTTTACTTGCCTACAAAGCATTGAGATGGAGAGAAGCAGTGCTCAGAGAGGCCCTTCAGAACTCCCTCAATAAGTCTCACAAGCATGGACTTGTGTGATCAAACATGAGTTTCCTCTTGCTTTTAGAGAAATACACAGGACTGTGACATCCCTCTCATAGGGCTTTATAAGACTAGTAACTCCAATATCAACAGATAACCAGAGAGAAACATTACTCGGTATCTATTCTTTGTCACCTACAAAAATTTCAGAATCGTAATTCACTCCCATTCAGCATGCACATTCATGTAAGCTCCCTGAAAAGAAAAGCTTAGTTCCTTGCTCTGTGCAATACCAAAGTTGTATTTGGTAACTAAACCAAAGAAAGAGATCAAAAGTTGCACCTGGAAAGCTGGTAAAAGTATTGGTAACGCACATAATCCAAGAGTATCAATTTCACTTAAAATAAGATGATCATGTTTTCCCACTCACTACCAACCAGGCCAACAGTGTAAGAAAACCACTGAAGACCCAAAACCAATCTATAGGTTTTCAGCCTGTTTTAAAAAAAAAAAAAAAAATCACTAAGAAAGCATTGATTTGTTTCTGAAGACTCAGTAAGCTACGAGAGAACTGGACATGACTCCCGTATAGAGACTCAAGAGTACAGCACAAGCAGACTGGATGGAATAGCCTGTACCACAAAGGTTTCTGCAGAAGTTTGCAATTATTTTTAATATTCATGTTCATTGGGTGAAGGGGCATGGGTGGAAGTAGAGAGGGGGCATTGCTGAGTACAAATAGTCATGGAATGCTTGCCCGAGTGCAAGTTAAGGGAAACATACTGATACGAACTTGACTACCCAGTCAAATCCTCATTTTATTTTACAGTATTTATTGAAGTAAACTTTTAACAGGAAACAAGCAACATGCGTATATAGCCAGTACACTAGCCTTCAAGCAACTGCCACAGAATAAGCTGTGAAACCAAGCTAACTTCATTTTTTTTCTGCACTGAACTACACAAACACAAATGGAAGAAATTTTATGAAAAATCCAGGAAATTAGGGTTCCCCAACCACTTGAACTTAGCTTCGCAACATGGTGAGTTACATTTGTACAGCAGACTAAGTACTTCGCTGCTAATGGGTAAAGATGGTTATTCACATGTTATAAAGAAGCTGAAATAAGAGGCTATGAGAGAGGATGCTGTTGAACTATGCTGTCTGCAATTGAAAATTCTATGTTGCGCATATCCACATACAGGAAGTGCAGGCAGCCGGGCCAGCACACTACTGAAAACTGGTTTGGCCACACATCTTAGAGAAAGTGAAAGATTTGAAGATGGATGTCACAGTGGGGATAAAGGGGTGGTTTCTACAAGCAAACCAGTAAGAAACACCCAAGTAGCATGTTCAAGAACCTTATAGGTGATGAGCACTTAGAAGGGAAGGGAAGTAGCAGTCTTTGCTTATTCCATTCAGTGCTTTCCCTCATCATTACCGCAGGCTTTGTAGCATGTTAACAAGAGTCAAATCTTCTCAGTTTGACAAGAATGCACTTGTAGAGATCTCAGAACAGATTGACTCAAGATTTTAAAATCTAAACTATATAAGCCATTTAAGAAGTAAAGAAGCTTTTAATACTTCTAATGCAGGAACTACATCAGTTGCATAGCTCCAGAAGACTGTCTAGCTCCAGTCCAACGCGTCTCCCCACAGATGCATACCCATCACTGGGTGTGCACAGAAACAAGATGACTTGCTAATACAAACATTGGTCACTGTCTTGTAAAGGAAGGAATTTGCCAGTTGTTTCCTCAAAAGTCCTGTGTGCTGAGGATTAGATCCAGCTGTCATTCCCACACAACCCTGAGTGAAGAGCAGGGCACAAAGCTATAGCAATATCTTGGGTACGTGTTTTTCGTTTGCAAATTTCTAGACCTGTTTATCTATACCCCTCTGAGAAAACAGGGTACTGTGTTCTGTAAAATATCCTGGACACTACAACAGCTCATAATTATCCAAAATACTTGGAAGCAGTTCCAGGGGACATCAAGAGAAAGAAGACTAGCTTAGTGTGCTAAGCCTCATGTTCTTTTCATCGAATTGTTCCCATTTCCCAAGCACATTATGTTAACTACAAAAAGCTACGCTTTCAAAATACTCAGTACCAGTGTTGGGGTCAGGGGGAGAGAAATGTCTGATCAACATGTAAGTGCAAAATATAGTGAGATTAAACGACACGGTTTTACTTTCCAGAGAAGCTGAATTACACCTTAGACTCCAGCCAATTTCGCAAAAAATAATTCAAGCTATATTTTAAAAAAATCAGTGTCCTTCCATGGGCAATAACCACCAAAGATTTTCAAAAGACTTTTGAAGTTAAAAAAACTCTGATGGGAGGAGTGTTTTGTTTTGTTTTTAAACTATTGTGTTTGCTATATTGTATAGTACTTCAGCTTGAAAAATGAAAGTAGTGTGTTTCATTATTGTGTTCACTAGTTCATTTTCTGGTTGGTTTGGATTTAAGAGATCCATTTCAATATTTTCTATCATATTTCTAAATGTCACTCTGTGCAAGCCGGATATTAGTGACATGAGTTATGAACTTCAGGAAGGTGAAAATATGGGCATTGCCAGAAACTAGTGAAGACAATATTCTGACCGGTAGTTGGACTCCATGTACAGGATGAACAAGAGATGACACAGTTCCTTCCTTCAGGGTCCTGATACCTAATCTGGGTGTCTGAAAAATGAAACTTAAACGGTACGAATGCACATGAAGCAGCCAGAAGGAAGTCATTTTCTGATAGTTCAGCTGCACAAAACCCAAATCATATGTGTTGTTCTTATTCTGCACCACTTCATAGATAAACAGGAAAGCAGGATTTAACACAGTAAGTACATTTTATGTATTGCTGCATGACTTACTCATTCCATTAAATCAAATAGGGTATTTGTAAAAGAAATACATTAGAGAATCAGAGCGTGTTCCATTTCTTTAAAAGTAGTATTTGAAAGATGATTTCAATATGAGAGATAAGTGAGACTGACCGGGCAGACAAAAATACAGGTGTGAAAATCATGAGACTAGCTACTTCCACAACAATACAAGCAGCAGCATTTGTTGAGTTAACATAACTCTCCATTAAAGCTGTGTTAGGTAATACCGTTGAAATAATTTTGAACACACAACACAACCTCCCAGCACTACTCTATCTTGTAATCACTGTCATAACAACATGTGTTAGCAAACAGTGAGCACACGGAGAATAAAAATTGCAAAAACTACTCTGTGAGGCATCGTTACAAGCTATTGTTTCTTTGGGTTCAAATAAGAAGATTTTTGCTCTAGAGAGGCTAAAAAGGAACAACATACTAGAGGGGAACCTAATACAGCATTTCACTGTAATTTGCCATATGTCAGAGCATAAACTAATCAGATCTGTTCCGATACTGACCACAACAAGATCTTGTGACATTGCTGGCCCAAAAATCACTGCACAATATATTGCATAACTTAAAAATAATGACAGTGGCTTAAGTCCTAAACACATGCCTACTTTAATGAAAAATTTAGTCTTTACTGAAGCAAAGCACTCAGTAGTGAAAAACTGAAACATGTTTCTAAGTGTAGTTAAACAAAGATTGAGGTGATAAGCCAATCATGAAGGAATCTTAACCTAAAAAATAAGAATAGTTAAAGGCCACTTAGAAGAGCAATACTTCTCTACTCTTCATAAGGTGAAAATTCAAGGTATCTCATTCAAGGATATTTCAAAATTTGGTATCACGTGGTTGTCCATGGGCATCACCTCTTTTACAGAAACACTGGCATTTCTTAACAGAACAGCCTTGTCATAGTTTTTCATGACCATCTCCCTGACCATGGTACAAGTTTCCATTTCCATCTACTTAAAATTCTGTAAACCATTTTTTTTCTTGGGTCAGGCAAGGTAGCAGGATTTAAGTATATCTGAAGAAAAGAAGCAGCAAAGTATGCTACAAAGCAGGATTAAAAAGAAAAAAGGGATTATTAGGCAAAAAGTTACTATTATTAGCACTATAGTTCAGACCAACTGATGGGGTCAAAATGCTACTTGTGTCCAGAACAAGTGAATCAGATTGCTGGCGTAACACTGTAAATGAGGCAGGTCAAACAAAGCCTTCAAACCCAAACCTCCAAATCACTTGGACAGCGACTTGAAACTCATAGTTCAGATTAAGTCCCTTCTCCACAGCAGCAGATTTTGCCACAGAAGTAAAACACAAAGCAGAATTTCATATAAATTAAATATAATCCTCTAAAATTTGACTATCTTGCATTCTCACACACAGAGTATACAGTGGGCACATGGAGCAATGACACCTTCATCTTCAAAGGTATATCATGAAGGGGAGCTTTAAACACTAAATTTTAGTCACCAAAGCAAATCTCAACACACAAAATACACAGTTAAGAGTGGGTCAGCTTTCAGGAACCAGATCTTGCTAGTGTGCTGTATAAAACCAAGCATTACACTGATTATTTCAAGCAAATTAGAAGACAGACTAACCTGTGGCTTAAAAAGAAACTTTGTGGAGTCAGGTCAAAACCTCAGGCGGTAGCAAAGAAAAGACAAACAAAAAAGGCCAAAGATTAAGTGTGAGAGGATAAATTAGTAGAAGAAAAAGGAGCAAAAACATGTTAAGAGGAACTGGCATTACACTTCTTCCAAAAATGCAATATTGCTGCGCTCATCTTACTTCTGAGATACAAAGAAATAGTTAATAGTTATCTGCATCATTCCAGGTCAAAGCAAGCTACAAAAAAGAAAAGCAATAGATTGCAAGTAAGCATCCCACTGGGAAAACTTAATGATTTTGATCTCCCAAGAGATTCAATTCATCTGCTGTTAGAATCAGTGCTGCCTAGTTCTTTTCCTTTATTAAGCATAAGTTTAGTTTAAGTTTGTTTGAAGTGATAGCTAATATAATTTGATGATGTGGCAACAAACTGGAAAAATGTATGCGCTGTCATCATAGATATTGCCAAAGAACACACACAATACCAAGATTTGCTTCTTACACCTAACCATCACTGAATCAGGAGTAACTTGTTATAAAATTAACTGCTGTTTAGACAATTAATTCTAATTAGTAATATTAAAGGCATTCACATATTTATTTACTGATGAGGTGGAAGGGTTAGAAAAGAGTCTGTCCATGATATACTGATCCTCCTGGTGCTACAAAAAGAATGCTAAAAAGGCTTTAAATATTTCTAAGTTTCTTAATAAAACTCACTTTTTCTATCAGAAGTAATTTCTTTACATAAACAAAATACCAAGAAAGTACCTGTACCTATAAACAGCATGTTCATTTACACAAGAGCTAATGTTTCCTTCTGGTTACCAGAAACTTATTTGCCCACCGTTCAAAAAGAGGTTTACTATGAATAGAGGCACTTACATCAGGTAAAAACTGCTTTCCAGTTATATAATAAAATAAACACCAGTTAGTCATTTTAGTTTGAGAAACTCAGTAAATTCTAAAAATATTAATTTTATTCAAAGTTTTGTACAACATTTTAAGTTATACTAGTTCATACTTGTAACAGCAGGTTAGTAGCAGTTAAGTGATGAACTGCAATTATACTTTGTTGAGGAAGTGTTACAGACAGGACAGTTTAACATTAAATAGTTTAGTAGCAAGTATTCAACAAACCAATGAGTTAGAGACAAACTTTGCCCTCTGAAAAGCTAAATGAAAAAGCAACAATAAAGCTTACAGAACTTAGCTCGTACAATTTGCCTTGAAGGCGGTAGATTGGTTCCCTGAAATAGCAAATTGCAAAAATGAAGTTTTATTTCAGAAACATTTTCTCATTCTTTTCAACTCCAAACAATCAACTTACAAACATCTGTTTATTATCTTTAACGTAAAAGGTTCAGCAAAGTCCTTTATACCAAAAGTAATCAAGTTTCAGCATTTAATTTAAAACGCCAAGCTTTTTCTCCACTTCTTTAGAGAGAACACATTCACTTAATTTTTTAATTCCTTTTAATTTAATAATTCCTTTTATTTGTGTATTTTTAAAGAGTCGGATAATTGGTCAATTTTCCTTTTATGGGACCCTCCAAAGTGATGACCGTTGTTGTGTTTGACACATGTTCCGGAACAGCTAGATAAGAAGGAAATCTCTCCTCAGAGGAGAGAGACTAGTCTTTGAAGCCATTTCAGTGTTTAGACCTTCCAACTTTTTTCATTTTAGTCCAAACCACATACTACATCAAAAATGCCACTCATGCTGGTCAGTCTATGGGGGACCATCACATCCAAGAAGTTAATAGATTATTTTAAATGACACATCAAAAGTAATTAGCAATTTCTTGGTGGGAAGAAGATGTTGGATTTCTATCCCCAGAATGATTTGACTAAGTTTTCAAAAAATGCTAGAACTCACATCTACAACAGCAGAATAGGAGACTTCTGAAATGTCAGGTTTATCACCTGAGGGGCCTAAACTCTGGTCACATTTGAAAACCTTGACCTTTCACCTCCTCAGCATTGTTAGACCAAATTGCACATGAAAACATCAGGAAGACATTCAATATTGGTCTTATTTTTACTAGATTTTTTTAATTTCCTTTTAAAGCACATACTAATTCCGTAACATTTTCTTTCTTTTTAAGACTTTGCAAAACCCTCAAAATGAGCAGAAACCCTCAAGGTTGTAGCATTTTCATTATTTTCATCTCACATGAAAAAAAGGACTGATCCTGTGAAGTACTGAGCACCCCGGCACACACAAAAGCAAAGAAAGAAGCAAAGCTCAGGAGCACTTAGCATCTTGCAGAATCAATCCCATATTCTTATGTGATTAAAAAGAAACAAACAAGTAATTTCATTAATGAATCTCAGTGAAAATGCTAATCAATCTGAGACCATCAACCAGTTATTCTTTGTTTACTTTGAGAGAGGCCTATGGTACATAATCAACACCTTTGTGAAGTCAGCTGAAAGTTTTCAGAAGAGGTAAAGGCAAATCTGCTTTTGCTTGCTGAATTGCCTCTTCACTGCTCTTAAGCTGTGAACATGCAAGAACTAGTAAAACAACTATGACAAAGCACACACAAGCAAGTACTCACCAGCATTTTGGATTCTGAAATTCACAAGTTTGCAGTTAATGACAAAAATCATGAAAGATTTGATGCACTAAATGGCGTGGGAGGGGAGACACTAACCAGCAGTGCAAGCACTAGCAGAATTATTAAACAATAAATGGTGATAACAATGAAAGTCAGGTGGCTCTGAAAAATTCAGTAAAACAAGGTGATGATGACGCACTTTATGTATGTTTGAAGCAGAAAAGGTAAATGACGCACTTACAACAAATAAACACAGCCAAGAAAACCAAACAGCTTGGATTAACTTGCGCATGCCATTATCCATTCTCTGTTAGGTGCCTACCTGATTTCCCACTGCACTTTTGTTAACCTGACTGCTTCTTTGTTGGGCACTAAGGGAAGCAGAGGAAAAGAGTTATACTGAAGAAACTTGAACTAAACCAGTTCCCGAGGAATAGATTTTAGCAGTAATAGTTACTTCTGATTCCAACACAGAAAGCCAAAGTAACAAAGAAACACAGCAAAATCATTGCATATATGTGCATACTTCAACTACTTTTTCTTACAGTATAGGAATGCCTGCTTAGGACAGAAGGGACATGCACAGCAGACTGCTCCTACTAGTCATCTCCTTTGTAACAACATCCTACTTGGATTGGTAAAGGTTACTAAAAGCACAGAGAAATTATGGCTCTTGTGGGTAACTTTGGAAACATTAGCCTCTATAAATACTCAAAAGAGACTAAAAGCAAGCCACTTCTGTTATTTAGTGCAGTACAACAAAATCCTCCCCTGCTGGAGGCTCCTTAATAGTTTTGTCTTGACAGTTTGTTTTGGATATTATTCTAATATTTATATGCACTTTGAGGGTGTAAATATAACCAATGGATCAAGCCATCACAAAGCTGGTTCAAAAAAATTGAATCATATAAGAATAGAGCATATTTGAAATTAAACCATATTTTAAATATTTTGCTCAATTCTTGAACTATGGTAATCTTTGTTCCTGAAACAAAACATACTCTTGTCTCAAAAACATACATACAAGTTGCCATTAATTCTAAAAGCATTTGCATTATGTGGTGGCTTCTGAGTGTTAGGCCACAAAATTAAAATATTGCTAGAAGAGGAATAAAAGCGTTCAGAGAGCAGGCTTTGGCTACTCAACCACCAGAGCAGCCACTGCTAACAGGAAGTTTTGTTTGGATTAGATCATACCATTTCACCAGGAATTGATTAACTGAAGAAAAAAGCATACATATTAGATCAGCTACAGACACTGCTCTGGAAGAGTAAGAAAGAAAGATGTACTTGGATCACAGCCTATGGGCCAACCCTGCCACTGTTTTGAGCACAGCTGCTGTTCCAAAGAATTGCCGAAGCACCAAACTCAGCCCCATCCCAACTCTGATCCTGCCCTCTATCAAACCAGCAGTCCACATGCTGTCTGTGAGAAGACCCACAAGGATGTTTATGCCACATGCCTATTCGCTAGGCTTTAGCTCTCAGTCATCCAGATCCTTTTGACCAAACAACACTGCATGTCTCTGGTGCATCGTCTGAGTTGCATAAGCTTTGGTGCATAAATTATGATTAAATATGTACACACAGAAAACACAACACTAACCACTCACCAATTCCGATCTGTTGTTTGAGAAACATGCATGAGGTGGCTTTAGGAAACCTAATTGCCATTCTTTTGGTTCAGTTAGGGATTTTTTTTGTTTTGTTTTTTAATTTTATTTTATCACCTTAGACCACTTGGGAAAATTAGACCACTAACATCATACTAAGAAACCTATGCCTTTTAGAAATAGCCCAGCAATTGGTCCTCTATTTACTGTTCTAAATACAAATTACTCTTTATGCAGATTGAAGCATGAGGCTACATCTGAGTTACATCAACTGGAAACAAACCCAATCCCAACATTTTACCACTTGTTCTGCTAAATGAGACAAACTTTAATATTTTAAGATCTCACAATTTCCTAACTATGCAAAGTTGTTCTAAATATTGGCATACTTAAATCCTTCTCAAGTCAATTCACATTGCACTGTACCTGCCCTAGGCCCTACAATGCTTGCAAGGTAGTTTGAAATGTCTTGGCCTCTCATTGTTGTGAACAAGGTTCACAGGATTTACACTTAGAAAACACTGCAGTCACATGAGACAACTGGCAAGAAGACTCAGCAAAAGAAAGGAAACAGTAGGGAATCTGGGGCATCTATAGTCCAGGATGTTTAGATACTGTATTTTCTAGTTCTAACATAATTACTATAACAATAACATGATTATAGTTTAAAATGTGTATTTTCTACTGTTTAGCCCATAAAAGAATGTATTTTACATTTTAAATTGTCCTTAGTTATCCAAGTTTTCTCTTCCAGTTAAGCACAAGTCAACAAAGATAATTCCCTTCCCATCAGTTTCAACCTATAGAAACACTTGCTTAAACTTATTAGTGAATTTAAGCAAAAAGCCATTTGTTATCTGCTTATGCCCTCTGCACAGCGGCTGGGGATTTCTAGATCTCAACTGGCAAAAGAGGAAGCAGCTTTCCCAAGAAATTGAACTCAGCCACTGCAACTCCTTGGAAAAGACATAGCAGTAAGGACCACAGACTGAACTAAAGGCCCCAGCAGCAGCACCCATGGGGAGGATTTTTCCAGGGCAGAGATGTAATGAAATAGCTCCAGATATATGTGGCACTCCAGAATCCTAGACAATAAAATGTGGAAGGTTCCAACCTGACACAAGCAAAAATCTTCACAGTGAGGAGAGGCAAGCATTGGAACAGTCTGCACAGAGAGGCTGGAGAATCTCTGATTTTAGAACTCTTCCAGATCTGATTGGACAAAGCCCTGAGTAACCTGGTCTGAACTCAGAATTGACCCTCCTCTGAGCAGGGGGCTGGACTATGTCACTTCCCAAGGTCACAACACACACCATGAATATATATGGAGTGTTTTTAGCAGGCTTTTTTCCTGTCAGAAAAGGATGAAGAGAAGTAAACAGCAGGCAAGTTGTTATCTTGACGTCTAGAAGGCCAGCTACCATTCCTACAACATCCTGTCATTTGTCAAGAGAACTGATAAAGATATGTAGGACCTGCAAACAATTCTAGAGAAAGTTGCTCAAGCCAAACACATAAACAGTGCCTGGCTTTGCCTTCTCCCCTCTCAGCTTACTGAACTCCGCATTTTAAACCTTCAAGGCATACTGCCACAGATGTAGACCTTCCTTCACAGTGCTAACTAGAATAGGCGATAGCAAATATGTACTGCAGTGCCAAACTTTGTTGCCAGCATCCCACACAGATGAAACCTGTTGTGATTCCAAACACTGCTACGGCAAATACAGCATGAATATGACTGAAGGAACATTTATTCTTCAAAGAGTGAAGACATCTTTAATGTTTTTACTAGTGTCAAAATGTTGGTATGAAGTCCCTGAGGCACAAATTGCTGGAAGCTGAGGGAGAACATTCTGGAGAATATTCTCACAGCTTTTTCAATTAAGCGAGGAGAACGTCAAACCAGGCCCTGCAGGACATTCTGCAACTATTATTCTCTACAGCCAAACAGCAGGCACACTTATAATTCAGTGGCATCCATTACTCTGAGCAAAACTGTTTCACACAGAATCACAGCTCCTAAAATATGCATTAACAACAATGTGGAAAGACCACCAATATTATAAATTTCTGTGGTCCTAAAATGGATACAGTGAGGGCATCAGCTTGCCAAAACTGCTTCCTCAGATGCACATGATTCCAGATCAAGACATAAGCTTCAGCAAAACCAGACTTGTGAACTAGGGTAAAGAAACCCCTACAAGTGGGACAGAGTTCAACACCGTGTATATTGAAAAAGTGCATGCTCCTGCACCTTGGGGCCTTTGCAGCTTGCATCTTCATTGTCCCACTTCAGGACTTGTGTTTTGAACTTAGTTAAAAAGGAAAAAAACTCCAACTGACAGTGTCTTTATAACCAAGTCTCTATATACATACTTTGCGAAGCCAATGAAGTCTTCGTGGTTAGTGTTGATGTAAGAAACCTGGATATCAATCAGCAGCAGCACCTGTTAGGGGAAACAGCAGAGCAAAACAAGGGTGGGTGAGGTGGAGGAGAGAAATTGAGGAAAAGGAAGGGAGAAAAGAACAGAACTTTTGAGTTTTCTGCATTATTGAATATTGCTTTCGCAATCATTCAAGCCAAAAGCAACGTTTTCTAAATCCCACCACTTCTGTTCATGTGCTTATTTAATAAGCTAGACTACAGAAGAGCTATTCCCTCTTCCTATTTTTTTTTCCTGACGGACCCCATTTTTCACTATCTTGGCCCTTATCCACTTCACTAAGGTCAATCATACATGACCAGAGAAAGTTAATAGTATATAACATAGATGCTAACTCTACATTTTGCAAGTTCAGCAAATGCTATTTGTAGCATTCCAGCCAAGGCAGCAAGGAACCCAAACCTTAAACCTAAAATCAGGGTACCTACATTTTCTTTAGGTAGTACACAAAGAAGTGATAGGTAAGCTAGCCCTGGCCCAGAAAATATACAGTCCAGGTACTAGACAGCCATTCTGGTGCACACATCTGGCTTGAGAGATGGGCTAGTCAATGAAATAACAGAATGAATGGTTTGTGTGCTTATCACTTGCTAGTCCTTCAATAGCCCAGAAGCAGAATTTGATTCAAACTTGATAATCTAACTCGGCAAAGAACTTGCTTGCTCACTCCCACCCTTGAACAGCTTCTTGAACATGCATGAGACTGCACTTCCCAACTTTTCAGACTTCTATTTATCAGCAGAGAGCAAGGAAGAAAGCTATTTCTACCAAATGGTAGCATTTAATCACTTCAAAGTGTACAGAGATATTTCTGTACAGCTCCTCAAACACAGCATCACTCCCAAATTCCTCACAATTTCCAGAAGATATTAGGTGCCTCACTCAAATCAAAAGATAGTGGGTATCTGAGTCTAGCTCTTACCTCCGAAAACATCCTCACTGATGTTTTGATTTACTAATGATAACTGCTAACAGCATAAATAATGATGTGAATATGTGACAATAACCTATTTGACCAATTCTTGGCATTTACAGAAAGCTGGTATTTTGTACTTTGTTCTGGGAAATTGCCAGGTATGTGCACACAATGAAGAATAGAATAATAAGAAAAAAAGACTCAATTATTCTAAGTAACTTGTATTGTCTTCCAAATTTTGAAATAACCGAACGTGCTAACTACAACTGCCTGCAAGTACGAGCCCAGCAAGTACAATTTTTAAAAAATTATTTTCAAGACTATATGCACACAACAGATTTCAGGAAAAGCAGCAGGAAAAGCTGCACAGCTCCCTAGCTCACACAGGGACACTGCTAGGGAGCCAGGAGTCCAGAATAACTTAGGAGCTCTGCCTAGCTCTTCTTCCCCAAATGTTTCTGTTGTTACACTCTGCACTCTCCAGACAATGGCTCCTGTTTCCACTTCCAGTGGATTTTCTCACACATAATCTAAGCTTTGAAGTTTCCTGGATTTGGAGTGCTTAGCTGGGTGATAAATGTTCTAAATAAGTTTCACTGATTTGTTTGTTTGTTTTTTTAAACTTGAAGGAAAGCTTGTCACTCCCACAAGAGTCCCAGTAGAATTACTTGTGGGCCTTGCTGTAATTAGAACACAGGATGGCTCTGTTAAAAAAAAATATGGAAACAAAGTAGAAAGAAGGCTGGGTATTTCTATGGGTATTCATTTAATCATTAATTGATTTCCCACAAATAACTGTTGTGGCACAGTTAAGATGGCAGCACACTGTGGCACAGGAACAGGCCAACACTACTTTAAGCTACCAATAATCTTGAAAGACCAGGTTTTCTGTAACAATTCCCCTCTGTCAAAGGTCAATGGTAGAGGAGCAACTTCTCTGCCTCTCTAAAACGTGCAGCCTGCTGGGGAAAAAAAATTTAAAAAAACCCAACTTTCATTGTCTTAGCCTACTTTGTGCATAAGCACTTTCCTCCTTCACACACTTCCCTAAGCTGTTAGACCTCCAGTTTATTCTCACCTGATCCTTGGTCTTCTCTTCTCTTTCACGAATGTAGCCAGCAACAATTCTTTCTGTTTCCTCACACAACCTTGGATATGTTGCCAACTGAAAAGCAAAATTAATAGAAATTTACACTTGCAGGGTGGTTTCGGTAGCATACAAACAGGGGGCGCCTCCAGTCTTCCTCTTTGGAAGAAAGCAATTATTATAAATGCTTGGGCTAAAAGATAACTACACTAAAAGCAAGTCTTACTTGCCATTAACGGTCATTTTCCATAGAAACTGGGGAGACCTAAAACCTAGGATTGTTTCTGTGCTTTTGCTCCATGGAACATTGAGGAAAAGACACTTTGGACATGTGAAGCACACTTTATCAGCCTTGGGGTTAGGTTTCTCCATGCCTCTCTCTTCTACTGTGCCTGAGTCCAGAGTGGCGCTTTAAAAAATTTCCAAGTTTCTTGTTCTTTGAAGGCTCCACCTTGTGGCAACATCTTTACATCTCAATAAAGACTTTAAAATGTAAACAGCAAAACACAACAGTAAATCTGGCCAATAGCACTGGGAAAAGAATCTGCACAATTAATTCAAGGCCATATCTTCCAAACCTTGACAAAAGTGAAAAAAAATGGAAACTCTGCTCAAAATGTTTTAAGAAATAACTCCTTTAACTGCTCATTGGTATAAAAAAATTGCATTATTCAAAAAAATGCAAAGGATGCAAAAAGATATTTTGTAACAACTTCAGCATACCTGTGCTGACATCCCAGAACTTGCTATTATTAGGGTACCCTGCACTCTGAGATGCTGGGAAAAACAGATGAACAGAAGGTGAGACAATAAAAGCAGCCAGCTAGCTAAGAAGTCTACAAGTCAAAGGGATCTTCTAGAATATCACAGAGTAATGGGAGAAAAGAGAATTGAAAATCAGCAACCATTAGTTGTCAATGCTCCAGACAAGCAAGTCACAGTGTTTACAGATGACAATTTTCCTATGAAGGTGAAAAGTGTGAGGAAAAAAAGAAGCTTCATACTAATACATCTGATGTGCTTCCTTAGCCACAGCTAAGGGGGGCATGAAGTTTGATGTTTCATTCTAAGAGTATACAATAACCCAAGCACATATTTCAGGAAAACCATTCCCAAATACTCATAGCAATACTGTGTTTAGTTTTGCTGAATGTGTTTTTTAATTTATTACACTTGCAGGATCTCGAGTTAAAATTTTAATTGATGCACACAACTTTCACATCAGGAATTTCAATGCTCAGCAGTTCTTACCACCGAATTATTCAACGTTTCTGTGCAGAAAGCTTATTTGTTAACACTAATGCATGGATGTACAAGTACAAGGGAGATAAAGTCTTCCTAGCTTTCCACTTCTAACTTGACAGCTGGAGACCAGATGTTTTGGGGTTGTGTATGAAAAAAGTTGTGGACCCATTACACTGCAAAGAACTGTGGTGCTACCTAGTAAAGTTTCAAAATAGAAAGAGCATTTTTCTCTCCTTGATAGATATCTCTGAACACATTTGAGGCTTTTGCTCTAGAAAAGTTTCACTGTTTCTTCCTCTTTTAGCGCTGGAAAGGAAAACTTTATAGTACAATTTTTTGTGCTGATTTACACATCCATGGAAATGCTCCCTATGTTCCATTTTCAGTACCACTGAAAACACGGTTTTAAAGAGGAAACTGGGGACAACTCTTGACTCAAAAAAACCTCCCATCTTAAGGTGTGTGTATATGTATTCAAAACACAGTAATCAAATGAACATTCCCAGCATTACATTCTTTTGAGAGTTTTGCAAAAGTTGTAATTACTTTAGTCTTACTCTGTACAAGTGACTAGATCAGAAATGTCTTACAGTACTGTAAAATGCAAGACAAGACAGGCTTTATATTATCTACCATACCATTACGTGATACTTACATTACCAGATCTATTTGTAAGTTACCTTTTTAGTGCACTTCTTGACAGTGTTGATTAACTCTTGCATCACCAGATCCACACTTTTTAAGCAAGGTCCTTTCAGCTTGACTATCTGTTTTTTAACAATGGCTTCAAACGCCATATCTGGAGTAAACAAACCTGTTCTGTGGGCATAAAAGAATATGTAAAACAGTAATAAAAACATGACTGAAGGAATGTTTTTTTTTTACTGAATTGCTTGTATCTTCATTTTCAGAGGCTTACAGCTGAGTAATAACAAACCCTACACAGAACTAAATTTGCTCCTTTCTCTAAAGAAGTGTCATTGTGAGTAAGAATATAAAAGTAGAAACATGCCCTACGACCTGAAGATGACTGCAAGAACTCTAAAGAGTACTGATACAATGCAATAAAGCCTCTTCAGCAGTGCATCACACCTTAGAAGAGGGATGAATAGCAGTTGCAGCACTCCACGCACAATCACTTGTACAGCAAATCCATAAGAATCCTACAGCTGCACTTTTCTCTTCACTCACGACAGGAAATATGGTTCTGTTACTCAGACTCCTATATGGAGAATTTCACAGTTGGTCACTGCAGGGTATATGAACCTATATAACAGATACCTCGCAGAACCAGTTCTAAACAAATAGGCCTTACTTCCCTTTCAAACACTGCTTGCAAAGGTCTATCTTGCTAGATAAATTATATTAAAAAGCAAACCATAAAACCATGCCCAAAACTATCAGTTCCGTATCATAAATTGCTCAAGACCTTTCCATCAATAAGGCCAGAAAAGTTCAAATACTGCACCACAGCTACTACAGTCAACCATTTGGGAATTTACTATAGAAGTAACGCAAAGACCATTTTCCAAAACACTAAGAACAACAAAGCTTGTAGCAATGCTTTCAAAAGCTATTACTTACAAATGAGTAGAAAGAGAGGAAGAAAAAAACCAAAACCAACCAAATCCACAAAAGAACCCAAGATTTTTTGAATCTGTTCTATTGTCAAAAGAACAAAAAAAAAAAAAAAAAAGAGTAGGCATCTGATAAAGTGTCCCTTCAAAGTAGACTGATTGTCCCCAAGTGAAATAATTAGGTCATTCTAAACCAAAAAAACCAAACCTCCTCTTCCCAAGCCTACTGATATATTGCAGACATATCCACAAAGTGAAACCTCAGCCAACTCACTTGTAAATAAGTCATTTCAAGAAATGGTTGAGAAAAAAGGGGAGTAAGATAGTGCAAGGAGTCTGCTGCAACAAAAGCTGAAAGGTTTATTCCACATCAACACACAAGTTTTCCCTTTAACACTTATGATGTTTCAGGAATACAGGCTTAAGAGAACTGCAGACAATACCAAAAAAAAAAAAATATTTTCTCTGTAAAATAGTTTTCCAGCATTTCCAGGTAAATTAAACCTCTTGGGGCAAACCAACTCTTTGGCCCAAAAGAGCTACCTGAAAAACAGAAGTGTAAGGGACTGGAGAAAAAAAGTCAGCTGCTGGGAGCAATGCATTAGTAAAGTAGTCTAGCAGTCAACAGCCCACTGCCCACAAGTTGAAAAGACCACACCCTCTATAATATGACTGGGCTTGAAAACATGGCAGCACTTGCCTGATACCATGTATGTTCTTGATGGCATAACTTATTTCTCTCCGCAGTTCCTTCTCATTGAATTCCATCTAGAGGAACAAAAGCGTATGAGATCATATTAGAGGAAATTTTTAATAAAATGGAAAATATTACCTCTCTCAATATAACTGGAAGACAGGCAAGTTCAGCTGGCAAAATATTAATTTCTAACTACACTAAACAAAGAATAAGTATTTTAAAACATTTTAACACTAAGGCTACACGCAACAGTAAGGACTCTTGAAAATTATGCACCCATCCATTCCAGATATACTAATAGCTGGAACGATTTTGCAGAGTTGATAGAGTAAGCCAGAAACAGGATTTGGAAGATGCAACTTATTTTTTTAAGCCTGATTTCCTAAAGTGGTGCAACTTCTTTTGATTATGGTCTGTTTATCCTCCCCTTACCATTCTACTGTTTTTCAACCAAATTTAAGAGCAGTGATCTCAGTTACGAAGTTATAAAGCTTTTCTTTAAGTTTCTTGAAAGCCAGCTAGCTGGAAGAGAAGTTAGCATTATCGCAAATGAGAGGGTCATTACTTAAGCCCAACTGCCATCTGTTCTGTTGGACTGCTAGTTGACCTACCACATTTTAAACCTTGGAACCAGCCACAACCATGTCTGGTTCTTACTCAACTGAAAGTTAGGGGATGTCAAGACAGTTGAACATAAAACGGGTGGAAAGGAAGCTTAAGAAAAGCATAAAAGAATGGGGACTACAGATACAGTAGAGTTCATTGTGAGGGGAAGCTGAAGTCACTGCAGTGAAAGAAAAAAGAATATGTAACACAAATTCATAGGAAAACAGGTTTCATTAGTTCACACCCCACTGGACCTCCACTTATTCTGTTACCCAAAGGATGGCTAAGCAAGAAGAGATGTATCAAGAGGAGAAAAGTTACCTCAAAACATCAAATTTGCTTCTGCTCTACCTCCCACTATGAAAGTGTAGGACTGAAAGCTGGCTTTGGTTCAATGCACTGAATACAGGACGTAGAACACACAGAAAATGGCTATTTTCCATAGCTCTAATTTTAATGGGTGCTAGCTACTTGAACACAACTTAAACTTACCAAGTGTAGTTGTCTGCCCCGTCTAACCAGAAGGAAAATGCCATTTGTGATAAAAAATAAAAAAAGCATAGAAAATAGAATATAATTATAGTCCGAGTTCTGACTAATTCCTGTATTTCACTATCCAAAACTAGAAACAAAGCCAAATGTCTCAATTATAACTTAAACTAATTTCTTCCACAGTTAAGAGCATGTTCTTCCAATCAGACCTTATCTTGGCTTTACTACTATCAGTATGAACATAAGAATACATAAATAAAACAGAAAGCAGACTAGCAAGATGGATAAATACCTTCACTAGTTCAAAAGGAAAACGTTCATGGAAAATACGGTTGATTTTGGCACCTCCTGAAAGTTCTAGTGTATCAACCTGATCTCCTGATCCTTCGATTCTTTTTTCAAAGTCCACTGAAAACTGTTGTACCATCCTAAATTGAAAAAGGGGGGGGAGAAAAAAGACCAAACACAACCATTTAAGCATGCCAACTACCAACTCTTACTTCAGTACTATGTGACTACTAGCGCCTATTAAAGCTTATTTAGGAATTGACAAAAGTACCTATAACAATTCATTCAGTCAAGCTGCCAATCCATAAAACCCATACCTACACACAGACCCCTACACCCTTCTCTCTTGCAGCATGTAGCTTAGTATATTATTTTCTTCACAGATGTTGTATTTAAAAAAAAAAAAAAAAGAAAAATTATTTATTAAGCTGTAAAGTCAGCTACAAATACAGCAGGGTACCAGGCTACATTTGTGTTTTATCAATGATCACAAAATTGTAACTGCTACCAGTATTTATTACATACATTTATTTTTTTTTAGGAGAAGAAAAAGTGATGAGTGTTTTTAGTAGGATAAGCAAATAGAAGTCCTGACTTTTAAGTTACAATACTTACTGTATTTGAATAGAAAAGCACATCCATATTTAGATGCTGTTACAGAAACTGCAGAGCTCAACAGGGCAGACCACCACAAGCAAAAATCTCCAATCTTATGGCAAACAATACCGTCTAGAGAGAGCTTACTTCTCCACAATGACCCTTTGATCTTTCTAATATCTCTCAAAAAGCTGCAGTCCAATAGCATGATGTGAATCAAGCCACTAAGCTGATCCAGTGCTGGAAAATTTGGAAGAGACTGCTAAGGAACTTACTTTCCTATGCCAAAAAGCTAGCCCAAGAACACATCAACATGGCACCTGTCAGTACCACAAGCTCCAGCTTACTTGGTTGTGCTTAGACTTCTGCAGACAGAGCATTTCGAAGAACACACATGAGAAATTCTCCAGTTATGGAAGGTTCATGGACAGCTCAATTTTATTTTTTTTAAGTAAAGGCATTTGATCATAAAATTTTAAATGACAGATTCTGCCAAAAAGTAACATTGCATATCAACTGTACATAACCCTCAGATACCTACATGGCCAGGTTAACAGAATTATAGAAACAGTCTAAGTGTAGGCCTCAGGCTCAATTTTTGAAGAGGACTGCAGAAACTTAAGATCATCTTAAGGGTTGAGGCAGATTTTTTTTTTTTTTTTCCTCACATGCATTATTGCAGATGACACCAAACTGGGTGGGAGTGTCGATCTGCTCGAAGGGAAGAGAGCTCTGCAGGGGACCAGGACAGGCTGGATTGATGGGCCAAGGCCAACCATATGAGGTTCAACAAGGCCAAGTGCCAGGTCCTGCACTTCGGTCACAACAACCCCATGCAACGCTACAGGCTTGGGGAAGAGTGGCTGGAAAGCTGCCCAGCGGAAAAAGATCTGGGGGTACTGGCTGGCAGCCGGCTGAATATGAGCCAGCAGTGTGCCCAGGTGGCCAAGAAGGCCAGCAGCATCCTGGCTTGTATCAGAAATAGTGTGGCCAGCAGGAGTAGGGAAGTGATCATCCCCTTGTACTCCGCACCTCAAATCCTGTGTTCAGTTTGGGGCGCCTCACTACAAGAAAGATGTTGCGTTGCTGGAACATATCCAGAGGAGAGCAACAAAGCTGGTGAGGGGTCTGGAGCACAAGTCTGATGAGGAGCGGCTGAGGGAACGGAGGTTGTTTAGTCTGGAGAAGAGAAGGCTGAGGGGAGACCTTATCACCCTCTACAACTGCCTAACAGGAGGCTGTAGTGAGGTGGGTGTTGGTCTCTTCTCCCTGGTAACAGGTGATAGGATGAGGCGAAATGGCCTCAAGTTGTGTCAGGGCAGGTTTAGGTTGGGCATTAGGAAAAATTTTTTCACTGGACGGGTTGTCAAGCACTGGAATGGGCTGCCCAGGGAAGTGGTTGAGTCCCCATCCCTGGAGGTATTTAAAAGACGGGCAGACAAGGTGCTTAGGGACATGGTTTAGTGGTGGGATGGCAGCATTAGGGTAACAGCTGGACTTGATGATCTTAAAGGTCTTTTCCAACCTGAACAATTCTATGATTCTATGATTATGGAACTTGTTCTCAAGAAGTGGAGGAAAGGGTTCTAATTATGTTACTTTCCACACCCCAAAATTTTACTGACAAAAGAAGTTAATTTCTCCTATAGCAGCTACTTATAATGAAGGAGTTATAAAAAACTATGCAGAGAAATATCAAGTAGGATGACTTAGGCTGAAATGCATTTAAATTATTGTTCCTTTAGAACATGTTACAATAGTAGAACAAGCATGAGATACCAGCAACACCTAACAATTCACAATATTTCATATGTGTTTCTAGCAGTTAAGTCACCAAACATACAGAGTGAAAAAATCCACCTGTGTTGTACCGTCATGGAAGAGTCAAAGGCGATGTCCCTCTGTTTTTGTAACCAAAATATCTGAAGTAAAGTCATGACGGACAGACTTATGTCTACTTTTTTGGACACAGTTGTTACAAAAACAAGGAGTAAGTCAGAGTCTTAAGCTTGCTCAAGGAAGTCTCTCTAGTTCAGGTGAAGTCATTCTGTCTTCTGAATTCCAGACTTATAATTAGAGAACAAATCCTACTCGAAATTTACACATTTTCACAATCCAGTGTTATTACCATGTATCCCAGAGAACAGAGAAGGCTGAAAACCTCTGAAATCAGTCAGAGTAGGAATGTGACAACAGTCATGTAAGAGAGAAGAGCTAGGTAGATTTTACATGTGTCTCTTTTTTTGTTTAGATGGGGGGGGGGGGGGGGGGGGGGGGGGGGGGACAACACACGACACACTTATTTTGTGGATAAGACCCAAACTGGACAGTGACTTCAGCAGTGAAAAAGCTTTCTAGTTCAGAACTTGCGATAATAATCTAGCTTCAGAAATTGCTGCAGTTCCTCCAACAAACAACAGTATTCAGTTCATGACTTCTTGAGCCCAAAAGGGTCCAACATCTGCCAGGTCAGTTTTAACACAAGCACAGGTGGCACATGACATCACCTATTTTGCTGCTAGTTGTCAGATGCACACTCAGAGGCAAACCGCAAGAAAAAGGTTTTCACCCATCTAAATACACTATCACTTGAACATAAGAATGGCTGCATTACAGCTGAACAAAAGCCATATCATGACAGTCACCAAGAGAACAGAGCAAGCACACAGTAATAATTTTCCAGAATACTCTCTTGGCCTCAATGAATTGCTGTTCGTGGTTTCTGGAATTTACTAACCATAAATGTTTTCCCCATCCCCAAGAATTTGCCTAGCTGCTTTCTGAAAGCACATGAATTTTTAGATCAGCTCCTGCAGCAAAGAGCTCTGTGGCTTAGGTTCACATCACATGAAGGACCACCATCTATGATTAATTTTAATCTCGCCATCTTCAAGTTCTTTTTGATAGCCAAGTTTTTATATTGGAAAAAAGACGCATTCCCTATTCTTCTTTCAGACTCCTCATCTTACAGACTTCTAATACAATCTCCTCCCCTTGCTTGAGGTCATCTTTATGGCAGGCTGAAGAATGTCTCTATACAATCAGAAGCAGTTTCTTACCTTTGATCATCTATGTTGCCCACCTTTGTACCATCTCCTGTTCTGCTTTCTCTCTTTTCTAGGATTACTGAAATTGATTTAGGGAAAACCCTGCTGAAATTGTAGAGTAAATAAAGTGTTCTGGAACATCCAGCACAGAATTCTTTGGAGTTTGCATACAGAATCCTTAACCATATCCTAATCTTTAAATTTAAACCTATTTGAAAGATTAAAAAAAAAAACAACCATGCAAACCAAATCTGTACAAAGTGGAAAAGCAGACAAAAGACTAGACACTCACTGCAACAAGGCTTTTGTTTTTCTGGTTGGATCTTCTGGTCTGAAGTTTTTGTATACCTCTACTTCATGTTCTATAGAAAGCAGCTGGCTCTGAAGTTTGCTTCTGAAGGCTGGCAGGGTATCCCGAATATGATTGGTAAGTTGCTAAAAAGCAAATAAAAGTCCTTTTATATCGTTAATAAAGATGAAAGCAAGGACACAACTATTTCCTTCTGACTGCCAAGCATATCAGCCATGACCTGTGCTAGTTTACCAGTATAGTTCCTTTTGATCTTCGAAGTAATGGAGACTGTTAAAGAATAATACAATATCCCTTTTGCATACACAGTATAAGGACGCTTGAAAAATTCCTTCATCCTCTCACTCGCTGAGTGCTGTTACTACATACTTGTTTAGTGACACACGAAAAGGTTGTATACATTACATATTTAATTTGAAATGACATCTCATCACTCAGCACTGATGCCACCACTCCCATTTTGCTGGTTTTCCTAAGGGACGTTTCCCAATTCCCTATATACTTGTTCAGCATGACAACTCCTTTACTTTACAGCCACAAGGCAATGTGGGACAAGGAAGAGATTCTGAGCATCCAAAGCCCATTAAGAACAGAGATGGAAGGAAGTGTAGACGTACAGAGTACCTACTTGGCACTCTCACACCACTCAAAAATCATCTCCACATGATTTCTGCTCTGTTGTACAAAGTATGCTAAAGGGAAGAGATTTTGCCTTCATATTAATGATTATAGAACTTTACCTTTTTTAAACCTTTTTTGGCTGAAAAAGTTTCTACCACTCAAGACTATAGGCTTTCATTTCTGAAAATATACCTGAAAGTACTGGAAATAAACAGAAGGAGACTAGAAAAAGGCTTACCAGATCTGTGTTTAACTTACCTCGCTCGCTTTTGCATATATATGTTGTAACGTGTTTGGACAGCACTATCAAGGTCTTGCCTGTGCCATAAATTTCTCATGCATTGTACCCATTCCTTGATTAAAACCAAAGTGGACTTCTTGCACAATGCTGCAAACCCTCTTCCCAACCCCAGTCAGACAAGCTACACATTAAGAATGCCATATACCAAAATATGCAAACTCAAAATAAAAGTTGTTCAGCAGATCTGACAGTCACAAAATCAAAAGCTGGAGTTTCCCTGGAGCACCACCTTGTGGATGCAGAGAAATTTAAATATTACCTGAAATCACAAACACTAATAGGTCCCTAATATCTTAGGGACAAAACTTAAATAGATCTCCCTATGTATAACATTCTACATGCAGTAGTAGCAACAAAAGACCAACAGTTCATTCTGAAATAGGCGAATTTACAAAAAAACTCACAAAAAACTTAAATAATACATAAAGTAATGCAAGGCAGGACAGGTAAGACAGGCCAAAGGTATATGCAGCTCATGCTCCAGTCTCAAAACTAAAAAATGGTAGATTAAACTTTCAAGATATAAAAAGAGACAAAACATCCTAAACATAGACAAAATTGCAGGATACAAGCAAGTTCTTGCATCCTGCTGA
>NW_009260621.1:2171108-2202106 GCF_000687185.1 Egretta garzetta | reverse complement strand
AGTCACAAATAAATGGCATTAGCATTCTTTTTGAGCAAGTCCAGAGCATGCCATAAACTGGCTGTCAAGTTACAACTGCAAAGTCACTGTAGCAAGAAATTAAGCAGGCCAGCCACTTAGTTTCCTATCTTAATCAATAACTTTTCTGCTGTTTCCAGCTGCTGTCCAAAACGAACAAAGCCAGACTGACCTGGTCTTTGTCTATTCCAGACCAAAGGCTGCAGTTTGACAGTGAACTGGAGAAAACACTATCAAGTTTGATTCGTGGGAATGCCAACAACACTGGTCAGCTGATAAACTGAGTTTCCAAAAAAAAAAAAAAAAAAAAAAAAAAAAAAGAACCACCAGGAATTTTAGAGAGGCAGGCATGACTTGATATTGTCCTCTTCAAACTTCATTAGGGTCACATGCTATTCATAGCTGGTGCTATGGTAAGGGCAACACCCAAAGACAAAGTGAGAAGAATTACATATCTCATAGTAAGTGTTTGTATGATACATGTAATACACAGCTTTGCTAATTACACTGTGAAAACTGAAAGAGTTAAAAGCAGGAAAGAATAAATGAGGTTCGCTGACCAACATTCATTTTACTAAAGATTTTGTATTGGTCCTGTCATTATAAAGCTGCCTTTCACCACAAAAGCTTCAGGTTTTACCTGGTTTAGAACTTTTTGGAGATATGGTGTTCCCATCCGATCTGCCATGTGCCTATATGCTGGGTGGGAAAGAAAGAATTTCCTTTCTGCTAGAAGAGCTGCCTTTATGTCCTTCTTCCCATCAATGTCTTTCTGGCTTCTGTTTACAACACCAATGTAGCCTAAACCAATACAAAACCAATGGGTAAGTCAATGCAACAATTGCCTGAACTACTGAATTCATATTAAATAGAACCAGACCGCCTCAGTTCAATCAAAGCTTTCCGGTTTAGGCATTTCAGGTATTGTTTACAAGCACTATAATGACCTTAACAGTGTCTAAATTGTTCATCCTGTTTACATGTAACAGATATACTTCCTTTTAAATCACTGATTCCAATACAGAAATATCTGAAACTTTGATGTACCCCACAGAAACCACTTCAAAAATAAAAAGAAGGAAAAAAAAACACACAAAAGAAAAATCGAAACTCACACCCAGGTCTTCATAAATAAATGATACGAGATTAGCAAAATACAGGAAAATTTATTCTCATTTGCTGGACCAACATGCTCCATAGGAGGAGATGGTGGTCTCATCAATAAATTGTAACTAGAATCAAAATTCTTAATATTGTTAACAGTGTGAGCAACTGTGACGGTAGCTGCCAGAACAATCACATGGAAAATTTCTGGAAGGGGTCAAAACTTGGTTTACAGTGAGATTACCAAAACTCTGATGCTTGCTTCTGTCATATGCAAAGAAAAAAAAAAAAAAAAAAAAAAAAAAAAAAAAAGATTCCTTTGTTACATGGGACAGCAACCTGGCATAGAAAAGAAAACTGGCGATCAACTTGTGCTGACATTTATTGTTTCCTCTGGAAAATGCAGTGTATTTTCCAGGTCCAGGAAAAAAAAAAATTTTTACTTGCAGGATATTTTTAGCACAGCCCCCTTTTATGTTTGCTGAATAGATAATAATAAAAGCTAGGAACTCATCAAGTCCAGCGTAACCTTTGATTCACCTCCAGGATTCTGAAACACCCTTATCCAAACCACCTTCTGGATTGCAAAGAATATAGGCAACTGAACTTTCTCACCTCTACGAAGAGGGAGCAGCTTGTTTTCTAGAATTTCTCTTGCATCTGTTCCTTCATCCATCAGATCCAATTTTGTGATCACACCGATGGTCCTAAGGCCTGACCAGGGTGGAGGCAGGAGGAAAAAGATAGGAAAGAATCATTTATATTCAGGAAGAACAATTACATCTAACAATTATATAACAACAGATATAGGAATTCCACAAAGCATGTATCACACAATATCAGCTACAACTGCAAGTTATGGTATGTCTAGAAAAGGGGTCATCATTGCCAGTGCTGAAATGTGTTCCTCAAATCTCTTTCACAAGGTCCAACATTCCCATGATATGACTGTATAAAATTTATGATGCAAGTTTCCAGAAATCTCATCAGCACCACAGTCTATTTTGCTAGGTATTACAAAAATTTCTAGATGGGCACTGCCCCACTTGCTTATAAGAGGTAGTGACAAAATTTTAAAAATACATTTACAGCATACATTTACCTGAATTACACTGAGCTAACAGTTAGTGTGGTGTTGAAGCTTGTATGAGCATGTATATATATATACGCACACATTATATTTATTATATATTTCATACAAGAGTTGGGCAACTACTTCTAATTATGTTATTGCACTTGAGAATAAAAAGTGATTACATTCAATCATGCTTACCTTGAGGGTCCACTTCCTTAGCTAACTTCAGTGCATCTGAGTTGGCCAGATCAGTGTTAGCTGGAGTCACAGCCAGTATCAGACAGTTTTCTCGAGAGATGAACTGCATTATCATGTCTCTGATCTGCTGCTCAATATCTGGAGGCTGGTCCCCTACTGGCACTTTAGTAATTCCCGGCAAATCAATGAGAGTCAGGCTTAATACTATACAGAAAACACAGGATCATGAAACTGGTTAGCACGCAAGACTATATATAAAGAGGTCTACACATCTATGACTGCAGACAAATTTTAGTCACATAAAACCCCACATAATTACTGTTATAGGTATATAAATATTGTCAATGGTTCAAACAAAATGCCTGATAATCTGAAAAGTATACTTGCTTCCCTGTTGGTCTTTCATCTCTGGATTTGTTAGTATTATTTAACATTTTTAACATTACAACTGGCATAGGAGAATGATACTTAAACTGAATATCCTTGAAGGCTCTTAGACAAATGAACACAGCTTTCTGAATTTTTTCTACCAACAGGAGCACAGACAACAGACCATTCCCATTGCATCTTTCAAATCAACGCAAAATAGGCTTTTTTTTTTTCCATTTTTTTTTTTAAATACAGTCTCTCTCTGACCATGCTTTCAACAGCGTCTCCAATTAAGAAACTCCCCAAAAGGTCAATTGCTATCTTAACTTATATAGCAAAGTTGTTGTTAAGGGGTTTTGGAATATGTTGTTGTTTTGGGGTTTGGGTTTGTGGTTTTGTTTTGTGGTTTGTTTGGTTTTTTTTACTCTGTAACTTCTTAAGAAAATTAAGAAATGTAAAAAGGTTTATCCATTAAGAAAACCTGTTTTGCTCTGGCATGATTTCCCCAGTACAGACCACAATGCCAACTAGAAGTATTCTAGCTTGTTCAGCCAGTATTGGGGCAACAGGGCATCCTCTAGACAAATGAGAAAAATATGATTCCTAGAAAGGAAACACCAGAAGTATAATTGAGGTCTGGCTAATACAGACAACAGTTGCTGAATAAAAGACTGATCCTAATAAAATAAAGCGAGAGCATTAGGTAGGAAATTTTCACTTTCTCCTGGAGTCATCATGTTTAACAAACAAGCTTTGAGGCAGGGCATTTAGTTCAGCTCCTGTCCAGTTGGCTATGCTACATCTGTATAGCAGAGAAGGCCTCAGGGGCATATGTTTAGAGCCAAGGCTGCTCATGGTATATCAAAGGGAGGTACAGCATCTCTTTAATTCCCTCTCCTCTTTTTTTAATCTTTCTGTTCTTTGATTTGCAATGAAGACATCAGATGAGGTGGTTAGAAAAATAAAGTGTTTCAGCCAAATGTACCACTTTTCTCCTGTATCCAAGACAGATTCAATGCAAAACATTTTCTCTAGACTGCCTTCATTAAATTGGGCAGATGGCAACCAGAGGAACTAACTTTGATCTATACCGGGGGTCTACAATAGAAAGCAGCTTCAAACACCATTATTGTCTACCCAATAGGGCAGGGAGACATAATGACTTTCTAGATCACCAATCAGGGAATCCATCTGGAGGGTAGCAAAAAGAAGTTTTGCCACTGAATCTCCCATCTCCTATTCTTTGTCTTTACTAGTGAGCTACTAACTAATAGTATACTTACTAGGGGAGAGATTGATTTCATCTTGATGCAGAGAGAGAATATTTTTAAATCATGAGAATATTAAATGGGACAGAGAGCCTGCGTTCTGTCCAGCTCTGCTGCCAACAGCTCTCTACCATAGAGTGGTTTCGTAACACAGGAGAAGTTAAGGATTCTTCCAAATATATATCTACTTTTGGTTCAACTCAATCTCAGAAGTTTTTTCACCCCAGAAGACTTCTGATCAAGTAATCAGAATGCATACAAAAGGAGACAGCTAGACAGACAGAACTAAGAAATACATTACATGACAGAAATATAAAAATAAAATTATTTTACCTACCATGTGGAGAATATATTCTTAAATTAATAGGAATTGAAGAAATGCCTTTGTTCACTCCTGTTATTCTATCTGTTTCTACTTCAATTTCCTGACGAACTTCATCAAAATCAGTAAATTTCCTCCCTTTGCAGTGCAGAAATTCAGCATACTCTGTGAGAAACATCAATAACAACTCTGTATTTCACAGGCTTATAGACTTGGACAGCCACTTTCAAGCCCCTTGTATTCTTCAGATGTGTATGCACAAAAGGATGTCATCATGGATATCAGGAAAGCATTATATATGAGCACATGCTATAGATATGATTGCACAGATGAAAACCAGCCTACAACAAGAAAGGGTTAGTTAAAGAGTCAAACTGACTGGATATGATTTACAGCTTTTATCTTTAGCATGTCATCTTCTGGAACAACCTGAAAGATTCAAACAGATACCATTTACATTAATAGAATAAGGAACAGATTGTGAATCAGATTCTGACTTTTCATCTGATTACATTTGCCTGTAATACATCAATAAATTGAAAAAAAGTAATTCAAGTTCCTTATCATGAAAGATTATTAGCATTTGTTTTCAAAAATCTAACAGCCCATGTTACACATTATTTTAACAAAAGAGTTCTGTACATTTTTACAAGTTCATCATGAAAATAAGATCACTTAAAAACATTGTAACGTTTTTAGACACAACTTCTCATTTCCTAAAGAGTTCTTGTGGTCTAAATCCAAACCATGCTTAAGAAGTTTGTAAAAGCTTTTATAGACATAGCTGTGATTTTGCTGAAGTGGGAGGATTTCCAAGTCTTCAATATCATACAACTTGCCCTCTTACCTTAAAAGGGCATCAACCAGGAATCAAGGATAGATACAGCCTTATTTGTTATACTCAAACTTGACACTAGGTCCCTGTTTTGACTCTTAAATCCAAATACTGATACTAATTATTGTATCCTTCTGAATTTCCTGCCCTAGAGGTACGTAACCAAAAGCACATCTTGAATTTTAAAATTTGAATTTCTTCCTTCAAATAGGGCAAAACAGGACACAAAGGTTTATCTCACATAGCAAGGCTGTAATCAGAAACAATGACATACACGGTAAACACAAGATAGAACCTCACATTCTGTCCCCACAAGGTCAAGCAGTAGGACTGGAGAAACGCTGGACAGAGCTGTGTATGTTCATTTCATCCCACCATCAGGGCCTGATTGCAAAATTCTATTCAGGTATTTCTTCCCTAAAAAACATTTCTTGGTAAAAAGCCCTCAGATATCAGGGCAAAGAGCTTGCTTGGTACTCAAAGAAAGAACAGCAGCTCAGGAGACCTGATCCAAGAATATAGATTAATAGAGGGCCTTATGTATCAGTACTGAAGTCCGTTTCCCACAAGTCATTTTATTACTATTGTTGACAGAGCTGTTAAAAAACAAACAAACAAAAAACCCAAACACACACAAAACCATAACAATAGTTAATGCAAGAGAGGAGAGGAAAACAAACACCAACCTTCCTGTGCTACAATACCATAATCCCTCCAGATTCAAAGTGTGAGGGAGAGGGAAACCAACCCTTGTTAAGGCAAAAAAAAAATACATGTCATTTAAAAAAATAAGGGGGCACCTAACAAAAACCTCCATCTTACTTTTGACAACTTAAGAATTCCAGAATATCTTATATTCCTTTTTAGCTTTAGCAGCAAAAGGACAGTGAATGGTGGTTTTGTGTGTTTCATAGTCAACTGTTTATTAAAAAAACCAAAGAATATTCAAATATTTCAAAGTGAATGTTAATATGGCACACAAAATAATATATCTCAGTTGCTCTAGCACATTTGATAAATCACATTTGTAAAATTTGTCATCTCAAAATTGGAAAATTGAAAAAAACAGCAAATAACAGTGGACAAGTGGTTCTTATTTTGTCCCAGTTCGTCATGCACTGCTCCTGGCACAAAATAAAACGTGTTCTTCTTAGTTATTTTTTCAGTGGTTCAACAGATTTTCTCAGAAAAATACTTCAAAATTCAGTAATTAATACTTGATGCCTAGCTGTAACCAGTTGACTGACTCAGCTGATAGTCAAGGAAGCTTTTCCCTTTGTTCCACTTAACACTCAGAAAGAGTCCCTATCTGAAATGGCTTCAAGGTAATTCAGATTAAAATGTTTACTACTTTTTAGCTATGTTAATATTTATCAGTAGCTCATTCTTCCCAGTGACATCTGTGCTCCCACTAGTTCTGAAGGTATAGACTTTACAACGGTTCGTAACCTGTGCTGCCACACACAGCCTACGGAATAAAAATTCAAAGGAACAAGCAGCGCTTTGTTTTGCTCTTTTCAGCCCTTAGCCTGTCCTTGGCAATGATGCCTTTAGCCAGACTGGATAAGCACATGCTTTAATGCAATCTTTAGTTTTCGGCTTTCATACACAGAAGAATACTAGGAAAACATTTCATTTACACTTTTGTGAGAATGGACATGAAGTCAGACAAGAAAATGTGACCCTGCCTAATGTCTAGTTGTCAGACATGTATTTTCTGTATAAAATTGAAGTTACATTAAGAGAAAGAACAAGATCAAAAATTAAAACATTGGCTTTTCATGTAGAATACTCCCCCTCCTCCCTCAAATCATTCAAAGCACCTTGGATAACACAGAATGAAAAAGCTACCAAAGCAATAGTTCTCTTTACTGCACCCAACCACAAGTGTCACGATAAGTGATTATTTCTCTCTTTTGATTAGCCAAATCATACAAACAAGTGTTATGGGAAAACATTTTTGAAAATGCTTCTCATTTTGCTGTGACATATTTCTCCCTATGCTTCTATGTTTTAATCTAGCACAATGTTATATTGTTATTAACAATAAATAACCATTGTTGTTTTCAAACCATTTAAATTACATACACACTTGAGATCTTTAATAAATCTGTCTCTAAGCTAAAGAGAGAAAAGTTAGGCATGCCATGTGATGAGACATGGAACAGCCCTGAGAAATACGTGAGATAATTTAAGAACCCTTACTGAACCCAGGATAAAAGACACCTACCACACCTTTATTTACAAGCCTGCTACCGTGTAACAAAAAAAAAAGTTAGATTGATATGATGTGGTTTTTTCACTTGATGAACGTGTGTTGTTGCTATTCATCTCAAGTACCTTTCAGGTTGTTAGTTAATAACTAGTTACAGATTTATTTTTCCTAAAAGTGAACTTTGACTGATTTTTCTGTCACTTTGCTTTATTATTTTTTTGAAGATGGGCAAGTATAGAGTAATTTTCTGGTCTTTCAATGAGGGGATTTCATCTTTACCGATGTCACTGAGCATCAGCCTGGGATCAGGGAAGCAAAACCTTCCAGGCAAAACTGCTTGTAAAATCAAGCATTTTTAAGTACAATTCGTTTGTCCCAACATGAGCTGAAGCTCATACCCCATTTGAGGGTGGTGATGGGAGAACTGGCTGAGCCCTTGAACCCATGCTGCCAGATCTCAGCAGTCACTGCCGATCAGCTCAGGTTACTCCAGGCACTGTTACTAGTACACACAGAGATGGCAGCAAGGAAGATTTGCAGTCTCTGCAACCTTACACTAATAGCTAAATTCAGGTTTCAAACCAGCAGCGCTATCCCTCTTCCAACACATTAGTCCTATTTGGGTGATGAGTTTTTCCTCTGTCTCAGGAAGGGGTCATCAGTCACTACCACCTTTTCCCCATGGTGATGTCTTTTTCGCTTTTGGGGCACGCACCTTCCACATCTTTACTGGTCTCTACAGCATCCCTGCTTGTCATCTGAATGTGTAGCTGCCAGAGAGCGGGATCCAGAAAACAGCAGCCACTGTCTTCCTTTGCTCCCTGCAAAGTGCCCAGTCTCTCCCCTACTACTGGCACTGTGGCACCTTTCTAGTTTTTGTCATTGAAGGCCTCCAAACACCTCAGAGATCATTTGTGTTAGCTGAAATACCAATTTTTCATTTACTGTTAGAGGATTGTTTTTGCCACCAGATGGCAATAAAACATGGGTATGCTTGAGGAGCAGTCTCACAACAAAAGATACTTGCATTAAAGCTCAGCAACTTCAATAGAAGAGAGCATCTGCAAGAGTTCAGAAAAAAAGTCAGAATGTCTTTTGAACCTTATGGTGATTTACTTTCCACTTAGTGTTCTAATTAACATAACTGGAACAATTACGGGTATTGTACATATGACTCATTCATCTAAAAATGTCCACCTCAATAATGATTTTCAAAATATGTTAATCTGCCACTTCTTCAGCAAAGAGACTGAAGCAAAAAAAATTATCCAAGTTATGAAAATAACCCTCCTAGAGCCAAGCTATTCTAACATGTAAATAAAAAATAACAGGATTATATAGTAGGCAATGTATTTTTAACAAACAGAAGACCTACAAAAGCTTCACCCAAAACCTAAGTACATTTTTTGTTGTCACTGCTGTTTAAAAAACATAACCCACTTTAAGAAATCTAGATAATTATTTCTCTTCCACAGGCAGAAAGAAGGCAAGAGGAAGAACAGATTGCCTAAGGTTATACAGAATTTGTGGCAACAGAAACAAAAAAAAAAAAAACCACCCAGAAGAAAAAGTCCAACCCACCTCTCAAGACCTTCTCAGGTGTTTCAAGTCATTACCTTCCCAAAGCTTACTCAGCAGCACCATTTAAAAGTATCTATTAACTCCTACAAAAAGTATTTAATCTTACTGATATATTAGATCAAAGAATCACCAAGCTAGGAAGTATACTGAAAATTGTGAAACAAAAACCGAATGTTTAAGAAATAGGTTTTAATATATAAATTAAGGCATACTAACTCAAAGGAAGAAAAACCCACAAGCTCACTAGCCCTCCTTTAAGAAATTATGGTAACACATGACAAATTGCTATAGGTTAGCATGCTTACTGGCAAAACTTGAGAGAGAAAATTAAGAGTTGAAATGGAACTAAGCTATCTTATGCAGAATTCAGTTATATTGCTCCAGGAGTACTGAATGCTAATGCAGCCTTAAAATTCTTGTCCCAAGGTCAGCTGTGTGCCAACACTTAACATCTTAAAGACACACAGGGAAAAATCCTTCTAAAAGCACAACTACAGGAACACATAATGCATTCCTCCTCCTGAAAAGGAATCATGAGTAAGAAAGTGAGAGACCAGTACTCTATGCTCATTGATAACTACTGAAATATCACAGCACTTTGGCATTTAAAACAAATGCTGCCTAGTAAGAACGAACAAGCTCCCTGTATCTTATGCAGCAGCAGTCAAATACTGAAAGAACCGGTATGTCTTTTGCCTGAATTTAGACATCAGACTCTCACAAAATAAACTGCCCTCCCATCCAACCTCTCAGCCAGGAAAAGAGTATGTAGAATTCCTCCCATGTACATCCTCTGAATGGCTAAGCTAATTTATCGCAGCTGTCTTGCCTGCTTGTAAAACCTGAAGTTTACCATCAGACAGCCTCCCAGCTAACAGCACCCTGTCCACACCTGTGCCTTCTAAAAACTCACTGAATTGTATCTTCCCAAGTGGGACTATTTTCTCCAAAACCAATCTCTTCTCTGAGCTCCTTCAGAGATTAGCAAAAATGAAGGCACAAGAATCTTGTTAGACCTGATACTAGACATACCCAATGCTGTGGAATTGCCCAGGGACAAATGCAAACCAGAGAGAAAAACATCAAGCTGGATTTGGATTGCTTATCATGCTTTATGTCAGATGGGAACTTTTTTTTTTTTAGTTGTGACTTCTGGGTGGGAAACAAAGGTGCTCAACCAGAATTTAGGTCTGTTTATTACAGAACAAAGACTGCATGCTTATTTGGTTCAATTCTCTCTTTCAGCAAGATGTCGTATAATGCCATTTTTCTTCAGTAGAAGAAGAGCAACTGAACTGAAAACATGAGATTAAGAATGAAAAACTGTGACCCTACCTACAGGACTGTCAATGGACTACTTCGAGACAAGTAACAAGTATCAGCCTCTCACTGCAAGAAGAAAGCCACCTCGGAGCCCCAGAATATTTACAAGATGGAGATTTTTTTTCACCTCTCTCTTCTAGCCAGTCTAGTAATTTAGTGGATACAGGCCACATTTACAATTTCATTTGAAATGCAGCTGGGCAGTCCCAAAAAAGACTCAAAGTAGGATAGTCAAGAACAGGTCAGAGTCCTTCAGAGGACTGTAAATTATTTTTGACAACCATATTTTAACTTATTCTATGCTACTAGTTACTTCACACATTATCACACTTAGAAGAAAATAGTCACAACTACTAAAAACTGGCTTGTCACTTAAAACATTTAATTAAAACCTTTAGTTTTGCCTCCAAGATTTCATCAGAGTGCAGCACTTGCATTGATGTGGAAGTGCAAATTGTGTAAGGCCGTTTAGGAATTGTACTGTTCCCACCAAAAAATATTCGTTATTAAAGGCTGCACCCTTCCATGCCATGTCCAACCCTAATAATGAGTGGTCAAAGTTTCCTCTTGTGTTTGCTCAAATACCTCAGCTACCAGTCTTTATCCCTTAGTGCAATGACTCAAAAGTTAAATGAAGCTTTAACCTCCTCTGTCAATCAAATCCACATTACAGAAAGATTCTCAGCCAGTTCCAAAGTGTTGCTAAAATATCTTGCAGCCATCTCTGCATGCCAATATAGAAAGTGCCCTCTCCTTCCCAAGGAATAATGTAAGATTAAGAACAGTTATTTTCAAAATAAGAGTCAAGAAAGATCCTAGGATTAGAGATCAGTTAAGCTTGCTACAGCAGTTAAGAACCTGATACAGTCCTCTAATTTCTTTCTATAACATTTTAGGTAATTATGGACTTGATAAAAATCAGTCCAGCATCTGCTTCCTGTAAAAGAACACTGTGCTTCACTAAGCAGTTTTCTTTATTTTCTTCTTTTAAAATTAGTTCAGAAAGATAAAGGTGGCTTAAAAGATAAAGTTCTTCGGAACTTCACCACCAAAAACAACAGTGGAACAAAGTTTAAAGAAAGTAACAAAATAATTAAAGCTTGCGTTTTAAAGGTCTTGGCATGTAATCCCAAACAGGATTCTCTCAAGGGGAGAAATGTCTTGACATCCAGGAAACACAGAATTACACTGAAGCTCAGTTCTCCAGAATTTTTAATTTTTTGTTGCGTTATTTAAGTTATAATGAAGAACTACTTTTCAGCAGAGAAGGTACCTATATGAAAACCTAGAGGCCTACCTAAACCTAGTAATGCTATGTGAACCTATTAATGGGGAAAATACCAAAAAGAGAGAAGCCCTTTCATTACCCCCTTAACCAAGGGACAGTGATGATTTTACAAAATGGGATAATACAGACCAGTCGGGGCAAGTTTAGAATGGATGTCTAAGAATAAGTATTTAACCACTTGAGGTTAGAGTGTAAGAGTGTACTTTCTAATTCATACGTCCCTGCAGTTTACTCATTGTATTGGGTTTGTGTGGCAATGTTTTGGTTGCAGGAGGGAGGTTAGAGGGGTGGCTTCTGTGAGAAGCTGCTAGGAGCTTCCCCCGTGTCCAACAGAGCCAAAGCCAGCCAGCTCCAAGGCAGACCTACCGCTGGCCAAGGCCAAGTCCATCAGTGACAGTGGTAGCACCTTTGGGATAATGTATTTAAGAAGGGGTAAAAAAAAACCCCAGTGCAACTGCAGCCAGAGAGAAGAGTGAGAATCTGTGAGAGGAACAGCCCTGCAGACACCCAGGTCAGTGCAGAAGGAGGGGGAGGAGGTGCTCCAGGCACCAGAGCAGAGATTCCCCTCGAGCCCATGATGAAGACCATGATGAGGCAGGCTGTCCCCCTGCAGCCCGTAGAGGTCCACGAGGGAGCAGATACCCACTTGCAGCCCAGGGAGGACCCCACGCTGGAGCAGGTAGATGCCCAAAGCAAGCTGTGACCCCATGGGAAGACCACGCTGGAGCAGGCTCCTGGCAGGACCTCTGGACCCATGCAGAGAGGAGGCCAGGCTGGAGCAGGTTTGTTGGCAGGGCTTGTGACCCCACAGGGGACCCATGTTGGAGCAATCTGTTCCTGAAGGACTGCACCCCATCGAAGGGACCCACGCCAGAGCAGTTCATGAACAACTTCAGCCCCTGGGAAAGACTCACACTGGAAAATTTCATGGAGGATGGTCAACCGCGAGAGGGACCCCATGCTGGAGCAGGGGAAAAGTGTAAGGAGTCCTCCCCCTGAGGAGGAAGGAGCAACAGAGACAACATGTGATGAACTGACTGCAACCCCCATTCCCTGTCCCCCTGCACTGCTTGAGGAGAGGAGGTAGAGAATTTGGGAGTGAAATTGAGCCCGGGGAGAAGGGAGGGGTGCAGGGAAGGTGTTCTAAGATTTAGTTTTTATTTTCTCATTATCCTACTCTGATCTGATTGGTAATAAATTAAATTAATTTTCTCCAAGTCAAATCTGGTTTGCCCATGATGGTAATTGGCGAATGATCTCTCCCTGTCCTTATGTTGACCCACAAGCTTTTTGTTATATTTTTTCCCTCTTGTCCAGATGAGGAGGGGAGTGATAGAGGAGCTTGGTGGGCACCTGACATCTAGCCAGGGTCAACCCACCACAGCCATTTTGTTAGGAATGCCAGCACAGAGCTCAATTCTCTTCTTTCTTCTGTTCTTATATGGTGCTGGGAAAACTAGATGAAGATTCTCTATAGCTAGGCCATATTCATGCATTTCTGCATGCTCTGTTAGAGATCAAAAGCCAGATATGTAGGAATGGCAAGTGTTTGTAACTCCAACTAAACCAAACTTGATCTTTTAATCATATATAAAGTACTCTAAGCGTATTACATGCTTGAAGATCCTAAAGTTTCTAAGCTGAGCATACAGAAACACTTGATTCCAGTTTTTCCTTTCTCGTCCACAGTACAAACACTCTATTTCATAGAGGCATTGAAAATATTGATGTGCTTTACAAGCAGTAATTTGGAAAAAAACCCACAGCCTAAGCAGACTGAAGGCTACCTTCCTACTGAACAACGAAAAGACCTTCTAAGAAAAAAATACACACAAAAACTTAATTACACCTCACACACAGGGACAGACTAAAGTTCTACAGGCAGCTTCAATTTTGTTTCTTCCCCAGTTTCATCATGTTCTATAACTTAAAGAGCACTTTTTATTTTTAAATTCTGGTTTGGATGTTATTTCTTTTTACTATTTTAAGTAGAAGTCAATAGTAAACCCATTATTTTGTTGGTTACACTGGTTTAGAAGCAACAACAAAAAAACTTGAGTGATAGAAAACCGCAGCTGCTTTTATATATGCTAGGGAACTGAGCTACACAACAGCAGATTAAGTGCCCCTTAGAAGAGTACAAAGTGGTGAGTTCTGATGAAAGGCCTCAATACGTCACATACCTCAGTGGTATACACGTACTGTATTTTTATTTTTGACCAGACAAATACACAGAAGCCTTGTTCTCCCCCAGTCTACCTTCTGCTCCACTTAGTGCAGTGAGCTCAACCAAAAAAGACAAGTCACAAAAAGAAGCTGTGTAGAATCAAATCTGCGTGCACTGGAGCAAGAGTTAAAGGTAGTACCAAAATTTTGGTGTGTTAATTAATACAACTGTAAAGTTCATCAATAAATTAATAGATCAAAGCTAATTTCTAAAACATTTGTAAGTAATAATGTTTCTCCATTGCTTCAAGTTTGATCTTGGCTTAAATTTACTATGCGCTCTAAGATTTTGATTTTACTGTTTTCCCAGATACGACAATGAAATTCGTTGGTCTTAAGCACACAGTTCTGAAGCAGTGGGCATTTGTTCCAGACAGTCTAGCTGCACCTTTCTTCAAAAAGCTTAAGTTTTCCTTGAATATTTTTTCTTCCTGATGAAATACAACAGCACTTTGTCCAGGCATTGAACCAAAAAGAGAGAGGCTACCTGTTTTGGCAGTGATGAGTTGCAAGACCAATGGTCGTCTTGTTACAATTCCAGAACCTCGTGGAAGAAAATCCCTGGAAACATTAAAAAAAAATAGTTACTACCCAGAAAGCACTGTCCAGTCACATAAGATATTGGACTAATTTGGAACCTCCTCTATACCTTCAGCTGCAATGAAAATGGAAAGTTTGTGGGGACATATTTACATCAAACACCAGTATAAAGTATGGCTGTTAATTCTGGTTCGATATAATAGTAGGTCACTAGACAAATACATAATAAAACCAAATTACTGTCTCAAGACATTACCAATTCTCTTTCTTCATGACCATCACATATAACATTTTCAAAACTTACCTTGCATAGTAAGAGTACCTGAAGCCATGCCCACATTTATCAGTCTCTCTAAATAAGCATGTCCTCACCTTATGCTTGATTTGAAGAGGATATGGGCATATGAATACAGGCACTCTCACACACCAAACCAAAGCTCTGGCCAAACCAAATTGCCATCCCTCCGCACTCACTCTTTCACACAATTGACTTCTGCCAGTTCAAATCCTCAAATAACTTTTCCAGCAACACATCCAGAAGTTTTCAAGTGACAGCTGAACCCTAGAAGTACTCTGGGACAGCAGGAGCGAGTGTCCTTGGACCAGAAAGCAAGCAATGAAGCAAAGACAGCAACTCTCTCATGTCATGCATCCCCATGATCTTTTCCTTGCCTCTAAAGGCAGGGACACTCCCTAGGCAACTGAAATCCTATAGAAAACCTTGAACCAATTGTTAGTTGCAAAACCAATGATCAGAAACCCAAAGCAAAATAACAGACTTTATTCCAGGGTCTTCCCCAGTTGCCGTATCAATTGAACTCTTACAAACTTTGGGATGAGGTTCAGTGATGGGCTTTGAAGAGTGCTCCCTTCAAATAAGCATTTTCAGAGGAATAAAATTCAGAGGTAAACAGACAGTTTCACAATCAGCTTAAGCTGATCAAAATCCCCTCCTTTTTCCTGCCTTAGCAGGGATGCTGAATCACCTTCTTGCCTGCCTTAGCAGCATTGCTAACCCACCCCTCCAGCTCAGGTGAAAAGCAATGCAGCAAACAGTTAGGGCATTAATTTTCAGTCAAATGGCAGAGCTGATCTGAGTGACTGTGCTGTCACACATGCTAGTGCCAGTAGGAAGGGTGAGGCAGGAATGTGCAGTGTTTGGGAGGGGTCTGGAGAAGGACAAAAGAGTCAAAGGAAGAAAGATAGAACCCTGTCAAGCCCCTTATACAGAACTGCTTAGATGGGTCTGCTCAAACCACTTGAGAAACCACACCTTACCCAAAGTCACTGCGTATCTTCATACTGACGTTGTGCTACTTAGCAGATGCCCAATTTTAGCAGTTCCTGTAAGGTTTAAAACGAGCCTAGAGGATACATCTATGAACAATAAAACACACAAATACTTCATCAAACTTCAGAATATTATTTGTGCAAATCAGAGGGTATTAGGTCTGAGGAGTCCCAGATCAAGACAGGCTCATGAATGCAACAACAGTGAACCTCTTTCCACAAGCTCCAACAAGGTAACAAAGCTTTGGCAGCCCGCAGGAGAGATGTGGCAACTCTACCTGTGATACAAGCTCTGAAGATTTCCTTCCCAACCTAACATCTAGACATAAAAAAAAAAATAAAAATAAAAAAAAAAAAAATAAAAATCATCAGGCAGTTCTAAGGCTCTGAGGAACAAGACTGGCTGTCAGCTGTGCCTCATGCCACTTTAGAAGTCCCCAGCATTTTGAATGAAACAACGTTAATTTCTAGATAAAATAGCAGTCTCACTTTCTCAGTACCTGTTAATGTGTGCTTACAGCGTGATCACTCTGTAAACTAAAGCACACTGTAAAAGGAGAGGATGTTTAAACACAAGCTAGTCCATTAACTTCTACACTCAAGTACAGATCTGCAGGCAAAAGTACAATTAATCAGCAATTCAATCAATAATCTCTAAAACAAAGATAAAGCAAAAACATCACACATACTGATTTATACCTACTGCGATGTTTTACAACACTGGAGACAGCAATAGGATGCAAGAACGAGCTTAGAGAGATGCTAAAGGCCTTCAAAAGGTCTATCACAATTTCAATACCTGCCAATGGAGAAAATCCTGTGCCCCACTGAAGTGCCATCTACTGATGTTTGCTCACAGGCAAGAGGAGAAAATTTTAATGGAAACATTACTTTCTCTGTATGCACTGAAATGACAGTAGCCCAGGATGTAGAAAACGTCCATTGAGATGACAGTTTTGTACTTTGATTTTCAAGCATTTCAGATCTTATTTTAAAAAAATAAATTAATTCTTTTTCCATCAAGAAGCTAAAAGGAATTGCCATTCAGGACAAATTGATCACACAAAACAAACTAAGGTCCTCTACAGCACTACATAAGGCAGTAAAATCCTTCTTCAACGAGTCAAAGGCTGAAAAGACTTATTGATTTTCTGCGTCAGACTAAGCACATTCAGAGATAAAGAACACTGCATTAATGCAACTCCTAGTTATACAACACTGACCTTCCCTCAACAGCAAAATTAGAAAGAAATGTACAACAATTTTCCTTCAGAATGTTCTCTTAACGTGTCCAAAATAGGTGGCCTTTGATAACCCTCTCTAACAAACTGAACTATTGTCAAAAAGCCCATCACCTGTTCAAGCAAACATGAGCAGAGAGAGGTTCCTGCTTGGTGAGAAGGCGATCTGTGTTGATCACATAACCAGCTAAACAGTGTGCAGCAGGACATAAGGCTTCTGCTTCAGATCTACAGTTTGAAGAGGAAAAAATTACAAAGAGTGAGGATAAAAAGGGGGTCATGGGGAGAGTTCCAGAGAAAACTCCCCCCCTCCCATTAACTGCTGAATGTGTATTTTACCTCTATGAAACAAACATCGACCTCAATTAATAAATCTACCTTCACATGAACTTTTTTTTTTTAAAAAAAAGATTTGAAATTTCAGCTTCAGCCACAAGGCAATGGCATCTGTGCATTTTTCTCTGCACAGCCCAAATCAGATGTTGCAAATAAATACCTAATCTCTACTTCTAGAAAAAGACTGGTCTTTAAACATACAAAGAAGCGTAAGTCAAATCTGAGACATAACTTGCACTTTTTTAGGAAAAGCAGCATAGTAGCACATTACAATCCTAGCAGCAAGGGAATCAGATTAAATATTGTGCCTACTTTGACATCCACAAGACAGGATGCAGATGTTCTCCCCCTTGACTTGATATGGAAAGCTTTCTACACAGGGTTTGTTAGCGGTGCTGAAAAAATAAAAACCCAGTGTATTAGGAATAGCCCCACACCCTCATTTTTCCCCAAAACATATACCTAAATTAAATGTTTCTTAAAGAAGGGGAAAAAAAAAAGCTTCGGCTACAAAGGTTCCTTCTAGCCAGAAGGATGATGCACCTCAATGTCCTGGTGGCACACTTAACATTCTTTAAAGGACAGGTTTGAGAGAGTTGCTTTTCCAAATCTTTTGGTCAGTGTGTACAGATACGTTTAGTGAGGGTTGAGAGAAAAAAAATTACATCAGAGTTGAAGCAGCTGCAAAGAAATCCAGCTAGGAAAAAGGACATGCCTGAGAATTTGTGCATAAAGACACCGACAAGGGAGAGAAAAGGCTGGCTTCTGTGGTGGGGACAGCGAGCCTGTGAGTACCTGTGCGCACAACTGCAAGACCACTTGACAGTAACTAAGGTGCAGGAAACAAGAATGAAACCCACTATGCAAGAATAAAGCTGGGAATGAAAGATATGCTCCTTTAAAAGACATGCATCCTACATTAAGCATCAAGCTACTTTTTCATTTGATACAATCTTTATCCTCAGAGTATTTTCAGCAGAAGGTACTCTGCTGACAACAGCTATACGGGCTCAGTAGCAATGCTGTTGTGACATGACAGTTTGGAGATCAGCAGCAAAGCCTGTCCAGTGTTGCCTAGCCAGTACTGAATATATCAAATGCAAATAAGATGCAAGCAACCAGGTCTTCCAGAACATCACTTCAGTAACTCTTCACCCTTAGAATGCACTCATCTGTTAGAATACCATTAAATATTTTCAACAGCAAAATATTTTCAGTACCAAATAATTTTTACCCTAAGAACTATAAAATTACTGATATCTTACTGCACAACATAAACTATATTGTCTTCTCGCTCTAATACAGCTCATTTCCAGCATCAGAGGTCTGGACAACTGTATCTACTAAAACGTTTGTTTCAAGTGTAAAGGTAACAGATATTAGTTTGAATTTGACTCGCTAAAACCCAGGTCTCAAAAACTGATGTCACAGGATGGTGAAAGAAGTTATCAGTGGTCACACCAACACTTTAGCAGTTTGTAATAACAAGACAGTTATGGGTCTGATCTTTGCTACAGTAGACAACTTTACTGTAAGAAAAAAAAAAAAAAAGGAAAATTCATGTCTCTGTATGTTGTTTTTCCTTTATCATATCAACCTCTCTGACTGATGCTCAAAAAGCAAATAAGCTGAAAAAGTAGTTAGACAAATCATTAATGGGAAGAGTCCCATAGAAGACATAGGAACACCCTTTCAAATTTCAGAAAGGGCAGAAACCATAATGAAATGCTGAAAAGCAAACTAGACAGGGGCTCCTTCAGTGAGGTTGTCTCATTATAATGCAGGACTATAACTTACAAAGAAAAGAACACATATCAAACAGACAAAATACAGACACAAGGTGTACCAAGGGGATTTCCAGGTAGAGGAAGAGTTTTCATTTAGGAGGTCTCTAGCACACTAGCAGTAATATATTTTGATTTAAAAAAGGAAAAAAAAAAAAAAAAAAAAAAAAAAAAGACAAAACCGAAGAATCCCCAGTTTGTCTGAAGAGCAATGATGCATCACCACTTAAAACTTAATCATGGTTTAAAAAGAGTAATTTAAATCTGCTTTACTTTGCCAGTGCAATACTGAGAAATGTTCTGCACTTTGATCAGTTACATGGGCAGTACTATACAGGATAAATGGTGATTAATTTGCATTAATACCAATATAATTAATTTCTATAAAACATAGGTGGAATCCAGGAAATCAAATAATGGGGGAAAACGTCAATGATTACACAGTAACTGCATTAATGAAAGAGCTAGGAACAAGTAAAACTGATAGCGATGAACAGTCAAGAAAATCAGAAGTCCCACTAAAAAATAACCTTCACATTTTTCACAAAGGGTAGAAACAAGACAGGCTCAGGACAAGAGCCAGAATTCTCTTACAGAAGAGCACAAATGACCCATCTAAATCTATTTCATTTTGCCAGACAACATTGATAATGTTACTTATAAAAATTTTTCCACTAACCTTCCCTCAAATGCAGAAAGGCCATATTCCATGGGCTGCTCATATGAACAACACTGCTGCAGTAGCATTCCACACAGGCCTTTATTCCCAACATTTGCCACGGACTGCAACGCAGCTTCAATTGCAATAGGAAGCAATTATGCCAAAAGTCAACAGTTTTCCTGGGCTTTTTTCCAACACAGTGTTTATTGTTTTATACAACTCCAGCCTGGCACACTAGGAGCACTTGTAGCTCATACTGGCTGCTGAATGGCCGTATCTCGTGCAAAAGAACGCAGTGTTTCACAGTGAATACCCACACATGCCCATACAGCCAAGCACCTCCCAGTTCCGTGGCAAATGTACACTGTACAGCAGTACTACAAAAGGCTTTCATTTTTCTTGCATTTATCATATTTAACCTGAAAGCAAAGTGCTACAAACGAACAAAACAGGGAAAAGCATGGTCCAGTGTAGGCCTACAGAAGAGACACATTAATAATTTCTACCTTCTTTCCTCAGGTTCACTTTCTAAAATCCATAAACCAAAACAAGTTAGTTTATAACTGAAGAACTCTTAATGCTAAAAATACACACCTGAAGACCTATTTTGGCAGACGTGTTCTTTCTATCTTGCCTGCTCTCACTCCCGTGCTCACCAACACCACAGAGGACCCAGCAGTAGATCCATCACGCACTTTTGTTCATTACAAAGCAAGGTACGTCCAAGCAATGGGAAGTGTACTTTGCATTTAAGCAGAGTTTTTCTTAGGAATTAAATTCATAATGTCAAGTGAAGTACTTTCTCAGAGGGGGTTTGTCATCACTGACACTAGACATCACTGTATTTAGTCTTCCTTAGTGGATTTGGAAGCACAATTCCTCCACCCTCGAAATGACAGTACAAAGATAACTCCAGGACACATTTTTAAGAAGCCACAAAAGCTTTGAGGCACTACCTCTGTTGTGCTTTGACGTCCTCAACCACATACTTTTTTTTTTTTTTTTCAGTAATACAGTAGTATATATCACACTGATATTCGGCTACATAGACTCTTCCTCATTAGCTCAAAGTACAGAGACCAATTCTTATTATCAGTCACCGCTTGATCCCTCACCTCCTTTCATTAGTTACAGAAGAGTAAATGCTTTTTGTTTTGGCACAATGTCTGTCAATTAAAAGAGTCTCCCACAGCTTTGTTCAATGGCTGCAAAATCTCAGCCTAACATAATGGGGCTTACATGAAGATGTACAAAATAATTAACCTTCTTTCTTGAAGACCAATGATACCTATCTTAATTAGGCCTACTAGGCAAGCTAAATGCATTAAGAGGCTGTGGATTTTTAGTGATCTCTGATTTATTAGCTCCTAAAGCTCAATACCAGTCTTTCCAAGGTTTGTTGTAGACCACACAGCATAGACAGTGGCATCCTCATCAAGACACTTCAGTGCTTAGTTCCAGTTTTCTAATGAAGCTTGGTCTCAGTTTGAAGTAACTTTCAAGGTAAATCTTCTTCAACTAAGAGGTAATTTTAATTAACCTGCTGAATCAAAACAGGAGTAGTAACTACACATTGCAGCCCACGCAGTTTGGGCATGTCTTTAGGGGTGCAAAGCTGAGTATTCAGACATTCAGGCCGTTAACTATCTCTTCCATTCAAGCTGAGTGGATAAACTTGGTATCTTTGATAAGCCATTTTCCAACCTAGAGGTGTCCTTCGTCATCATTGCTGAACTACTGGAACTGAATAGCCAAAGCAAGGACACCACAGCACCCTCCAGTTATCCTATCCATCACTTTCAGGTTGCCACACAAGTTGAATTAATAATAAATAATAATAATAGGTAGTAATAATAATAATAATAAATAATAAATCTTGAAACTCTTACACAGCACTACAATCTACCAGCATAAAACGCCTCTTTGGGTCTCCCTTCCCCCATACCTTTATGGAGTTGAGACCAAGTACACCAAAATCCAGGTGGGAATGGTACAAAAAATCCACCCAGACAGACCTAACCATGGGAATATGGTGAACATTGACTCTGAAGGTTTGAAATAAGGTATTTTTTTAAAAGCCCTTGAAGGACTTCAGACGGGATGGCAAGGGATTTCAGTCACACTAGCTGGGCAGCTCCATAACAATTAAGTTCAGTGACAATGCTGAGGCACAGCTAAAGGGAGAAAGCAAAGCTTGAGATTTTCTCTTCACACACAAGACTGGAAACAAAGCAGGCTTAAAAACACTGTCATTATACTTCTCTTGTATCTGGAAGATGCTTTTTTTAAGTCGCAGCAGCACTTCTGCTCAACAAGCAGACAGAAATTATTACATCTTCCCCATTAAAGTAAATATTATAGGCCTATGAGAAAATCAGTGCCAAAAATTGCTCTATTCCCCATGATGAAGTCTTCCATTAAACATGACTGGAGTCACCAGGTTCTCCAAAGTAGGGGACATTTGAACATGTCTAAGAAGGCACAGACCATTACTCGTACCACAAATCTAATGTCCTATTTTGACAGCAGTGAGAGCACCTCACACTGCATTTCTGCACAGAAAAAGGCAAGCCTGTTCACTGAAGCAAGGAAAGAAAGTGTACTTCCTAGGATTAAAAAAAAAAAAATCCTTTAAGTGATAGAAAGTTTTATATAAGTCTCAATAATGTTTATAGGACTGACAACTTGCCATACACAGCTATGAAAACTTCCTAGGCAAAACCCACAAAAGTGGTAAGATGAACAGTGCTCTGTTTGCAGTGATTACGCTCAGGCTGTAGGCTTGCTGTATTAACAGATCGGGAAGCTGCCAACGTGCAATCTCGTCGACAAGCCACTATCCACGATGCATCTGTCCTCCCTGGACGGTGTCCAAAACTTTGCTGCATCATCCTAATTCTATTTGTGAAAATGTCCTTTTTCCTCTTTCTCTTTTAAGATTTTACAAAACCTTCTGTTATTTCCTGCCCAATGGTGCTCTCCATCAATTCCAAGCAGGGGGTGGGAGTGGAAGAAACCATAAAACAACCCCCAACAATTCTCACAATTTTTCTGTTGAAAAGAATAAAGCAGACTTTGCAGGGCAAATGTATTCTCCCTAATCAGATATGTTTACTCTTAGGAAAAGACTAATTTGCATAGGATGTTGGCACACAAAAGCCCATCCATCCTCAGGATGAATACTAATGCAGCAAGATTTTTGTACCTCAACGCAAGAAAGGAACAACGAAAATTCTTTACTCACTTTAAATTGTTGTCAGTGCTCTAAATGGAAGTTGGGTTTCTTTACCGCTTACAGCTGCCAAATACTATTAACAATGTTTTTTTACAAAAGATTAGAGTAAAAAGTTTTCCTCTATAATATAATCAGATATAAACAGAAAAAAAAAATGTGATTGCAAGGATCAGAAAGAAAACAATATGCCTCCAAAACTGCAGGCCTATCTACTACATGAAGCTAACTACTATATAATCACTTGCATTTAGAAAATAATTCACCTCTGGATACTCTGTCATGACAAAACTTTTAGATACTGCAAATTTCAGTGTGGTCATCAAAAACCCACACAAAGTAAGCTCCTGCCTTTCCTCCCAAATCACGCTATCCTGAACTCAGATCCATCAATACAGACTTTTTAAATGGTGGCATAGCATACAATCAACCTTACCTCTTCAGAAGCATCGTGAAAACACATTTATCTCTTTTGTGGTGGACACAGTGTCAAACTGTATGATTACCTTTCTTGGTACAACAGAAGCCATTTCAGATTATGTTGCAGAGCTAGAATGTAACTGGATTCAATTCTTCTACTTCCTCCAGAATGTATACACAATGGGAACTCCAGTATAAAGACACCCTGAATTTACAGACAGAAATACAACTACAGAAGGAAGGGGGAAAGGGGAATGTTTCTAAAACAAGTGATCCAAGACTCTCAAACAACTTATCTTCTCTAGCCATTTTATTCTTTTTTACCTGCCCATGTATCCTGCTTTGAGTCTGTAGTATGTGCAAATTGTCCATGACAATGTAAAGTCTGCTTAGCTAAATATTGAAATTTAGTATCAGCCATGATCCCTCATCTCTCTGCTCACCAGAAACTGAATTATTACAACAAGAAAATTTTATACTAAAAGTCTAACGAAAACAGTGGTTTATGCTGTTACTTCCCAGAACACTAACAAAGTCATAACGCTAGAGGTCTCAACCCAGACTCCTAAGGCTTTCCAGCCTATTTCCCAGATCTGATGGACATTTGGGATCTTCTGTCAATATTTGTTTAACACCTGAACAAACTAACAGGTGAGCACTCAAGGGCACAACACTGCCTCTGATGGATTATGCTAAAACTTCCTCAGCGGCTTCCGGCTTGGGTGCTGAATAGATCTGGAACAGAGCCCATTTCATCCACTGTCCTGCAGCAGAGGCTAGATATGTCTTGAAGTTGTTCTCGTGCTTACATGCAGAGCCCTACCTATTCTCTGCAGGCAAGTTACACACAGACCATTTTAGAGCATCCTCTATAGCTAAGCACCACTGAATATGTGTACATTTTTAGTCATCTGCACTGTACAGAGTAAACAAAGTGCTGAGTGCTTTAGGTTAATCTAGCTTTGATTATGTCATCTATGAGGGTGGGAACCTAGCTGTATTAGAGCAAATAGTAAATCTCCTGCATATCTGAAGAATGAAATCTTGGTGATTTTGCACGGGAACAAGGATGCAGAAATACTCTGCTAGGTATTGAATTAAAAGCATAACTTCCACATACAAATTATAAAAGCTGACATTATTGCTAGACACTTTGGTTGAAAACCTCTCTCATGTACAGCTAGTCTCCTTTGCATCCCAGAGGCTATCACAGACAACAGTACTTGGCAGTACATCAAAGCCCAGCACGCCGTTAAATGGGATTTTGCTCCTCTCTAGTTCAATAATGCTGCCTTGTTCATCTCAATGCAACTTGCTGAAGAAAAAGATGCAAGGTCACAGTTAAATAACGCTTATTTCCTGTTCTCAGCATATTTACACTACAGGCTTTACACTGCAGACACACAGCATTAAAAGGATTCCCAGTAACCCGTTACATATGAGCACAGCAAACAAGGGGAGTTCACAGGCTTCTATTTACTAGAAGGCCTTATTTAGAAATGCAGTCTTAAAAAAAAAAAAAAACCACAGAAAAAGCAAAAATGGCTTCTGCCCCTCTGTGCTGGCAATCTAGGCACACATTGTTTAAGAAACCCATGAATACTTAAAAGAATATCATCAGTTTGCTCACTGATCAACTGATGGATAGCAAACCACAAACACGATCTCTCTCAACAACAGCTGTTAGAGGCACAAACTGAACACCAGCAAGGGTCCCTTTTTGGGAAGAAGAAACGCTGCTATCTCTCAGCTGTTCAAAGCAGAATCCAATACTCAGGTTTGGTGCCATTTAGATATCTAAAGCAGCCAACACACAAAACAGAGAAATGCGTAACAGCAAGTTTTAGACTACAATCACAGTTATCCCACACTGATTTTAAGATTATATGCTAACCTCTTTCTTTAGAAAGAGAAGCAACTTAAAAATAAAGAAATAAAAATCTAAATACTGCATACAGTTAAGACAGAGTAAAGACTCAAGGCATATACATGTCGATACAGATGCGGGTAATGTTTAAAAACCAGTGTGAGTTCAGGCAGTAAATCAGTGGCAGAGAAGAGAACAGCGTCCATGCTACTTTGCTGCAATCCATAGCAGCATTGCTCCCTATATTTACAGGTGAATGTCCAAACAATCATATTGTTAACATCTATTTATCTAAGCTGGAAAGCCTTGTTTTCTATTTCATCTACAAAGGCAAATAACACAAGCTGGAAACATTTGCAGGAGCAATGCCTATCAAGAAAAAGCAAGACAACAAAGGTGCTTGCTATTTGTTGATTTCAATGCTACCAAATCCCAAGTGTGGACTCCTTCCCGAAGGCCACGAGTATCAGAATTTATAACGTTATACAAGAGCCCTCAGAGTCAGACAATCTGTTGAATTTTCAGAAGTGTCTCTGTATTACGAATCAGGAAAGTTTAGATAAAGTTAAGTGGTTACCTATGGTCTGAAAAAAAGAAAAAAAACCCCATGGAAACCTCTCACTAGATGACTATTCACCTTTAAAAATGATCACAAGTGTGCAGTCACCTTCAGCACCTTGATAGATTGAATCTCCAGTAACAACTGCAGCTGAATTTGTAGCACTGATTTCTCAGAAGGCATTCAAGACCAGACTGGTGTTTTTTGACGGTTGCTTTTTGCAGGGTTTTGAGTTTTTTCTGAAGTCTAGGTCTCAGACTTCAAATACTAACTTTGTGTTCACTAAACCACTACAATACCCTAATCATACACTGCATGCCAAAGTTATATTAAAACCATATGTATATGTATTCTCACGGGTACACTTTACAAAAGTGTTACTTATTGATTTAGCATCTCTGTAAACTGCTTGATACATTGAACTTAGATGCCAGAATCTAAGTGCCAGAACCTGACCACAGTATAGGTCAGGGCTCCCTATACTATGCCTTCTTACAGAGTACAGCTTTTCTTAAAATAGAATAAATCTTTTAACTGATAAAATTTGAATGCCAGAAATAAGAGACACAGATCCTCAAAGTAGTTTTAGAGGAAAATGTTTACTTTACATGAGGGGGGGAAATTGGCCTATTTGTTTGCATGCTGTTTTTAACTACACATTTGCTTTACTTTGCACATATAAATTCTCAAGACTTGACATAAAAATGAATGTAAAATCCAAAATGGAGTTACATTTAAGGACAAAACTAGGCCATCTATATCACATCTAAATGGCCAAGTTTGTTCTGCAGCCTCTAAATGTAAAAATATATTTGGGGAAGAAACCTAAATGAGCCACTGTCTCATTTGCTGCTGTTTCTGTTCAATGGAATACCCAGAAACAATTCTTGCTTTCAGAGCACCCAAGTATTTTGATAACTAGATTAATACAGTCAATACAGCTGTATAACCACTTAAATAGTCAGGAAAAGGAGTGGCTGATTCTCATTTCCAGAAGATCCTTAAGATTAAAAAAAGAATACACAGCACCACGTTTCAGTTTGTTACTCTGACTGCTTAGCTTTTTCATGTCTGCTTCACAAAAGAGAATTTTCTGTAAGAAAGTTTTTCTGTTGATGGCTAGTAACTAAAATAATAAAATATCTGCACCAATTTTAACTATACCTCCCCCAGGAAGCACACAATCTAAGTATGTGTCTACTTTCTTTAAAGAAATTCTCTGCTTCAACAGTGACATTTAAAGTCCTTTCTCTTCCCCTAATGACTCAATGCAGTCTTTTCACAATCACCATCTCTAGCAAAAAAGAACAAGCTGAGTGCACAAGAAATCATAATTTGGGAAAAAAAAAAAATCATTGCGTATGTCATAACAAATAGCTATACAACATGCAGCGGTCATGAGATTATCAAAAGCATCTCGAATCAAAATACTGTAAAGCTGTATTACAAAACCAGACCTCAGGCTCTTAAAACAAAAGTGCTTGTTTGATTAGGACTGACAGGCTTACGACCAAGAGTTCACATCTCTTATAAAACAATTATTTGGCCACATGCAGTTTATATTATATTAAGCAGGAAAGGAAGTAAAGAGCTTTTGAAATCTAATTATTAATTTCTCGCTATTTGTAAGAATAAAATCAGTTTCTGATTCAAATCTGAAGAAGGGCCCTGACAAGCTAGCTTGCCATCTGTGCCTTTAGTTATCTTAAAAGCCCATTTGAACGTATGAAATAATAGAACATGCTTTTTCTCCAAATACAGTTTCCAGGGATTGCTTCCTGCCCTTAGTTTTCCTTTTAAGTAACCCTATTATAATAAAAAGCAAGATGTTTAAAAAGCACAAACAACATGTAAGGTCATTGTCCTGTACTCAACTGTAGCAAAGGAGTAAGAGCAGGCAAAATGCCTATCTCCCACTGGCAGTCTGTTGGTACTAGACATTTGACTCCCCTTTGCACTTTTGAATCTCTCTCCCACCAACTTCTACCAGAAGATTGCACTAGATCCTCTGCTTCAAACGCTCCCTCCGTATTTTAAGGGCACATTTACTTCTGGTACAAAGAGAAGCAGGTAAGAAGAACATTTGCTCATCAGACAATACTATTTCCTCAAACGACTGCCATGAACTCCAGTTAGGAACACGTGAAGGTCTAACCCATAAATGGAAATGGCTGTTGTCCTTAGGTGCTCTCTGGAATCTCTGTTTCCATCTAAATATAACCAGAATCCTGTGAGGAAACCCTTCAAACACAGTCCTTGACTACTAAAAGTAGCAGTGTCCTTACACACAGAGGAGCAGTAAACGAAGAGCAAACTCTCCAAATACCTTCACGGATGCTGATCCAAATAGTAACAATAATGGCTACACTGGGAGATTTGACACTGCCCCACTCCAGCCTTGCTCCAAGACAACCTACAACAATGGGTTGTCGCACAATTCCTAGAGCAGGCAAACATGCAGAATTCATCCTCATGCAACAACAGCGCCAACGCAGATCAAACATGCAATCTAATCCCAACATATTCACTGACCATTGTTAGTAATTAAGGATGCTGTGTGCACCTAAACAAGGCTTGGTGCTACCCTGGGGACAGTGATGTATGCATGTCACTCAGCAGCTTCAGAAATAACAGGACTTGGATCCCACTTCCAGAACCATCTGCCAGCTCACAGAACTATGCCAGAACCAAATCCCTCACAACCTTCTGTAAAATTATGGCAATGCATAAATTCGATGGTGGGTAATGCAGTATAGTTCAACATGTTCCCTGGGTGGTTAGACTCCATAAGGAAGCTCCAACTCCGATACCACCTGCAAGCTAGAAAAAAGGTTTCCTCTGTCCAAGTGGAAAAGAAAAAAAAAAAAAGAAAAAAAAAAAAGTCATCCTTGCACAACCAAAGACCCCATGAAAGGCTGAAACAGGCACCATGGTCTGGTGGCTACAGGCAGCAGAGAATAACCATCTGATCCTAGAGTTAAGAACATTACTAACCTCACTAGAGCTCCACTAACAAATACTCAGGTTATTAACCGACAGCATGTTTGTAGCAAAACCCTGCCCTCCACGTGGAGGATAGCACACCTTTCCCTTACCAATTACAGCTATTCCTGAAGAGAGATCTTGAATGTCTCTCTGAAGGCTAGGAGTTCAACTAATGATAATGGTTTATGTGGTGGGGAAAAAAAAAAACCCACCACCACAACAAAACACAAAAACCCCAAACAAAACCCCATGAGAATTAACGCTCAAACTTCAGAGCAATACTAGGACTATTTTATTTTTATGTGACTTTCAAAGCTGTGTTACTATTAGTTAACGTTTACCCTGTGGTTAATCACAGGTCATGCAATGTACCACTAAGAAAAAGAAATGAAGGCCACATGTCTCTACAAGATGACATGCTACCTCTATGTATGATGGACGTATGACAGATGTGGACGTAATAAACTTCTTGTTTGCAGAGAGCAGCTTCGTTATCCTGTAAAAACAAGAATGTTCTATGGCTTACTAAAAAGAGCCATAGACCATTTTGACAGTTGATCTGACAAGCAAAACACTCCTCCTGTCTCATGGATATTTACTAATCTGGTTCTGAGGGTTCACAATCAAGTTCTCACAGCTTAGCAAGTACACATCTGCTGACCACACATATTCATTCAGTCTGGAGGAGAGGCGCAAGTAAAACATAGTTGCTTAAGTCTCATAAAATAGGTTTGAAGTAATGCAATTTAATGTCACATTTGCAATAGGTTCCAAGCTTGCAAGTAAGGAGGTACTACGGATCAGCTGATACCACATCTCAAGATGTTACTGCGTAAAACAGTGAAGTGGAACTCTGAGACTGGGTTGAAAGAATCCGAATTCCAGATCCCAGGTGACAGAGACAGCCTGGTGCTTCACAGTAGCCTGTAAGCTCTTCTCTGAAGACACTCTCTTGCAGTGTCCATAGGCTGCATGATGAGTAACTACATGGGTGAAAAAAAAAGTCATTGCCCTTAGCTTCTCTTCATAATTCTTCCCAGAAATGTCCACATCTCACTTTTGCTAATCTGGCCTGTTTGGACAAGTGGCTGGAATCAACTGCACAAACTGCTTCATTTTCACCTTTTGCTCTCACCAGGCTCATTCAGGCAGCAGGAGCAGGAGTGTGCTGCACTCAAAAGAACAGTTCCACCTGCGAGTCAGATGGAGCAGATCTCTCTAGCAGGGGAGCAATAACAAGCATCTGGGAGCAGTAACCTCTTCCATCAGCACAGCTGGATCCAGAGAAAGACATCAGCCCACAGCCCACCACACTCAGCCCCAATCCCATGTGGGTGCCACCCCAGATGAGGCTTTGCCAGAAGGACCAAAATATCCTTATTGACAAGAAAGATGAAGATGCCTTTCCTCCTTAGCACATCTGTTTTGCACAGCTTCGTGGACACACAGATCAAAAAGTCAAAAGGTTACAAAAATACTTTTTAAAGACTTGCTTAAAGAAAGCTGTAGTAATTTGATGGACAATAGCGAGTTCTGAGGATCTCACTCATGCTTTCTAAACTTGAGAGACTGGCAGTACTGTCAACATCTGTAGATGGCTACAGTCTTCAAGTAGAAAGAAGAGGAAGAACTTACATTTAACACAGTAAGAGTAAATTCTGAAGTGGAGATAAAGAACAACCATGTAGTATTTTTATACTGCATATCTAGAGCTATCGGAGTCTGACACATAGCCAGGGCGTGGAGACACACAGCATTTAATATTACCTTTAACAAAGATCTCTGTGCACAGAAATTCCCCAATCACTGACATACAACAGTACTTTTGATCCTATATGCAGACTAACAATTGCAGCTATGCTCCGAAAACACCACCTCCCTCCAGGAGCCCGCACGCTATTTGTGGCAAACACAGCAGGAACTTTATGAAACAGCACATGAAGTTCATGTTTACCTCAGAAGATCTTCAGAGACATGGTCTGTCCCTTGAAAGGATCACCTGAATCATTAGGCTTCCTCTTTCTTCAGTAACTTTCAGCAAAAAATGCTAATACCCGTAAGCTCATTAGGGCCGCACGAAGCATAAGCAATGCTACGAGAACCACTGACCGACCAGATCCAGAACCCCCACCGCAATTCGGATTCGGGGCTTTAAACATCTTTTTTCCTCAGACGGCGGTTAACCCCCACACACCGGGCACAGGAACGCGCTCACACCGGAGTTGCGGCGGCTTCCCCGCAGCACGCAACCGACGGACGCT
>NW_009260621.1:2158555-2170474 GCF_000687185.1 Egretta garzetta | reverse complement strand
CCTGCACCGGCGGCCTGGAGCCCCTGCTGCCCACTTGCTCCGCTCGAGCAGCTGGGTGGGCTCGTCCCTGCACGTGAACAAGCCGGCCTCAGTGCTGGGACCCTTGGGCACGAGGATCACGGTTCACCCAGGTCCACGCACCGACCCATGAGACCTCCCTGCTGCCCCTCTCCCCCAAGAGCCCCGACCCCAGCCGGCCACCCCGTCCCACTCACGGAAAGGGCTGTGGCGTCCCCTGTGAGCCCCCAGCCACAGGGCCACGTGCTGTGCCATCCTCCAGCACCCCATGGAGGTTTGCATGCGCTCTTCCTCTACAACTTTGGCACCAAACTGGGAGCACACAGAAGAGCTGGGTCCCACTTGCCAGCACGGGACCTGGCAGGCAGCTGGCTTCAGCACTTCCCAATCTACCGAGCAGGGCATTTTGGAGCAGTCCCAGCGGCTGAATTCCTCTCGGCTCCCACTCATGATGGGAACAGGAGCAGCGGGAACCACAATCCATTCCCGCAGCACATGAGGGGCCCTGGCAAACGGCACCTACGCGCAGCCGTGGGCGGGAGCGCTGCCAGGGTCAGACACGCGTTCACCGGAACCGTGTCAGGGCAAGCCCTAGAAGCTGGGTCCGGCAGGGCTGGTAGCAGGTGGGTGGTTCAGGAACGGGCTGGGAAGCGGTAACAAGGTCTGAGCCACATCATTGCAGCAGGTTCAATTAAAAATGCATACTGAGGCTGAGCTAAAACGTAAGCGAACAACAGAGATGAGATTTATCTGTGATTACTCACAGCAGTGACAACACAAAAATATCCAAAACAGAGTCTTTGGAGTTCCGCAGCGATAAAATTTATCCTCTGTATTAAACCAGACACCGGCCTCGCTCAGCGTGAAAAGCCAAACAAAAGGGAACTGCAAACATCCCACAGGCTGACAGATACTAACGATCTGGAGGATTATCAAAACTTCTTGGCCAGAGCTCTCAATAAGTGTAAAAAATTACTCTCTACAACAGACTGACTTCTAACCCTGGAAACAAATGAACAGTTTGCTTTAGCTCTGGCTATAAAGTTTTTAATCGGCATAACACAGAGACAGCTTGTCTAGCAGTGGCTTTGCCGCTGCAGTTAGATCACCTCCCCAGCATCACAGCCTCTGCTTTGTGATCCTTTCTATCTAGATGGGGCCTGAGGGTTATTGACATAATTATGCCAATTAGCAGCATGATTATTTTTTTCCCCCCACTCCTGAGCAAGCGGGCTATGCCAGGAGGCACTGGAGTAGCTGCCTGGCCTGACTCCAGTTCATGGGTTTCTACGGAGGCTGGAAGTCAGGAAGAACAGTATCACGTTCTGGCCAAATCTGCCCCATCCGAGCATCAGAGCACTTTGTGCTGCCCCAGTGAAATAATTAAGATCAGTAGAAGAGCAGCCTGGTAATAGGATCACATCCCCACAGGAGATGAACAAAGATTAAAAAAAGGTACGATGCCTCAGGAGCAACGCTATGCACACCTTCAGATCGATAACCTAAGGAACTGTCCTTCCCATTAGGTCTTTAAATTACATCTTTTTTTGCTTCCACAATTAGAAAAAATAAACAAAATAAGAAAACCTCTATGATTAGGAAAAGTTTGAGTTATTCCCCCAAGTCTGGGAAGTTTCCAAACCAAACTTTTCTGTCCATTGAAGCGGTGTTAAAGCTGCTAAGTGACCACACTCACCCTGCGACTCCATCACTTACAAAAAAACCCTCTCCCCCAAAAAAACCAGCCACAGGCAGCCAAGTATAGATTTCCCACCTCCTGGAAAAAGCACTAACATTTTCATTATGCATGCCTGTGTTATCACGAGGGTATTCCTTTTTCCAACAACTCCAAGAGAGCAGTGAAGAAGAGAAGAAGGGCTCTTCGTGTCTCCACTTTTTCTAACTAACTTCTCCAGGCAGCTTGTTCTAAACCCCCATGTGGAGCCCAGCCTGGCTTTCTGAACTTGTTGAGATTCAAAGTGGCTAAATTAAAGAAAACAGGGATAGTACTAGCAGAGACTACTGCGAGGCTTCTTGTAATCAATAACTCTGGAAATAAAAGACCCAAACCAGCACCAGAGGACCATGCAAGAGACTGTTTTCCTGGGGAGTACCAGGTGTGATCCCCGGGAGCACAGAGCTGCGTTGCTCACTGGTTAGCCAACTAAACATGCTCTATTTTTAACCTGCATTCAATTGTGCCCCACAATATTTCTAATTTCTTTTTTGCCACGTGCCAGACTCGGCAAGGAGAGAAGACCTTCACCGACCACCTCTCCCTGGCACAGCAGGAAGGGTGCCCTGCTCCCTAGGGTGGCACGGCGGCCCCACTGGCACCGTTGTCTCTGTCAGCAAGGTCTGCTTGCTTCCAAATGTCCCTGGCTCCAGCACAGCCTGCCTGAGGTCCCCAGCCTTGCCAAAGCCTCCAGTGCATTTCAGATCAAGCCTATGGACAGCAAATTTGTCCTGCCCTGACTTCCAGAAAAATACAAAGCAAAAATAGTCTGGTTTGGGGTACAGCTGTAGCATTTCAGCCCACAAACTTACCCACAAGACACTTTTTCCTAACCAGGCAGTGTAACATTAAAACTGAGGACATTTGGATCAGGTCCCCAGGCTGCTTTATAAACACACACCAGTGCAATTCACTTCATGAAAAATGGGTTATATATAAACTACAGTAGAGATTTGCAGATGCCTGCAAGTGAAGAGCCAGGCGCACTCCCCTGCCAGGAGAGCAGGCAGGGCCCTGGGGGGAAGCAGAGCACAGATGAGGCTGCATCCTCCCCCCCAGGAAGCATTTAGAAGAGGCAAGGCTCTCTCTTTCATGCATGATCTTCTCTCCAGGGACCTTCCTCATCTCCTTCTTAGCTCAGATGCAAACGCAGAGTCTTGCAGAGCTTTTCAGGCAGCTGATTGGCACAAAGCAGGAGGAGATGTGGGCAAGGAACCCCGTGCATAGGGAGCTCCCAGCTTCTCAGCAGCACCTGGCTCTGCAGTGCTGGCACAAACCTGCCGGTCAGCATTATGCCTGTGTATCTGCCAGGAGGAGAGCTCAGACCTTGAAGCTGCAAAAGGTAGAATTAAAGCCAGTGAAAGCAAGCTAGGGCAGCTGCAGAGCTGTGGTTAGAAGGAGCGGCTGCAGCATTTTGCCCTGTAAGAGGAGGCGCTTTCTGCCTCTCCCCTGCAGCCTGTGGCACTGCTGACTCATGGATCGCAGGACAGTGACACTCCAATCACCATTTGGTGTGGTGGCCTCTCTCCTGCCCTGTGACCTCCAGCTGCACCCTTTAGTCAGGTGCATCCAGTTGCAGGATAGAAAAAGGCCACTGTGCTGCATTGCAGCCTGCAGAGATGTTTCCCTGCAGCACTGAGCACCCCAAGAATGAGCCATGCTCCTTCACTGCAGCCTGGCAGCACACCTGCTTCCTCGGTCACAAAGCCAGGCAAGCCAAGTGCTTCCCCAAGGGAAGAATTCATGGACAAAACGCTTGCCAGGCGCTTCCACCCTCCGGGCCGTGGCTGTTGCAGCCCTTGCTGTGCTGTGACCCTGCCATGCCCAGGCAGCAGCAGCATCCCCAGCCAGTGGGGCCAGGCTCCCCGCCCCCAGCAGACCTCTTCCCAGCTGGAGGGAATCAGTCTCAGCACTCAGTCCCTGCAGCTTTTATTACTGCAAAAATTTCTCCCAGCTGCTAGACTGACTTTCAGCTGGTGACAATATGTCCCCCATCCACCTCCACCCTCTTCCCAAGAGCCCAGCCACCTCCAGTCCTTCTGCAGAGCAGGGATCTGGGCTGTGACACCCGAGGAAGTCATACCAGATGGGGTATTTGTGTGGCACCCCACTGCTACCTGCCTCATAGCATCACCATCCTCCCAGCTGCCTGGCCACACAGTCAGCCTGTGCCAAAGAGCCTCTGTGGCTGGCCATGACCACCTGCACCCAAGATCACGGAACCCAGGGCTGACGCATCAAATCCCAGTGCCTCGCTCACTGAAGCAGCAGCAGGACATGGATGTGTTGCTCCAAGAGGGATTTGGGCTGGACCAGACCAAAGCATCCCCAGTTGGCTACAGTCTCACGCCTGAGCCATGCGATGAGTTACGTGTCCATCTCTTTTTGTGCTGGGAAATCCAGAAAGGAAAAAAGTCAGCATCTCAAAGCCAGCGGAGGTTGCTAAGTGACAGCAGTGCTTGTTTCTATCCTGCCACTTACAGCATGCCTACGCTGCAAAGGAAGGAAATGAGGAGTAAGGGATGTAAACATGAGTATATTGCCAAAACACTCAACAGAAACACAGTTGCCACACATATACATTAGCTGCATGTTTTGGCTGCCAGGAGAGAAATACTTATCACATATAGATTATTCCAGCTTTGGAGCATTTTACCTGCAGAGGAAGATGTCAGGTATTTGCAGCACTCATTAATTTGCTGATTTTCCAGCTGAAATGTATTTCCAGACCAAACTTGTAAGGCTGTCAGTAGCTGCAAGGACAGCTGCAATGAACTTAGATTTCACCCTTATGTTGTTTCTAATAGATGGCTTTTGTTTTTCCACCAGGATGTGGCGTTATGCAGCTATTAGGAAGCGCAACAGAGAGGCAGAACTGGACAAGGGAGGGATGAACGCAGCCTTTGTATAAGCTCCTGGGGAAGAAAGGACATGGTTGTGGTAAAATAAAGGGCACACACAAACCTATGTCATTGGAATTATGTTGAGAATGGAAAACTAAGTTAAAAATAGACTATATGCAGCACTGCTGATCCTATTGAGAAATTTGCTGTTGCTAAGCTGGATGGATAACAGATATCTTTCAAAAAAGCGCTCATCACAGAGGAGCTTTAGAAACTCATGGGGGCAGGCAGACTTCCACCCAGCTCGGGCTTCAGCCTTGTCTCTCCCATTGACCAGCGAGCACGTGCTGCCCCACACTACAGTACAGAGGAGCGACTGGGTGGTGAGCAACGTACAGAGGGCATGTGCCCGCGCTGCCATCCTTTATCTGAGGCAGGGAGCAGGCCAGCCCTGCTCTCCAGGGCCTGGGAACTATCAAAAGCACTTCTTTAAAAAAAGCATCTGATCCCCCTGAGTAGAAGCGGGCCAGCCCAGGGAGAAAGTAGGACACCGATTTGTCCCTCTGTGTGAAGGTGAATGAGGCAGGGAGCATCAGAGAAGGGATCTGAACAGACTGGTTTCCAAAGCAGAATCTGCTGGCAAATTAAAATATAGCCACAGTCGCTGACCAGCAGGACGTGCTTGCTGTCAGCCCAGCTGCCACAGTGCCTTTTGGGCACAAACAGCCCCATCTCCTGCATTGGCGTAATGGATGTGGCCCCCAGTGGTTCAGGGGGTGAGAGCCCTTGGGGTGCCCTTTCCATGGCCTCCACGGGGCTGGGCAACTGCAAACCCTCAGGCTCACACACCCTCTTGCTCAGCTTTCCAAAGGATTTCCCACAGGTGGAGGAGAGCTGGGTCCTGCTGAGGGAGGAGACGTAGATGAGCAGCAGCCCACCAACACCATGGTGTGACAGGGTGTGCAAGCTGCAAAGCTGGCAAGGCACCTCTGGCAGCAATGCCAAGATGTGGCTGCTGTTGCCTCCACACCAATCGCTAGGTCAGAGCCCTCCCAGAGCTGCTTCTGGTGCATTGTTACTACCCTGGGCTGTGGAAAGGTGGATGGGGAGGGTTTGCTCTGGGAAGCAGCTGCCAGAAAGATGTCCTCACTCAGGCTGCCAGTGGCAGAAGGGAGCACAGGGCGAGTGTGCTGGGTCAGTGGCAAAGCATCACTATGCCTGAGCAGGTTGACACCTTGATGTCTACAAGCCAGTTACCTTGGTACCATGTCTCAGACTCATTTTGGTACCAGCTGCTGCAGGGGAGAAAGACAAGCCCCCTAAAAATAACTTCTGATGGATGTGGGAGCACCAGCAGGTCAGATGCCAGGATGCACACATCTTCAGCTAAACCTTGCAGGGAGGGACTGGGCTCTGAAACCCTTGGGAGACACAAAAGGAGTTGTCTGGGCAGGAATGGGGTGCTGTGGGAACACCGTGATGGGTATTTTCCTGCTGCTTTTTCATCCTGCAGGAAGGCTGACCTGCACCAACTGCATGAGCACGTTGGTATCCCCAGGAGCCTGAGCACAGGGCTAGGTCCCTGCTGGCCCAGGGGGAATAAGGGTTGGGGGCCCAGGGAGCTACAGGTCCCAGTGCATCGCGGCAGCAGTTGGATATATTTAGAAGGTGGGGGGAGGTCCAGTTTGGGGAAGGCAAGTGGGGAGGGGTCAGTGGGGTACAAGGGGTGGTTCCCTGCCCCCAGGACATGCCCTTGAGAAGTGGAGGTGACTGTACCTTTTCCAGGGGTGCTAGGCACTCCAGAAATAAACCTAGCAAAGTATTGTTGGCCTCAGAGCAGCCCTGAGCACTTTATTTTCACACCTCTCAGCCCACCCACACACATCCACGAGACTTGGGGCAGGGGCTCTGCACAGACACCAGTGACCAGGGATGCTGGAGATGCAGGGAGAGGCAGCATTGGATGGAGGGAGCCATGCTGGAGGGGAAGGGGACAGTCAGAGGGATATTTTTCCCACAATGGGAAAGCAATGGGGACAGACCCAAACCCACAGTCCTGCCAGTCCCACAGCACCTTCCTCCCTCACCATCCCAACACTGCCTCTAGAATTGCACAGCCCTCCATGGTCCTGGACCCCTTCCCAGGGAGCCACGCTGTGGGGAGTGCCTCCTCGTGCCAGTCCCATCCTTCAGTCAGACCCATGCCAGCACCAGCCCCGAAGGGGTGGCAGTCCCAGCCACAGCCATCCCCCTACTGCAGGGCCACAGCACCCACGTGAAGACCTCTCCCTTGTTGAAGCGGCATCAGAGCCCCTCTCAGAGGATCTTGACAGCCTGCAGCATGTCCGCCAGCACATATGAGCTGTCCCAGGGGCGCCCAGGCTGCCGCAGGGCCCCCTCCAGTTCCCGGGCACGTGCCCCCAGCTCTGTGGGGTTCTGCCGGCCCTCAGGGCTGGGCTGGCAGAACAGGATCTCGTTGACCTCCCCTTCAATGTGGCATGCGTAGAGCAGTGGGAAGACCTCCCTGAGGGTGGCCAAGACAGATTCCTTCAGCCGGGCGTCACGGCACACCAGGTTGAGCACAAAGACTCCTGCAGCAGGGTGAGAGGGATGGGAGTTCAGATCAGACTGCGTACACAGTCCTGCTCCCTGCTTCCCTGCAAGAACACAGCTGAATCGGTGCCACCCTGGTGCAAATATCTCCCTCACGGCAGCATGAGGAGTACCAGCATCCGCCCGGTGCCCTTGGCCCAGCTCCACATCCCTGCCACCACGTGGGTTGTGGGTGGCCACACCCGCTCCACCCTGCTCCCTGCTGTCACAACACCCACTGAAAAACCCAGATCCAGGACCCACCAGGAGCAGCGGATGCCACATAGCAATCCTGGCTGCGTCTGCTATTCTCCAGGATGAGAAATGGTGGCACAGCCCCATTACTCAACCCCAGCACAGGACCAGACAGCTTGGCCGCAGGGACACAGTCAGATCTCCCCTCCTACCTTCTGGCTTGAGGATGGTTTTAACTTTCTGCAGAAAGGGCTTTTCCACAAAGGCTGGAGGCGGGCAGCTCATCCCCACTGTGAGGTCTTTGCTGTCCACATCGAACATGATGGCATCATACTGGGCTGGAGCTGCAGGAGGGAACATGGGGACTTGTTATCCCATGGGACAGAGATGAGCCACACACAGCAGGGAGGCAACGAATGGGGTGATTGAGACACCCTCTCTGCCATGTTACAGCTGCTTCTCTCTCCTTGGGTTTCTCTTTCCAAATGAAACCTGCAGCAGCAGCCCTTGCTGCTGGGGGAGGCAGAAAAATCTAAGGTCCCCTGCACACATTGGCAAGGACAGGCCTGTGAGTTGCAGAGACCTGGTGAGGCTGGAGCTCATGACACATGGCAAGAGATGGGCAGGGATACGAAACAGAGGATGAAAGCAGCCCAGGACTCCCGTCACCAGCATGTCACCCGCTGGGCTCAATGGGGTGCCTGGGATGGTTTGTGAGACGGTACCTTCAGCCGCCAGCTTGGCCACATAGTCCAGGCCATCAGAGATGTGCACTCGCATCCGGTCACCCTGGGAGAAGCCGAACCAGCACGTGGCCACCTCCAGCATGGAGGCGTCGATCTCCACCACAGCCACACGGGCCTGCGAGAAGTAGTCATGGACAAAAAGGGGCAGGCTGCCCCCGCCAAGCCCCACCACCAGCACCTCCAGCAGGGCTCCTGCCAACAGAGAGCACCCTGTGAGCCACCAGGATGGCCACACTCCCGCTGTTCATCCCACCCGCCAACCCCAAACCACTTCGGGAAGGGTGCATGGGGCGCCTTGGCCAGAAAAGCCCTTCTTCCCCAAGGAGCCGGGGCACGGCAACTCACATACACCCGCCCCAGGCACAGCTTCTCACTGCCAGCCTTGTCACCTGGGAAGGGGTTGGGGCCCCCCAGCAGGCAGAGCCCCGCGACCATGGCCCTGTGGTGCTCACAGCACAGGTAGCTCTTGTCAATGGCTGCAGGTGGCTCAGTGGGGCTGGGTTTCTTCTTGTCCTTCCTCCGTTTCTTCTGGCCTGAATGACAGGAGACATTGGCTGGTAAGGCAAGGTAGGAGACAGGGGTGCTTTCTGAGGACCAGTCAGCCCCTGTCCCACCCACAAGGCAAGCAGCGGAGTGTAAAAACGCTCCCAGAGCTGCTCCAGGACAAGGCAGGCATGTCCCAGCAGGACTTTTTCCTGTCTTCTTCCTGTATCAATCTTACTCTCTGACACCGCAAGAAGTCACCCTTGGCCCCTGTCCCTTCCCAGATGCCCCACATACCTGGGAGAGGTGTGGGGGGCAGAAGCCGAACCTCTGACTGCACCACATTCCTGTTGCAGAGGAAGATGAGGCGGCGGAAGTAGCAGGTGCCATCCCCCTTCACGTCCTCAACGACATACTCCCCGCTCAGGGGGCTGGTGTCACGGTGCCGCACTGTCCGCACCCCGATGTCCCCTCCCACAGACAGGAAGGGCACCTGCAGGGAGGACAAGGACTGGTATGAGGAAGAAAAGGCTACAGGAACAGACCCTGGCATTTCTGCTGTCCTTACCATGGCTAAAGAGCCAGGATGAAGCAGACACAGTGCAGGAGCAGCAGGCTATGCTGTAGGCAGGCACAGGGGAGCTGGGGACCAGGGCAGGGGACACCAGCTTCCATCCTATACATGTGTTGGGGTACAGGGAGCAAACACCCCAAGACTTATTGCAAGAGCTCAGGTCTTGGGACTTGGGGCAGGAAGGAGACAGAAGGGACAGGAGAAGTTAAAGCCAGGATTGAGAAGGGGCTGGATGCTCTCAGGGTTTCAGGATGGCTGGTTTTCTTGGGATGCTGGGTTTTGGAGGGTGAGGACTTCACACTGAATCCTGCCACACAAGCACCTCAAATCCTGCCTTTCAGCAAAGGCAGCCAGCTGGAGGGAAAACCAAGAGGAGCTCCACCTGAGGCCAGTCTCCTCCCCAGCGAGGCAGCCAGCTCACACACTGCAGCTTGGTCTCCCTTGGAGAAGAGGGACTCACTGCTGGCGAAGAGCCAGCCTGGCCCTGGTTTTGGGGAAGCCAAGCAAGGGGGCTGGGCAGTGGGGCTCACCTGCTGCCGGGCAGGGAGGCCCAGCGGGGCCAGCTCCATCACCTTCCCCGACAGCTCTGCCTGGATGCCGGCCATGCCCTCGTAGTGCTGCTCCCTGTGCAAGGCCACAGTGACCAGGCGCCCGAAGCCTGCGCTGCCAGCCAGCTGCTTCCGGCCTTCCTCCGTCCCAAAGAGCCACTCGGTTTCTCTGCCCTGTGGGACTGCAGAAGGGACTGCCATCAGCCTGGGCCAGTCCTGGTCCCTAAGTGACCCCCCCCAGCCTTCAAGAGAGAAGCCGCAGGGAATAGCAAGACATCACAAGGAGGTACCACTGCATGCCTAGAGCCATGCTCTGCAACGATCAAAAGAGCCAGGACCTTCCCTGGTTTGGGCAGGCTCATACAGGAGGCTGGAAAAGCCACGTCTCATAAGAAGGGGGTGTCCAACAGCCTCACGACCAGTCTCCAGGCTGTGCTAAGCCCCAGCTTTGCAGGCGTGCAGGGAGGGGACAGCGCTGCTGGCAGAGCTCGACATGTTTCCACGAGGTACAAGAGCAAAAGAGAAGCACAGCCATGAGCAGCCTGGCCCCGGCAAGTCAGGATGCCCACACAGACCAGCAACACCTTTCCAGCTGTGTCCGCTGTGCTCTGGCTTTATGCAGCGACGTGCTATGGCAGCTGCCACCAGCATCAAGAAAGGAATCACCACCTTGGAGTCAGGGCAAGCAGTGTCCCTCTGCTGCCAGATGGGCATCCACTCAGCCAGCAAGCTCTGTGCCAGGTCTCTGCTTCTCCCACCAGGCAAACACATGTCCCACTGCAAAGCCAGGACTAAAAACACCAACCGAACCCCGCACAGGCAGGTTATTTCCCTCTCCAGCCCTGATTTCAGCAGGGCCAGGACCGCTGGCCATTTTGCAGCTCCTGGCCAGAGCACTGTGTCATTGCAGGTGGGAGAGGCTGTACTCACTGATGAAGATGGCGAAGTGATTGTCCCGGGAAGGTTTCGCTGAGGGGCTGTCGACCACATGCAGCGTGTAGCGAGGCCTCCCGCTCTCCTTGTCACACAGATCCAGGGAAACCTGCTCCCCGCAGGGGGTTTTGCTCAGCTGGCTGCAGAGCAGGGCGTAATGCTGCCTGTCCTTCACTGCTGCCACCAGCCGCTCCGCACTCTCCACCCGCATCGGCTTGTCTCGCTCCTCAGGGAAGATCTCCAGGATCTGTGGTGCTGAGCCAGGGATCTTCCTGAACTTAGTCATGACGTAGATGAACACTGGTAGGGCAAACTGCTGCTTGTTCCCGCTGCTGGCCACCTGATGGACACGCACGACCCAGCCTTCCTGGGAGAAGTATTCCACCGCTTTCTTCAGTACATGGGCTTGAGCCAAGGAGACGCACAAGTAGCGCCCTCCTACCTGCAGGACCCTGCTGATCTCTGCAAACATCTTGTCCACCTTGGCTAGAGTAGTCTCCTCTTCGTCGGTGAGGATGGCATCCAGCGTGCCTTTGTCCAGGACCACCTGGAAGTGGGCATCAGGGAAGTCCATCTGAAGCATGTCCATCAGCAGGTAGCTCATCTTTGGCCTCTTGCTCCCGCTCCGCTCTTGCATCTGACGGATCACTGCATCGCTGATGTCGATGTTGACGATGTCCTCGCACATCCCCACATCGTACATCTGCTCACTCAGCTCCGAGTTCCCGCAGCCCACCACCAGAACCTGGGGAGCGGCACAAGAGCAGCGTGATGGTGAGAACACCCTGGAAACGCACCCCGAAGCATTTTGCGAGACTTGCTCAGCCACGGCCAGGACCCTCCTGTGAAAACCACACCCACAGCACATGCAAACCCACTCTCCGGGGCCCTAACATAACATCTCCGTACAGAAAGGTCACAGGGGCACAGAAGCGATGCATCTGTGGCATCTTTTGGGGGGCACGTGGACCTTTTAACCCTCAGAGCTCCCCGCCCCAGGGCAACTCGTGGGGTCTCTCCTGTTCTCTTGCTGCGGCGCACTGGGGGCTTCACATCGCCCGTGCACGGCGCACGACGGCGGTTTAAGCCGGGACACGGAGGCACAGAGCTCGCCGCCCAGGAGGCGGCCGGCACAGGGAAGGCTCGTCCCGAGCACGGGGCGCTGGGTACCAAACGGGGCTCACCTTGTCGCGGGGCCGGACGTACTTGTGCAGGACGGGGCAGAGCTCCGGGAAGGCCCCGTACCACTCGA
>NW_009260621.1:2154728-2158223 GCF_000687185.1 Egretta garzetta | reverse complement strand
GGGCACGGCGGCCCGGGGAGGCTAGCTGGGACCCGAGCCGGGCTCTGTCGAGTTGCTTTGGCGAAAGAAGGCGGAGAGCTCGCTCAGCGCTCTGTAGCGGTGGGAGATCGAGTTCTTCACTGCCTTGGGCAGTTCGGCATAGCTGGAGGGGAGAGAAACCACAAGTCTCGGCAGCGGAGACGCTGCAGCGCGTGTCCCGCGTCACCGAGGGTTCCCCCTCTGCTTGACTGCATCAGGGCATCTGCGGTGATGCTGGCAAAGCCAACGTCCCCCATCCTGACCTGGGGTCCCCCCCAACCCACCACGTTCAGATGCAGGAGGGTGTTTTCTTCCTGCCACCCTTGCCCATAAAGCAGGTTCCTCTCCACACCCAACCTTGACCCTGGCTTTGCTTACATAAGGAGCTGTAGGTAAAACACCACTTACGTCTGGTTGTAGCCGTCGGGCTGGAAGCAGGGATCCCAGCCAAAATCCCGAGGGCCTCTGGGCTCCACTATCAGCCCCTGCCACGAGATAGCAAAAAAGCTGTGGCTTTGCAGGCGTGCAGTTGCATTTCAAACACAGACTGAAGAGCTACCCGCAGCCACAGCTCACAAGGTGGTCACCAATGGCTTGGTAGGGGCTGCTGTCCTCGTTCCCAGGACGTAAAGAAAACTAGCAGTCCCAAACTCAGTGCTTAACTCATGCTGCCCTACGCTGACAGCCCCTTTAACCCCCAATTAACAGAGCTAACAACTGCACTCAGATACAACCCTGTCAGAGGGAGATGAGGGGGCTGAAGACCCTGAGGTAACGTGCAAAGCGTTTGGCATGTACAGCTGGGCAAAAGAGCTACAGCATTCAGCACCTACCAGCTGCACTCTCCCTCAGCCTGTTCCCAACAAGCTCCAAAGGCATTCAGTGAAAAATTGTCCTCAACAGAGCCAACGCTGTTACGAAATCCACATCACAGCCCTCCTCCCTCAGCATGTTCCCTTCCCCAGGCACACCACCTACATGAGTCTGGCCTTTGAAGAGCTTCACTGGCTCCTCCGGGTTTCCAGTACTGAATGCAAAGGTACAGAGAGCGTAGGCAGATTTGTCTTCAAACCCAGCCAGCAGCTTGTACAGGCCTGAGCGACACAGAAAGGATCGCAGCGTTACTGCCTTTCCCTCAGAGCGCAACACGCCCACCTAGAGACGGATCGAGGGAGCATTCTGCATCCACATTCACAAGAGGAAGAACTACAGGGGGTGACAAAACTCGGGCACAAGGATGCTCTTGGCTGGGTCTCTCGTATGGCTGAAGCCAGCACCTCAGATCTAAAACAGCGTGAGCTGCAGGGCCCCACTATCAATTTGGGAGTGGAAGCAAACAAGCGCATGGCACCAGAGAGGACTAAAGACCACTCTGAATTAGTGTGATTAACGCTCTAGCTCCTGATGCCAGTGTGGGATTTGCAGTCACGCTCTTAACTGTGGGATCAAGGGCAATCACTGCACACCTGGGGAGGTGAGCATTAGTGGGGAGGGGCTTGCACAGAAGCCAAAGGGAGCAGCAGCTCTTCCGGGTCACACTGATGACAAAACAAGATGTTCCCACAAGCCCTGCCACCAGCCTGCAGAGACAGTAGTCTGGGAATCCAGGGATGATGCTGAAGCTACTGGGGGAAACATCCCATGAAGAAGGGAACAGAACAGGCTCAAGGAGAAAACGCAAAGGGACAGAGCTGGACAGACAGGAAAGGAACCATCTATGAAATGGGCAGTGCAGTGGGCAAGCATGCTCAGCAGAACCCAGCATGGGCACGGATCCATTTCATTTGGAAAGGACCAAGTTACATACAGAGCAGTAACACAGGAGTCAGCACCTTCTGGTTTGAGTTTTTCCAGGAACCATTTTCTGAAGGGGAAGAAGAGAGGAAAGATTAATTTTTGCTATTGTTTCTCAGAAACACAGGCATCCTTGGGACATTGTTGCCTACATTTTCATAGCCCTTTGAGTCCCTCTTAAATGTGCTGCCAAATCACTTCATTCTGGACTATTTATGAATAATGACAGGACTTAGCTCTTAAACTGAATGGGACACAGTGAAAACAGCAGTGGGGTATTTACTGCAGTGCTGGAGTCTATATAAACATCCCAATTCTCACTTGTGAGCACTGACATGCTGAAATACATTTCTCAATTCAACTTGCTCGCATCTTACACCTAGTTCTAGTGCCAACTTCATCATATAAAGTTTTTACGACTCTACTTAACTCAGCAGAGATAGTTTGGAAGAGTTAATCACACTAAATCTTAATTCCAGGAGCTAACGCAGTATATTATTAGAGGAGTTACACTGTAATGCAATAGTCTTATTATCTGCTGGATTAAAGCAGTCCCTGTGAGAACCTATAGGACACTCATCCCAGAGTCCTGCCGGAATGCATGGTGCCTTAACTACACAAAGCCCGCCATGGGGCCAGGTTCCCAAGCTGGCTGCAAGAGCAGGCACCATAGATCAGGACCCAGAGCCAACAGTTTGGGTCCATGTCTCTCGTCCTGCACCGTGACTTACAGCAGGGCTCAAGGAGTTCAAGTCCAGCCCCTGCGATGCAGGGTAAAGCCCGAGGACACAGACCAGTAATCACCTCCCTGACCCCATTGCCCCAATCCCCCATGAAGCACACCCTGCCAGCCTGCACTCCTAACTCTAAGACACGAAAGGTGAAGCAAGCACCCTCCTACTTACATGTAGGGTCCTGGAAGCCCCCCCAGGGCATTGAAGCACAAGCAGGTATCCTCTACTATAACAGGTCCCCGAACCTACGTGGGAAGCCCAAGAGATGGAAACATTAGACCTAGAGAAAGGCATGGCCTCAAAACCCATTTTCTTGCTCTATCCTATTCTCACATTTCCACGATAACAAGAACATCACAAAACTCCACGAGCACTAAAGGTCCTCGCCTTGGAGGCAATCTGTACCAGACAGGTACAACTAAACACATGCTCTCCCCAGGCAGGCCAGAGTGGCTGAAGTCTGGTAGGGAGGATCCCACATGGAGAAAAATGGGCAGAGTTGAACACCTCCTGCCCTCTTGGAGGGGCAGGAATGGTGGGACAAGGAGGGGGAAAGCCTGTGTCCTGGAGGCACGCCTGCATTCTCCTTGAGTCTCAATCCTCACTCGGTTCTTTTGCGACACCCATGCCAGAGACAGCCCAGGAAGGTGAACCACCAGAAGCTCCAGCTGACCGGGGCTCGACTGAAGTTGCTGTCGTGTCCTCCGGCTGCTTCAGGGACACAAGGGGCCAGAGGAGCTGCAGCGGGACTGCCTAAACACTGTGTCGCCAGTGAGAATTCCCCATCACCCAGCGCAGGCCAGAAACAGCCGGGTGATGGGAGTGCAGCCAGGCCCGGCCCGGCCCGGCCCGGCCGCATCCGACTTTCCTCAGGGCCGGGTCAGAAACCTCGACGCTCTCAGCTGCCGCCCGCCCCGCCGGGGGCCCCCGGCGCTCCCGCACCCACGCC
>NW_009260621.1:2143342-2154087 GCF_000687185.1 Egretta garzetta | reverse complement strand
GCCTTTGGCAGCCGCAGGATCCCTCTCCCTATTTTCCCTGAAGTAGAATCACATGTAGTCAGGGGAATGGGGTAGCGGATTGTGCTCCAAGCGCTGCTGCTATTTACTCGCCGACCTCTGGCAAGCCTACATTTTCCGACACCAGATTTCCTACGTGGGAGCGATCGAGTTTCATCTGTTTGAAGGTAGATGCAGGACCAGCTGGCGGCTGTAGCAAAAACATTGGTGGGGAGAGCTGGACTCTGGAGCCAAGAGGTGGTACGTCCTCCCCGTGTGGAGCCCTAGAGGAATGAGTCACTGAAGCCCAGTGCTCCCCAGCCAAAGGGTAGTGGGGAGCAGTGCCCTGCAAAGCAGCAGGGTCCTGGTAGCTCTCCCACCACAGTACTCAGTCCTCTACCCCAGACCCAGCCCTCCCAGAAGCTCCTGTTTTGCAAGGGGACTGCCTAGGAGGAACTTCTCCTCTGGTGCGTCCAGCCCCAAGAGCTGGGAATGGGGAAGCCTCTCCCCATCTGTGTCAGAGCTGCAGACATACATCCTCACAGCCCCTGTGCCCTTTAGTGTGGGGACCTCAGGGTCTCCCCATGGGTCACACTAGCAAGCCTGGGAGGAATAACCAGCCCTGCACGAGGAACGCACAACTCCAGCCAAAACATGCCGTTCCCTGTAAAAAAGCAATCGTGGAAAACAGCAGCTAATGAAGAGGTCTGTCTTGCACAAAGAGGGAATGGATAAAACAGACCCTACGCTTGGGTGAAGGAATTGTTTTTGTTGTAAAATCTTCATAACATCCCCTAAGCGAAAACCAACCCCAAAGCATGCAGACACTGCTGGAAACAACAACCCTTTCCACTCACTACAGTCCTTCCTGCCACCAATCCAGGGTGGGACGGCACAGGCTGCAATATAAAGACCACGGTATCTCAAAGGAACATATGGAGGACTGCTCCATACCATACCTGAGACCAGACATTTTAGTGGTCTTTTCAGCTTTAAAAAAAAAAAATATATCTATAAAAACTTCCTAAATAAATAGTATTACTGTGAAGTTACTGACCAGGACTGTTGATTTGCTGCTGCTAGTGCCTCTCAGAGCCAGAGCTGGTCCCTTGAGAAGGTCTGTGCTCAGAATGACCCCAGCATTCAGCAACTTGAACATAAAACTGATCAACACCTAATCCCAGCAACCCCAGGAAGTATGCTGAAGGCTTTGGCCATGGCAGCTTTCCCTGCCCCGCATCTCAAGTACAAACATTTGCACCCCAATCTCCTGGGAGATGCTGCAAAAGCACTCTGGCAGCGCTGTCAATGAAAGCCAGCTTTTCCAGGGTGAGAACCTGCTGCCTGTGCTCAACCGCCTGGGGTGGGCCTGGTCCAGTCCCTTTGGTACCAAAGGATGAGTCTGAAGCAGGCACAAGACACAAATGGTCCAGGGTCAGGGGTGCTAACCTTGCCCCCTCACATTTTCCATGGATCTGGGTCAGCTGGAAAAGCATTTGTGCCTGTCCAAAGCAGCACACTGCTGGCATGGTGATAACAGCAGCACTTCTTGGGGTGGTATGCCGGTGCCTGCACGGAGGAGAGTTCAACACTTCCTGGACACTCTCCCTAAGGACATGCTGCTGACAGATCTGCCAAACCCTGCAAGGACAGGGCTCCAGGAGGGTGTAGCAGCAGCTCCCAACTTCAGCAGCTCTAAGCAATTCTTTAATACAGCAGGGTTGCCATGAAGCCTTCCTACCAGCACCCATTTTCCAAGGCCCTCAGCCCAGCTTTAAAGCCAGGCTTTGCCTCTCTCAAGCAACTGCAAAACTAACTTCTCTTTCTCAGACCTGGTGCCAGCAGAGCTTTGAAGTCCTGACACGCTGCTGCGGCATCAAGGTCCTTCTGTGGGTGGCAGCAGCAAAGGCAAGATGGCTCTGGGAGAGAAAGCCAGAGGTACTGGCAGGACTCTCCAGCAGCAGGATTAAAGCCTGCCCTAACAAGCAGGCCAGAGCAGGCACAGCACAGCCATTACACAGGCTCACAGCACTGTTAACTCACTTTTCAGCTGGCAGGAAAAGGCACGCAATAGCTCAGAGAGACCTACAGCCCCCCTGAAGACAGACACAGTCCCTCTTCATCCACCCACTTGATCCCTTGCAGGTGGAGAGTAGCCAAAGGCATAGGCAGGATGATTTTTGTCCCTTCTGCTGGGTGCATCATCTTAAAACCAGACTGCCCTTCAAGAGGAAAAACCCAGCTTGGCTTTCCAATTCCCACCTGGAGAGACCAAGGACCACAGAGGGGAAAAGCTCTATTTATATTCCAGCTGGGCAAGCAGAGCTTGTAATCACATCTATTCTCCAGCCTGCTGTGCTCACTTTTAATCCCCCTCTCTGCATGGAGCAGCACCACCACTCAGGTGGAAACTGTACAAGGTACAGAGGGCAGGTTCAGAAGAGGAAGCTGGGACATGGCACTGAATTCTCTGGGGCACAGTTTCCCCTCTCCAACATTACTTCAGACACACGCTAAGCAGGACAATGCTGCTCTCATCAGAAAAGAGACAGCAAAAAGAGAACCAGGAAAGTCTGATCTCAGCTCAGCCAAAGTCCCAAACTCAGGGCTGGGAGGAACGAAGGTCCCAAAAAGGACAGACAGAAACACCACTGACACCAAAGACCAGGGTTGGAGACAGCCAAAATGCAGTAGTCCCACCCATGGATGGAGGAGCTCAGCTCCTGCTTAGTCCAGCACAGGGGCCCCTATACCTCCCCCAAGCACCCCAGCGCATCTGTCTGGGAACAATGCCCACCCCACCAGGTCAGAGGGACGCAGAATGGGCTGTTTGGGACCGTAACCACCACATCAAGGTGAAGGGCTCCAAATAGGAAATGGGCTTGTTCACCCTGGACTGGTTTCAGGGCACTTGCTGTCCTCCTGCTGCATCTTTTATATCACTGGGCTAATAGGCTTTACACACACTTCTTGCTTTTGGTTAAGAAAACACTGAAACAGCCCTTTCCTAGGGACTACCGACAGTGGAGTGCTGTGAATGTCCTCCAGAACACTATGAAGACATACAGGAACTTCACATGTACAGTCAAAAATAGGTTTACTGGAATGTCTTTAGTCACAGCTGTAAGCATCGATACTGAAAACACTGAGCTTGTGCATTCCCATGGCAGGACCAGAAAGTCTTCTGGGTTGTAAAACCTAATTATTTCTTTTTTTTTCCCCTCCTTTTTTTCTTTTTGTTGAACGAGAGAGAAACACCACCCTTGCAGTTCTCCACAGAAGGGTCAGTTCCCCGTAGCATAATGGTATGTTTCTCTTCAGACATTTTTCCCCTCCTTTGCTCCGATGAAAGGGCAGATCCTCTTCTGCCTTCCACAACATGCAGTAGGGAACTGCTCAAAAGGTATTATTATTATTATTATTATTACAACTCAACCATATATACAGATAAACTGTAGTGGCAAGTAGCCAGCTCCAAACCAGAGAGACAGAATTCCACAAAACAGGCGTTTTGGGAACCAAATACTCTGTTATAAAAAAAGTCTGACAGCAGGAGCAGGTACTCGACCAAAGAAAGGGTCATTTGGCAGTTCTTAAAACGCTGTTAGAACTGGCTACTTGCCGCCGCCTCCTCACTCCTTGGAGAAAAACAACTTCGAAGCTATATACACAGATATCTCACTTAAATTACACAGCAGTTTGGTTATCCCAGAGTCAGCTCCACCGAAGCCTCCAGCTGCCCCATCAGGTATGGTACTTCAGGACTATGGGTACTGGAAAACACAAAGAAACAAGTGCTCAGCCACACACCTTTGCGTGCAACATTGATCCCTGCCAGGAGATCCCCCCCCGTTTCTGTGGTGACAAACACCAAGCAGCTGCAAGGGAAAGTGTGTTTCCAAGCTCAAGCTAATGCAATCTGCTGCCTGCACACAAGCTAGACAACATTTCCTGCCACCTTCATCTCCTTCCAGCTTCCCAAAATTAAACCAGATGGGATTTTCCATCAGTCTCTCTCTCTGCAATGCTCCCACCCTTCTGCCAGCTCTGCCTCTCCCACTGCAGGCTGTGTGTCAGCAGGACAACAGACTGCAAGGGTTTTGCCAAACCAACAAGAACAGTTACAGAGCTGCCCCCAGCCATGGTCACTGGATGGAAAACCCTCTGGACCCAGTGGTATGGAAGAGCTGGTCTGCTGTGCTGGGCTGCTTGGATCCCTGGAGCACAAAAATCTGCAGGCAGAGGGCTGAATTACTTCTGCCTGGAAGAAAGGCAGAGGGCAGGGGAAGGGACCAACGGCAAAGCCACAACAGCTACTTGCTGAAAATTAAGCAGCCCAGCAGCTTTGGAGAGGAGCATTTGCAGGGAGCAGGCCCATTGCAAGATGGTTAATATATGTGGAGAGGCCTCTGGAAGTCATTGCTCTGGTCTGAAACTCTTCCACCAGCTTCAGGATCAGTTGGCACCAACCCTGTATCAATACAACATTGGCGGGGCAATGATGGCTTTCTTTGGCTACAGTCAGTAGGACTTGGTTTGAGCCTGCTCCTCTATGCGTGCACTTAAGTCTTGCAGAAGAGGAGCATGGTGTGGGCTACAGGCAGCACTTCGGACAGCTTAAGGCAGAGTGGGGTCTGACAGAGAGGCTCAGGTGCTCTCCCCCAGGGAAAACAGCACCACAGCATCACTCAATGTGAAGTGCCACAAATTACTTCCATGTCAGACATGGGTGGGGTGACCTGGAGCTACTCACCAATGATCACGAGCAGGAGAATGACCGCCACCAGTGCTATGATTGCCTTCATCTGCAAGGGGAGCACAGAGGCATGTTACACGGAGTGCCACGTGTAGCTGTTTCTACCTGTAAGGAGGCCTTTGCCTTACAGCATCTTTTCAGTCAGAAAACAGAGCTTCTCCATCTCCTCCCAGAGGAGGGCAGGTAACAACCCTTCCACAAACCCACCCCACCTGTTCCTGTTCTTGCTCACCTTGCAGCCCCGCCACCACATCTGTCTCCGAAGCTGCTTGGCTCTGTTGCTAAAAGCTGTTGCATTGTCTGATAAACTTTCTGTTGAAGGAAAGAAAAAGAGGTTATTTAGCAGCGCACACACAGTCAGAGCATCCATTCGTTCTACTAACTTTACTGCGTTTTAAGCAATAAACTCAGCATTAGGGGAAAAGACCCAACCACAGCGTGATTCACCAAAGCCACAGCAGATGCCAGTGTGACGCCCTTCGCTTGGGCACACACAGACCTACCGAGTCCCACTGAGCCCCCTTTGTACTAGCTGCCCTCTGAGGACAGGAATTTGCTCTGCAAGCCAGCAAGTAAGCAGACAGCTGAAGTGCTCAGGGCAGTTGGGAGACAGACCAATCTACCTTTGCTTGATAGACCAATTGATCACAGCACCCAAGCGCCTCCAAACTGACATCTCTATGCAGAGTGGCACAAGGCAAAGGTGGAAAAAGGAGAATGTCGGCAGAAAGTCAGATCTACAGCCCAAGGCTGGGAAACACCACTCCGAGGAAGGATAGAAATACAAGCCCAGGTCCGTCTTTAGGTGCTTTTTGAACAGAAACCAGGTAACCTGGCCCAGCAACGGGGAAGAGATGTGGGGAACAGGCCAGCAGAGCTGCATTTAGCATTGCACCTGATTTATCCTGCAGGTCATCCAGCCGCTCGCCTCTTTCAATCACCTTCGTGATGTTCTCCTGCATAACGTCGATGACTTCATCCACCTGGTTCTGGACACTAGAGCAGAGCAAAGGCAGCGTGAGGAACAGAAGCAAGCACCAGCAGCTGCATTGCAGTGCCAGCCCTTGCTCAGAGTCACCCAGGCTGATGGGGTCTGGGAGTTTACCAACAAAAATCAAGGGGGTCAACGGTGGAGGGAGGTTAATGGGATGCCGAGAAAGCCAGAGGCACGGCATCACCTGTGGTGGGTCTCTGGTAATCCCAGGAAGGGCAAGGGAACACAAAGGGCTCAAAGAGAGCACTGGGAAGTCATCAGAAGTGGGACACCCTCCATAACACCTTTAACACACAAATGCAAGTAAGAAAAGGCACTAACTGCTGTTGGTGGGCACCTCTGCTGCAGAAGGGCTCAAAAATGGAAAAAAATATAAGACCCACAGGTTACCTTTCCAGATTTTATACAACCTCGCACCACACCTTTGCTAAATAGCTTGGGATGAAATCAAAGCTCCCCCCTCCAGGAACTGAGTTGCTAAATGAAACCCACTCTGCCAGGGGCATCAAGAGGACAGAGAGAAATGGCTGATATGAACTAAACCAAGTTATTCTAATCCATCTTCTCATAGGTTACGCAACTCTGTGGGTAGTCGCTTCAGTGAACAGTAACCTAAATCACACCCGCAGGGTTATTATAAATGCATTTATTCACTCCATAAAAAAGCCACATTGGTAAGAGAGAAAAATTTTCCTGGTGGAAAAATACTGCTACATTCTGGTTTGTATTTTGGAGCTAATACACTTCTGTTTTCCTGGAGATAGAAATAAATTTATTGGGGCCCTAGGGAGACAATACATTGTTTGAGACATACCGTTCCCAGAAAGTAAACGGCAACAGCGATGTCTTGGAGGCAACGCTACACACAGGGCAACAAAACAAAAATAGCTCCTCACAGAATAGCCACTCACTCCAAGTAAGTATCAGGTTTGACGACTTAGATTGCATTGATTAAAAACATGTAAGCACTTTAAACATATAAAAATGCATCCAGCATTTCCCAGATATGCAGCACTTCAATAGGCCACTTCAGCAGCTCTCCACATTACCAAAATCACACACCTCCTATTAACAGCACACCACTGGTGTCCCCAAAGGGAAGAAGAAGGGTTGCTACCACCTCATCATTTGTGCCTGTTTAGCACCCACACTCTCCTGCTCCCCGAATTATCCAGTCAAGTCTTCCTCTTCGGACCCATGCAAAACCCTCTCCTCCCCACTGCCATCTCATAGATGCAGATATTCAAAGATGTTATTTACCAAATCAAGAGTATTTCCAGTAGCACCAGACCCAACTCCACCACTTAAAGCCACCATCCAGCACTTATGCTCAGAGCACTTGGTGCAACAGGACAGCATATCCTCCACGATGGCCCGGGATGCTAGAGCCAAGGGAGACCAAGAGCAATTTATCCAAGGCCAGTCAGCAGGGCAACTGGAGAACCAGAAACAGGGCCCCATCCTAGCCCCTGTGCCTTTAACTAGAGACGTAAGTTCACATTGACCTATCTCCCCTGTCTCCCTACCAGCTACATGCCTCTTGCCAAGCAAACACTTGGGCTGAGACACACAAGTGAGGAGCAGCTGCAACAAGCAATAGTGGTCGCAATGGAAAAGCAGATTCCTTGCTCACATTTACTTATCATTCCAAAAACAGGCAAGGAAAGTCATTAAAAGAAAAGGCTTTTTTGTCCCCCAAAAGTGCTAGAAAGAGCTCCAGATCTTTGAATATGAAGGGGCTTCCCTTCTTAGCATTTCAGGTCAGGCTCTGTCGCATCACTGCACTTGCGGCTTCCAGAGCTGGAACAGCCAGGCAACCCCTCTGAAGCCAACTTCTGACTCAACATCCCTCATATGGCACATGCTGGACTCCAGCAGTGCAGGTAAAAACTGGCTTCTTTTTTTTGAGGATACCACAAGAAAGGAACCTGCCCTCCCCACGCTGCATCACAGAGCCCGTGGGAGCAGCATCTCTCTGCACCCACCTACACCGTGCAGTGGCAGCCACCTGCTAGGAGTTTCTTATATGGAAGGGAAAGGCATAGATAATCCCCAAACACCTCTCAGCAGGTTGGGGCAAAGCGCGACCTGGAATTGCAAATTTTCCTTCATGCCAATAGTATAGATGGCTAGGGCAGAGGATGTTGCACAGACTCTATAAAACAATGTGGAAGAAGCGTTTTCCTGCTGCTACCTTCTCAAAACCCAGGAGCCTGTTCTGATCCACCGTTTGTTTTACAAGGTACAAGGTGAGTGGCAGAGTTGCCACCATTGGGAAAGCACAGAAGGTGGCACTGAGGATGCAGGCAGATGCTGCCTGGGAAGGGCATGGTGGTACTCCGTGGAGCAAAGTGTCCACCCCATGCAGGACATGCACAGCCCTGTGGCCCACACTTGAGGCAGTGGGTGAGGATAACACATGCTGTGCGAGGGGGTTTCCTTACCTCGGCACAACAGACAAGTTCCAGCTCAGAGCTGCCAGCAATGCTGCTATAGCTTGGGGCGAGAGGAAAAGCAGAAACATCTGCTATCCCAGACGAGCCAACTTGGCAAAACCTCTAAGGCCTTAAACATCAGTTTCACAGGCAGAAGACTACATTTGCAGTATGTAAATGTTTCTAAAAATCATTTACTGGCTTCAAAACAAAGAGATTTCCTCCCACACCATATTTGTAACCAAGTTATCTTGGTACAACTAACAAGCAGAAGCATGCAAGGTTACAACACATCTAGGAATGTGCAGCGCAATGCAATGCCACCTGCATCCCCACCAGTACAGGTCAGAGCCTGGAGAGATGCTGCTGCAGTCCCAATGACATCCCAAAGCGTTCGAGGCAGAGCGGGCAGAAGCTGCTCTTCTATGTACCAGCATTTGGCAGACACTTATGGAGCACAGACCCCCACTGCCCAAGCTGCATGTTGGCATCCCACCTCTTTTCACTTGAGCTGCTGGCGATACGCTGTGTGCCTTTGCTACCTGCCCAGCCTGGGCATGCTGCTAGCCATCCCCAAGGGAACAAAACCTTTCACAGATGGAGAATGGAGGCACAGAGAAATCAAGGATTAAACTCTCACAGATGTTGAGGTGTTTAACTCCCATGGAACACAGACACATTTAAGCATGCCAATACCTTTTGATATCTGATGCAAAAAGAAAACCCTGGAAAAAAAACAAAGCAGGAAAAGACAGAGCCAGGGAATGACACTTTGATCTCCACACAGCGCCTTAACCAGACCTTAAGCCAGTCCTTGCTTTCTGCTCTCTCCTGTCCATCGCTGCTGCATGAGATGCCTGTCCAGGAGGGGGCTGAAAGATGCCCAGCCTATGCATTATCCCTGCAGTTTCAGGGCAAATTCAACAATTCCCACTAGTTTGGCGTGCTTGAGGTTAGAAACTCAAGTCTCATCAAGAAGAAAATATTTTCTTGTTTTATTTGGCAAGAGAGAATGAATCCTCTAAAATGAAGCATATTTCCTGTTAGGGAGCTATTGGCTTTTGACACATACATTTCATGTGCCTCACTCCTGCCAGATTTTCAAGAGAAATAAAGTAAAATAGATACCTGCCAGGAAAGGGAGCAAGACAAAAGCATAAAGTATGTCTCCCATGACCCTCCTTCTTACTAATTACTGAAAATATGATTCTTTTAACAAGGACAGTTAGTGTACACAGTCAAAGCAACGAGAGACCCAATGGCACTTAGCTTGCTTTAGACTCCTCATTCCTTGTGCTTTGCTGGGTCCAGAGTGGGAGGAATAAGTCTTTCCACTTTGGCCGCGCTGGGTTAGCTACTGAAAAACTCCCTGGGCTGGTCACGGTGTTGGGTTAACAACAGTGCTGCATTCTTCAGACACCGTAAACAGGCCGTGCACACACCATGGGATGTGCTGCTCAAGGCTGCTTCTTGTCTCCAAGCCAGCTGTTTACAGCCAGCATGACACACTTCTATTTTCCACCCCAGCAATATTAATAGTGCTGTGTGTTTTGGTGCAAATTACACCCAAACACCCCTCGTTGTGGCAGTAACCCAGAGAAGAAGGAACAGGACATAGAGCCAAGCCGGACAGACGGTGCAAAGGCAGGAGGCCAGCACAGCACAGTGCTCCCCAAGGCATGGCTCTCTGCAGAGGGGCTGCCCAGCAGACATCTCTGCTGTACTCAACAACGGGGTATCAGTGCTTTTGCCACAAATCCCCAACTTGCTGCTTCATCACAACAGTGAGGAAGACAGCAGTCTATGCTGCCCTGAAGCCTTTCAGTGCTTGAAAAGATTATACCCAAGAATGATGCCTGCCTGACAATACGGTCTTGGTATCACCTTCAAATGAAAGCCTGGAATATGGGGTCCACTGCACATCCAGCCACCTGTGACGAGCAGCCAGGCCCTGGGAAGCTGCTGTAAACCCTTGCCTTCAAACTGTTCCCCAGACCCTCCCCCTCCTCAGGACGCAATTTGGACCCTTCAGTCAGACAGAGCCACTGGGGCCATGCCCCAGGGCCGGGCATGCTGGCCACCCCCAGCAGCACAATGGAGGATTCGCAGGAACCAAGACCTGGCTCCCAGGGAACCACAGCAGCATGCTGAGCCTCAGCATCACCAGCACAAGCAGGAACCCGAATCCAGCAGCATGGTTGCCTGAGAGCAGAAACGTCAGGGGTGAAGGAATTCAAGCAGCATAGAAGAGAGATATTTTGGAAATGTTTTTGAAAAGATGACGTGTGATGAGAGGCTCCTATTCTAAATAAAAGAAACCCAGGTGGAAGATAACATCCCACCTTCCCCTGAAAAGGCACTAAAAGCTCTCTTGATACACACTCAGGACTTCTCACAAAGCCTGGAAGCAAAGGCAGAGGCGATCAGCTCTCCCTTACCTGTTTCTTTGTAGCTGTGGGGAAAAGGACAAAGGCCTGTTAAAAGCTACCTTTCGGCTCCAGCCCACCCCAGGGACATGGAGGTCTCAGAGGGAGCCTAAGGGACCTCATGCAGCCACTTAATT
>NW_009260621.1:2138752-2143273 GCF_000687185.1 Egretta garzetta | reverse complement strand
CCCAACTGAGCAGCTCTTGGGAGAATAGAGCCTGAACTTCCAGACCTATCGGGACAGAACACAGTATGGAGGGGACTGTGATGCTTCCTCCCACCACTACTGCTGGCTCTAACGCATCTCTTTCCCCTATGAGGTTTGCAGTGTTCCCCACCATCTCTTTCTGCAGCTGAGCCAGCCTCAAGGGGCTCCGCTGCCAAACTCCCCACCTTGACCCAAGCCCCTTTGCTGCCAAGGACAACTAGGAAAAGTTTCCAGTCTTGCCCCTCACATTCAACACGTTCCACACCTTTGCTCCCATGATCCCATCACTTTTTCCCTACCAATCCTCCATCCAGTTTCCTCCTACGCCCATCTTCACACCTCGTTCCTCCAGCCCCGTACAGCTATGGTCTCTCTTAGCTTTGCCCAGCAACACCTCAGCTGTCCAAATGCGCAAATTCCTCCTTAAAATGTCTTTTCCTTACAGTGTTTCAGCAGCAACCCAACCCTCCTTTTCCTCCTCTATTGAAACAGGAACAGGCTGCATCATTATGAGACTGGGCATCAATCCATCCAGCACAAGGGCTGGTCTCATCAGAAACTTAATAAGCTCCACAACAAAGAAGCAACAACTGCACCACTTAAGTGCTTATTAATCAAAGCAATCAACATCGACAAGAGCAGAAAATAGATGCTATTTCATAATAGATGCTCTAGATAGATGTAGCCACTTCCTACCCTAAGGGACATATTCCATAATACCAGGTCCACTAGACAGGCAATCTCTGGCAGCAGGCAAACCTCACATGTGTTGAGCATTAGTCACATCACACCTATGAACCCACTAGCTCCTAGCTGAAGTCCTCTTTCATTTTTCTTCCCCTTCACAGCTGCGGTGCTATCCTCTACCTAAGCCCCTGCTCCCTTCTGCCTGACCAAGACAGTGGGAAGAGCTCCCGTTTTCCCCCACTGCACAGGGAAGGCAGAAGACAGAAGACAAAAGAATTCCTTTCCAGCAGAGGAGGATGAAGGGGTAGGCATCACACCCTCTCCACCTTTTTATGGGGGTGGGACCCCACTCATAAAACCAATTCTCATCCTTCTCATTCACTCCAGATCCACCTGGCCCTGCCCTAGAACAGAGGCTTTATCCACACTGGTTTACTCTAAGGACCAGTGCACCTCTACCGACAGCATTCTCACACCCTGGAGGGAACAGGGACCCCCTGAAAACTCAGGGTGCAGTGATCAACCTGCTCCCTCTTGTTCAAGTGAAGTGCACTTCGCTCCTCAAGATAACATGGCAAGTGGGCACACAAGCAAGCACTGCCTAATGCGGATGTTGGCAATGAGTCACCTCAGAGCTGGGCTGGCTTCTTCCTGGCATGAAAAAAAATCCCTAAAGAAGAGCAACACTCAGGCTGCACACAAGACAACCCAGTCTGAATAACGCTCAGTCATCAATCCCCACACAGATCTCTGTTCTGGCTCCACAGAGGTCAGCAAAGGAAACAGTGCAAGGCAAACTAGGGATCTGTGAATATTTTCCCCCTTTCCATTAAGTACTACCATTGTATAGGAAAGCACAGGACAAAGTGGAGCCCCAGACAAGTATCATGCAGGAAATGACTCAATGGGAGAAGGATCCAGAGTGTTCACTCCTTCCTTCTTGCCCTAGTAGTCAACAGTCCTCCTCCAGTTGTAACGATTTCCTGTTTGTCCATCTGCTTTGACCCACTGAGTCACTACTCATCCCCAGGTCACCTGCATCAGGTTTTTATCGGGAGAAGAGGAGGCCAGAGGACCAGCTGTTGCCCAAAAACCATGGTCCTGGTTTGCTCTTGACCACTTGCTTTCTTGAAACGCTGAGGAGCAAGTTACAGGATGAAGAAAAAAGCAACGAAACAATAAAGAAAGGTGCTAGCAAAGGTTAAAATTCAGGGTTAATGCTCTAGAAAAAGAGTCTCATAAAAGCATGGAACAGGTAATCACCAGAATACAGCAAGGACTTTAGAAACTCCACTAAGCTACCGTGATGCAATCCTATCCCTTCACCTCTGTCAACACACAGTTTCTTGATAGCTTGAATCAAATTTGAGATTTCCCATTGCTGTAGACACATAGGGTAGGAAATGTCAATGGGAAGACAGAAAGCACAAGCTGTGTTCGTACACAGAACTACTCTGGTAAGCAGCAGCAGGAGCCCGCAGTGCCAAAATAAAGTATTTTCTGTGTGACACTGAGGAACAACAACTTACTGCCTGATCTTGTCATTCCTGGGTCCAAATCTTGGTCCAGAAGGCCCTCTCCTGCAGGCAGAAGAGAGAGCAATCAGGATGGGAGATACAACAAAAACATGTATTTAAACCAAAGACTCAAAGACAGAACCAATGTCTCGTGGATGGAGGATTGTTCTCGTGCCTCCCATCAGTCCCTCCCTATGACTTAGGCTATGTGGGACACCCCACTCTTATACAGGTCACACCTATTAAGTCTTAATTCACACTCTGTGCCAAGGCTCCGGGAGATCATCTCAAAGGAATCGGAGGTTTTGACCCCCAAGCCCCCACCTATGTGGAAGGGGGCAGCTTTTGGTGTTCTCAGAGATGTAGGCAGTTAAGACATCGCAATCCCTACAGCAGCCGTTCGGAAACTCACAAGAAAAAGTCTTCCTCTTCATCCGAATCTTCCTCCAACAGGTTCCTCTGCAAACACAGAAAAAAACCAAACCACCTTTTCAATAAGCAACCACCATTTCACACGCACATTTCCAGGCCCTAGGATGCAGTCAGCATCCTCTGACTCCAGGTTACGTGCAAGCCCTCCTTTGGAGAGCATCAATGGTACTTTTTAGGTGTCTAGAGCTGTGCTGTTTCCTCTGCTTGCGATCAGGGGCCAAGCTGGATGCCTCTGTGCTGCTATTATCACCTCGGCAGTGTTTGCTAGCTCTGCGCAGCACAGACAGGCGCAAAGCTCTGAAGCTCTGACTTGGGACAACTCACACCTCTGCCACCAAGCCAAACTGGATTTGCATCAACGACCAGTTGCCTGCGCAGGTTCAGATCCCAATTCTAGGGATCAGTACAACTCTCCGCGGCGCAGAAGCAACCAGTGTGTCAGCACGTCGAGCCCTGCCTTGGAAAGCAGCAGGGAGAGCCCCTGCACAGGCCAGCTGCAGAAAGAAGGCCCTCTCTGCTCAAGAGATGCTCCCCAGTGCTGCACTTGGTCAATGGCAGCTGCCCAAAAACCACCAGCATCACCTACAGCCACCCTGGGATATCCCATCCACGTGGGAAGTCGGATCCACTCCCTATTTGGATGCCGTGGTGGTTTCTCAAGCTGTCGCATAGCAGCAAGCATAAGAAGGATGACTGCAAGGAAACACGCTGGGGTCCCTGCACAGCATATCCAGAGGGGTCAGCCCCTCCAAACCCCTGACTCAGACAAAGGCTATGGCCGGGCTAGAAAGCAGAGTGGTCTGGTAAGCTCCTCTGCTTCGTGCCAAAGGGCTCCTCCTGGGCTCAGATTTGCTGTTCCACTACACCCGATCAGATGATCTAAAGGCTGATTTTTAAGAGCAATCCCACTTAAGCCTGAAAGTTTCAGACAAAGATGTTACCGGAGTTAATTTCTCATATCGGGGCAGCAAGAATTTTCCAGCTGAGCTGAGGGCTCCCAGTAACATCTACTTAGGGTCAAAAATAATCAAGAAGGGGAAATGGCACGCTACATGCGTGGGCCTAGGCACACATCGGAGGGTCCTTACACTACCAACAGCTGCTGCTTCCCCTGTGCATAAGTTTGGGCTCCCACCTGCAAGTGCAGTGGTCTTATTTTGAAGCTTATCTACATTTCCACCTTTGTCACATTTGCTCAATCAACTTAAGCAAGCTGCGAGATCCACTGACCGCTATCGCGAACTGCAGCAACATTTTAGACTGCAGTCTAAACTCAGTTTTAGCACACTATCACCCCAGGACAAACAAACACATCAGGTTAAATCCGTTTTGTCTAAAACGGGCAACCGCACCACTTTGACCCGCATTCAAAGCCTGAAATGTCAGTGGACCCTGGTGACAGGAGAAAAATTCAGCTGTAAAGCACAGAGTAACTTCACACAAGTCCTTCAGCCAGCTACACGGGGAGGAGAGCCGCGACGCGCCCGGGCCGAGCTCTGCAGCGAGGCAGGAGACTGGAGCGCACTGGGACCTTACGGCCATATAGACGCAGCCTAAAGGAACTGAAACAGCTTCTCAAAACAGCCGTGACCTCCTAACGGGAGTTGTTTCAAAATCCACAGGTCAGCTTTGCCGCACAGACAGTCCCCTCGCCAGCTAAACGTCGCTACCAACAGCGACACGGCCCCCGGGCCCCGTGGCCGAAGGCTGGGGCGGCACGAATCCCTTCGGCAAAGGGGGCCGTAACTCGCCCGCACCGGCCCGGCGGCTAGCGGCACGGGGCGATGCCGGGGCCCTTGGGGTCCCCGAGGCCCGGTAGCACCCCCCCGGCCCGCCCTGGGCGCCTACCCCGGGCACCCCCACG
>NW_009260621.1:2132188-2137250 GCF_000687185.1 Egretta garzetta | reverse complement strand
GACGCCCTGCGTGCCCCCGGCAAAGGTGAGTGCCGGGGCCGGGGGGCCCTGCCCATCCCTGCCACTGCCTCCCCCCCGGGCGCTGCCCCCGCTCTTGGGGACCCTGGCAGGGTGCTCACCCTCTGCAGGGCTCAGCTCTGCCGGGGGGTGTCACAGCACCAAACCCCCTCCCCATCCCTCTCAGGGCTGGCAGCTGGAGCCCTCCTCATCCCATCATCCACCCCGCAGCAGAGGGGGGGACACAGGGGACTGCGCTAAGCCGGGGGGATTAGGCATTTTCCCCAAGGAGCATTAAACCCTGCAACCGGGGGGGCAACAGCGTCAGCATCTGCAGAGCGGGGTCCCGTCAGCGGGTCACAGATGTGCCCTGCTGCAGCAGGAGGGGGAACTGGGCTCGCAACCAAGGCGTTGGCATTTCGGGGGGCAATGGGCCAACGTGGAGCCCCCTGAGGGCGGTGTGGGCAGGCACGGTGTTGAGGGGTGCTGGCTCGGCCCCTACTCACCCTGCGCCTGGCCCTGCCGCAGCCCCCAGCTGGGATCCGCAGACCCTTGCCTACCAGGAGCTGCAGTCGGAGAGGACGGAGGTTCCCGCATCCCGGCTGCTGGAGGAGACCGCGCTCAGCCGCCCGGGGGGCGAGGACTCGGGTACTGCCACCGGCATGGCCGGACAGCCCCACGCTCCGCTGCTCACAAATACCCCCCGGCCCTCCTGAGGGGGTCACCAGGCGCCGCTGCTGAGCAATAACCCCTTTCTCTCTCCCCTCCTGTCCCCAAGCAGGCTGCGGCGAGCTGGTGTGGGTGGGGGAGCCTGTTGTCTTCGGCCGGGCAGACTCCATCGCTGGCAAGTATGGCGTGTGGATGAAGGACCCCGAGCCCGTGCCCCCCTTCACACGGGAGACCACCTGGCGTGTGGATGCGGTGGGTACGGAGGTCCGCCAGCTCTTCCAGTACGAGGCGGCCGAGCAGCTGGCCCAGGGCTACCCCACCAAGGTGCACATCCTGCCGCAGCCCCTAGAGAGCACGGGGGCTGTTGTCTACCGCGGCGGGCTCTTCTTCCAGCCCCGCCGCTCCCGCACTGTGGCCCGCTACGACCTGCGGGGAGAGGCCGTCACGGCTGAGAGGGAGATCCCTGGTGCCGGCTACCACGGGCAGTACCCCTACTCCTGGGGGGGCTACACCGACATCGACCTCGCAGTGGATGAGACAGGGCTCTGGGTGATATACAGCACTGAGAAGGCCAGGGGGGCCATTGTCCTCTCCAAGCTGGACCCTGAGACGCTGGAGATCCGGCAGACTTGGGAGACCAACATCCGCAAGCGAGGGGTGGCCAACTCCTTCCTCATCTGCGGCACCCTCTACACCGTCAGCAGCTACTCGGCACCCAACGCCACCATCAACTTTGCCTACAACACGGCTACCAGCACCAGCCGAACCCTCAGCATCCCCTTCGAGAACCGCTTCCGCTACCTCAGCATGGTGGACTATAACCCCACCGAGCGGCGGCTCTTCGCCTGGGACAGCTTCAACATGGTCACCTACCCTGTCCGCCTCTCCCGGCCGTGAGCTGGGGCTGGGGACGCACCGGCTCTGCCCCTGTGATCCCCACGCATGCCTCAGCACCCCGCTTCACTCCCCAGCTCACCCTCCCCCCGGCGCAGCTGGGAGCACCAGCTCAGGCAGCTCTGGGTGATGCACTCCATGCTTGAGTGCAGCAGAGAGAAATTAAGCATTTCTCAGAGCCCGGTTGAGCCAGTGAAACACCTCTGCTTGACCTCTGTTGGTTTCGGATGGGCCAAAACAGTACCCAGCCCTGAGCCACTCCAGCATCCTCTAGGAGGTCCCAGCCCAGCAACCCCAAATTCAGAGCAGGGAGGGCTCAGGCACAGCAAAGGGCAAACAGTGGAGGTGGAGAGAGGCTGCCCAGGAGGGTCCTACCTAAAAGTAAACGCTTTCCCTGGTTGCAAGAAACAATCCCCTCCATGGGGCTGGGGTTTGTGTTTCCAGGCTCTGGCTGAGCATGAGCACCACTGCTGCCCCCTACACCCCCGCTCCCCCCCCAGCAGCAGCAGTTTCGGGGAGGCCTCCCCAGCTCTGGCCTGGCCAAAACAAGCTGTTTTAACTATTTATTGTAGAAAGTTGGTAGGAGGCTTTTTTTTCCTGCCCCCTCCCTGGCAGAAGGGACCAGCAGCTGCATCCCCCGGGGGATGCGTAGGGTCCTGGCCCAATAAACATTGCCCACTGCCACTGCCTTGCAGCTCCTCTTTCCGAGCCGGGGTTTTCCTGGGGGTTTGGTGGGCTGGAGCCCATTGGGGGTGTGAAAGGCTGGTGCTCCCCTTGATGCACTGACAGGCTGAAGGTGCTGGCAGGGGGGCTGAAAGGCTTTTGCCAGGAAAATGCCACATATGGGAAGTGGCTGGGGCAGGGCCGACCCCAGGAGCACCTTCATGTAGTGTGAAGAGGGGCTGCAACACGCCCACAACATTGCATAGGGAAAAAAAGTGAAAGCTTCAGTGCTAAACCCTGGAGATTTGCCCACTGGGAAAGATTAACAAGCTCCAGGTGGCAGGGCTGCAGGTTGGGCTGGCTGGTTCCTGGGGGATGGGGAACAGCGCAGGGTGGGAGGGACACACAGAAGCGGCTCCCCCTTTGCTGCCACAGTGCTGGGGTGTTTGGCTGCTGACCAAGGGGACACAGCACCGCTGGGAGCCAGAAGGCCGCGGGGATGGGCTCCGGCTCGGAACTGCCCCTCTTCTAAGGACAGGAGACAAGGGGGTGCTGGCTGCAGGAAGCACACACTCCTCCCTGGCAAGGGCTGCCCCGGTGAGGGGAATGAGGGAACGGCCATCCCAGACCACTGGGATGGGCTGGGGAGGGTGTGGGATGGGATGCAGCCCACCGGGGACCAACCTGGGGCCACAGGGAGGGTGGCAGGTGGGACCCCAGCACATCGAGGCAGGAGGCTGAAAAACCCTTTCTCCCTCCCCGGCAGGCCCGGGGTGGGGCTGAGATGTGAGCGCAGGCTTTCCCCCGGCCCGTGGTGGGGCTGAGATGCGAGCGCAGGCTTTCCCCGGGCCCGTGGTGTGCCCATGCGGCCACGATAGTGCAGCCCAGCAGACCCAGGACCTGCAGCAAACCTCCACAGCCCCGTGCCTGCCGTCTCATCCAGATGGGCACCAGAGGAGGAGGAGGAGGGTCTGCCCTGGTTCCTACTGCAGGGAGAAGGCACCTGCCAAGACGAAACAGCTGCTGACAGTAAATTGGTAGTGCATTACAGGCTCTCCCAGCCTCAGAAAACACGGGTGTGTAGCCCTGCCCCAGGGAGCAGCTTTGTCCCCACAGTGTCCCTCTGTCCTGCTGCAAAAAGCCACCTAGGTTGCCTGGGCCCTGGTGCAAACAAGGCAAATGCCGGGGCAAGCTCCAGGGCAGTAAAGCTGGGGGTGAAGGCAGCTGTGGGGGGTCACCCAGGAGCAGAGAGGGGCTGCCACGCACCCACCGGGGCCAGGAGGAGGGCAGCAGGCAGCCCCTGCCTGCACAGCACCGACCTGACCCAGCCAGGGCAGCCTGGCAAGCAGCCACCCACCCAACAAACAGCAAACCTGCAAAGGCATTTCTGTCCCACAACAGGATGGGAGGCGAGGCTGGAGCCCCCCTTTGCCCCACAGCTCCCCGGAGGCATGGGTTGAGCCCCAACATGAAAAGGAGAGCTTGTTCGGCAGGCCCAGGGGAGCAGCAGCACCAGAGGCTTCCCAGAGAGCAGAGGCACAGAGGGCAGACAGCCCCAGCCCTCCCCGTGGCAGCGCCGGGGTCTCCTCAGGCTGGGAAGCCCATCACTTAATTGACTAAATAAATAAGTAAGAGACAACAAGCCTATGTACACAGGATTTCCAGAAAGCCGGGCTGGAGCTGAACAGCGCTCAATACACAGCTTTACTTAACAGGCTTTGCAAAACAGGCCCGGAGAGGGGGCATCCCCTCCCGCATCCCCACGGGGGTTGCTGGATCTGGCCCCAGTCACATTAACCCCCGCCTGCTCTCGCCCTTGAGAAAAGTTACAGCCTTTTCACAGACTGAACATTATTAAGAAGAAAAAAAAAAAAAAAAAAGTTTATTCCCTGAACAAAATAGTTCCCCAGTTTATGGGAGGTCCAGCACAACTGTTTGTGACGACCGGAGTCCTAGAAAAGACATTACATGGCAAATCCCACTCAGATTAAAAAAAGCAAGATCTATTCCAGCGTAAAAGCCAGGAGCAAGTTATCTGGTTATCCGTCATAAAAACATCCAACAAACTGGGGTCAGTGACTGAGAAGAGCCCAACCCAGCCTCTAAGGCAGGCTGGGGTGGTTGGGGGCTGTTTTGGGGAGGAACGCATCAAAATCAGGTTAGTTGGGTGCACTAAATGCTCAAGCATTTGCACTTAATTAAGCTTCTGCAGAAATATTATCCTCAGTCTGCTCTGTGCAAGAAATAGCCAAAAGCTTGGTGCAGTCTCACTGCTCACTGTGGGAAACGCGTCAGACTTTTCTAGTGGCTTCACTGGGGAATTTAAGATTAATCCTTTCAGCAGTGTCTCCTTAAAAAACAGAATAGTCCAGTGAGCGATTTCCCATTTTTACGCGGTCCTTTCAAGATGAACCAGAAGACTGCCTCAAGCCAGGGCAATGCCAGCATAACTCAATTACCCTTGAGCCCATCTCTTCTACAGCACATTTATAGTTCAAACCATGTCTGCCTTCGCTCGGTTCCCCAACCTTCATCCTCCTTTCCCCGAGCATTTGCTGTAGCTGTGCTTGTACCATTCCTGTAAAAAAGGCGATTTACCCCTGGCCGTACCTACGCAGAGGTTACTTCTCCAGCCGGGCACTGCAGCACCTTTATTTACTCCCCATTGCTGCAGTTTTACCAGAAACCCCCTAAAGGAACCAACACCAGCTCCTCCGCTGCCCCCAAACTGCCGCTTCCCACCCGCCCGCCACGGGGCTGGCAGCAACATGCCCAACCAAAGGCAAATCTGCGCGACTGCCCGGGGCACTTGCAGAGCCACCCCCGCCCCCCGCGGCCG
>NW_009260621.1:2104894-2129267 GCF_000687185.1 Egretta garzetta | reverse complement strand
AAAAAAAAAAAAGGGAATTCCCTGAACAAAATAGTTCCCCAGTTTATGGGAGGTCCAGCACAACTGTTTGTGACGACCGGAGTCCTAGAAAAGACATTACATGGCAAATCCCACTCAGATTAAAAAAAGCAAGATCTATTCCAGCGTAAAAGCCAGGAGCAAGTTATCTGGTTATCAGTCATAAAAACATCCAACAAACTGGGGTCAGTGACTGAGAAGAGCCCAACCCAGCCTCTAAGGCAGGCTGGGGTGGTTGGGGGCTGTTTTGGGGAGGAACGCATCAAAATCAGGTTAGTTGGGTGCACTAAATGCTCAAGCATTTGCACTTAATTAAGCTTCTGCAGAAATATTATCCTCAGTCTGCTCTGTGCAAGAAATAGCCAAAAGCTTGGTGCAGTCTCACTGCTCACTGTGGGAAACGCGTCAGACTTTTCTAGTGGCTTCACTGGGGAATTTAAGATTAATCCTTTCAGCAGTGTCTCCTTAAAAAACAGAATAGTCCAGTGAGCGATTTCCCATTTTTACGCGGTCCTTTCAAGATGAACCAGAAGACTGCCTCAAGCCAGGGCAATGCCAGCATAACTCAATTACCCTTGAGCCCATCTCTTCTACAGCACATTTATAGTTCAAACCATGTCTGCCTTCGCTCGGTTCCCCAACCTTCATCCTCCTTTCCCCGAGCATTTGCTGTAGCTGTGCTTGTACCATTCCTGTAAAAAAGGCGATTTACCCCTGGCCGTACCTACGCAGAGGTTACTTCTCCAGCCGGGCACTGCAGCACCTTTATTTACTCCCCATTGCTGCAGTTTTACCAGAAACCCCCTAAAGGAACCAACACCAGCTCCTCCGCTGCCCCCAAACTGCCGCTTCCCACCCGCCCGCCACGGGGCTGGCAGCAACATGCCCAACCAAAGGCAAATCTGCGCGACTGCCCGGGGCACTTGCAGAGCCACCCCCGCCCCCCGCGGCTGGCTTCCCCCCTTTGGAGGTGCCTTGGTGGCCAGCACCTTCTCCCCAGGCAGGAATTCCCTCTGGGAGACCAAAGGCGAGGTGTCTGGTGTTTGTTAGGAAGCCAGAGTTCCCTCTGGCAGCCCCGCTGACTGACCCTGTCTCTTCAGGAACCCACGGGGGCCACAGAGCCAAGGCTGACCCCCAGGCTCCCCCTTGCAGGGAAACATCTTGCCTTTCACAGCCCCTCGCTGCCAGTCTGGAGTCACCCAGCACCTAAAATGAGTGTAACCAGCTGGGCTCATCTGCGTCTCCTCCGACGAGCGGCTCTTCTCTAGGAGACAAACCACAAGCCTCCGGCACCACGCAGCTCGCCAAGGCACCGGAGATGTCCATGTCTTGCAAACGCAACTGGCAGGCTCCTCGCCAAGCTAGATGGAAGCCAGGTCCTGCGAGACCTTTGCTGGAAAACGACATCGAAAGCGCTGGGGTCGGGGGGGGAACCAGAAATAGGCTGTTTCAAACCATCTTCCTTTAAAAGTCTGGTTGTAACACGCGCTTCTTCACTTGGCACACGATGTTCAGGTGCTCTCCTTGCATCCTGCAGCACTTTGCTAATCATGAGATTACCCGGATGCTTTATTTAGAGAATACTTTATTAGTTTCTGTAATCAAACCCATGTAAATAAGACCGTACATATTTAATACAGTGCGTTACCCCTGTACAAATGGAAAAAAAATTAAGTTTAACATTTCTAGACCAATATGGCTGTTAATTTCTGTACAATGCCAACTCACACTACAAGTGGGATACTTTTTTCCAAAGTTGACATCACAGCTAGTTTCCAAAAATTCAAATTATATATATATTTATATAAAAAGATAACCAATAGCGATTCACTAGGCATCAATAGCAGCAACAGCCTTTCCAGCTTCTGCAGTCATTTGAACAAAATTATACACATTAGACTTTCAACTCACTCTTCCTTCCAAAAAAAAGTGACGAGCGGCTCTTCTCTAGGAGACAAACCACAAGCCTCCGGCACCACGCAGCTCGCCAAGGCACCGGAGATGTCCATGTCTTGCAAACGCAACTGGCAGGCTCCTCGCCAAGCTAGATGGAAGCCAGGTCCTGCGAGACCTTTGCTGGAAAACGACATCGAAAGCGCTGGGGTCGGGGGGGGAACCAGAAATAGGCTGTTTCAAACCATCTTCCTTTAAAAGTCTGGTTGTAACACGCGCTTCTTCACTTGGCACACGATGTTCAGGTGCTCTCCTTGCATCCTGCAGCACTTTGCTAATCATGAGATTACCCGGATGCTTTATTTAGAGAATACTTTATTAGTTTCTGTAATCAAACCCATGTAAATAAGACCGTACATATTTAATACAGTGCGTTACCCCTGTACAAATGGAAAAAAAATTAAGTTTAACATTTCTAGACCAATATGGCTGTTAATTTCTGTACAATGCCAACTCACACTACAAGTGGGATACTTTTTTCCAAAGTTGACATCACAGCTAGTTTCCAAAAATTCAAATTATATATATATTTATATAAAAAGATAACCAATAGCGATTCACTAGGCATCAATAGCAGCAACAGCCTTTCCAGCTTCTGCAGTCATTTGAACAAAATTATACACATTAGACTTTCAACTCCCTCTTCCTTCCAAAAAAAAGTAAAAAAAAAAAAAAGAAAATCCCAGAAAAAAACCAGCAAATTCTGCTACTGATGTGGTACCTGGTGCTTTTTATTAGCTTTTTTCAATCATTGTCTGGAAAAAAACCTCTAGAATAACATTATTAAAAACAGCTCCAGTATAGCACAGTCACTACTACATATCATAAGCAGGTACAGGATATCTTACATTCACGGAAGTATCATACAGTACTGTCCTACAGCTATAATACTAGAGGATACAATTAAAAAGGCATTTATTTGACTTGATTCTACTTTCCAGCACACTGTGGGCAAGGAGGTGGTGCGACGCAGCTCTGATATAAAGAATGCACCTTTCAGATAAAACTCTCTTTAATCCGGTAAGGTTCCTTTTATTCTCGTGGCGCACTTCTGAGTGCTCATTGCTGTATACAGACATAAGCTGGAAACCGTTTAAAGATCGCTCGCATCATCTAAAGGACAGCTGGACAGAGGGGAACAGGACAAATCTGACTACTGATGCAATGAAGTTTTCGACTCCAGAGGTGAACGACTGAGGGGGGAGTGGCTGCAGAGAACATAGGTGGCCAAGTAGCATTTTCATACGGTGATCTAAATACAGTATATCGTCATCCAAGCAGCAGCAGCCAGCAAAGCACTGCCTTCAGAGGGAGATGCAACATCAGCAGCCTTATCTCGGCCATACGTTAGGGGTCACACGGCAACGGCAATTTTGCCAGCTATGCGAGTCCCTCTGTTCGTTACAGGACAGAAGCGTAAGTTGCTAAAAACTTAACACGCGTTACTTGGCCCAGCACCATCTTCAGATCTGCTTGTTCTCATACTCATGGGTTTATAAAAAGATAAATAGCAGCTGAAGATCAGAGCCTGAAGAAAATAAAGAGTATTCATTCTTGTCAGCTAGGAACACGCCTCCCTGACCACCTTCTTCCCCGCCATTGCTATTTCTCAATTACTTTTTCCCACTTTGGGAAGCATACAGGTGTGTAAGCCAAAACAACGCGCACACGTGTAGAACGTGCACACACCAAAAGCAGCCTTCATGCTGTTGGAGAAGATACAAGCCCAAAGAGCCTAGAAGCTCCGTTGGGTAGGCAGCAGTCTGCATCCCTAGCTGCTGACGGCTTCTACGTCCCTTTACACTGCTCACAGCCCTGCAGGGAGAGAAAGCTGCTGTCTTGTCCTTCGGGCTACAAATTCATGCTGCTGTCATCTCACCCACCCTCCCCTCTTCCCCCACCTCCATGGAAACAGCCTCTAAGATTTTGTTTCTTCGGTTTTGATTGCCTGAGGTTTGATTGGTCCAGTTCTAACAGGTTTTGTTGCCGCAGCAGGCGCAGGGGTAGGCTTTTCCTCGGTTTTGTCCTGGCAGACTCCTGAAGAGTCAGCAATTGCCTCGGCAGGTTTGCTCCCGTTCTCGTCCACTTTCTGCGCTTTGCCTCCTATGGGTTTGCTCTGCTGCTGCTGCTGCTCAGAAAAGAACCTCTGGGTGGACTGCAGGACCTCTGCTCTCTGTTTTGCCTTAAGAAAGGAAGAAAATACGTTTACTGAAGAGAAGGCACAGGAATAAAAGTGACTTCACAAAAGTACTTCCTAAATGAAAGAGGAAGGACTGACCACAGGGGCCAGACTTTCCTAGAAAAGCAGCATCCATACAGTTGCTTCCCAGATGTCACCACATCTGGGTGCTTGGCTTCTCAGTAGAAGCTTAACATCACACCTAGGCTTCCCTTGCTCTTCCTAATCCTCACCCCAGAAAAGAGGATCAAGGACAACTGTTTGAAGCATTATCTAACATCTCTTTACACCACTATTACTGCAGAGCTTAAAAAGTATAAACACTGCCAGCTGTAGGCTCAGACCGAAGCTTCACACCTCAGTGAAGGTCAGAGATGACCAGACGGCACGTGGGTCTGCCCGCACCCTGACACCACCTACGCAGGTGCCATGGGCACCGAGGGCCGTGCCAGCTGTGAGATGCTGGCTCCTGCTTGCGTGGTCTGGACTTCTTGAGCACAGGGGCTGCATGACAGCAGCAGAAGCTAGTCTCCAAGCACCCACATATTTTCCCCCTGTTGTTCTGGACACAGACTTCAGAGTCTGCAACGGGGATGCAAGTGAACCTGGTTCCAGGTTGCGTTATATGCAAGCTGAAGCCTTACCTGCTTCCCACGCAAAGCGGGCGCTCATTCCAGGAAGCACAAACTACTGCCTAGCTTCCTTCAAATCCCTCCTCTGAATCCTACCAGTAACCTTAACTCACACCGCTGACTGAATTCAGCCACTGACTGAATCTCCCTGACTACATGTTTTGGTTACAGTATTACACAGGACCGTTCCTCTGACAGGGAAGCGCTGCGCAGACCAGATGCTCCAGACCAAGCACTTGGCTTTCCCGCCCAGACTCAGGCAAAGCAGGAGTCACATTAAGAGTTCCATCTTTTGGAAGCTGCACAATTAAGCCTAATGCAGTCAAATGGCTTTTTTAAAATTAGAAAGGCTTTATCTTAATACAAGAAAGCCCAAGTACAATACAGACACTGAGTCTCTGTGTACCTCTAAGTATTTTATGCTTTTTTAGAGAAAACAAGGGCCAGGGAGAAGGGGGGGTGGACACAAAACAACAAAAGCCTGGACAAGAGGTCTTGGCTTGAATACTGTGTAGCTGCTCCAAGTAACTCAACCAGCAACGGAATAGAAAACAAACCTGTGAACTCTGGTGTGCAGGACTGCAGCAAGTTTCTGATTTTACTGGAGCCAGGTGGACACCTGGAGTCTTTTGCATAGATTTCAGCCATCCCCTGAGGTTAAGGCTAGAAGGCTGGATGACTTGATCACAAGTAACCAAATGTGCCAGAATAACTCACATTCTTCTGAACAGCGTTTGCAGGGAGATTCAGAAAACCAGGACTGCGTATTAGTATTTGCTATGACTGGCTAGATTCAATTCATAACACAGACTCATGACAATATACTAAGCATCACCTGGTAAGCCTACAGCTAGCATGAACTGTTGGTAGAAAACTAAATGGATCAAATACGTAGAATTTAAGGGGTGATCAATTCTCCTACAACCAGACATAACCAGGAAAAACACACTCTTTTGCTTTTACACCTCCATGCATAGGTTACAGCGAATGACAGCAGATGAAGGAGATCCTTAGTACCACCTATTCATATACACAACTTACTCTGCAGAAGACAGGCTAAGCATACAACCGTGTCCTACACAGGTGCCCCATGTTGCAGTCCTGCCTTTGTAAGAAAAGTTTGCCTCAACCTGAAGGGTCCCAAAGTGCTCTTAACAAGTCAGATGACTCTCATCACCTGCTACTGAAACACAGCCACCTCTTCTGTGGAGTGTACCATGTTACTGCTTTCTACCACAGAGAATTCATCACAGGCATTTCAAACCTCCGGGAATGAATCTCTAGAGTCACCAAGGAGCGAGGCTGGCTGGAACAGGAGGGTTCATACTGCTGCTCAGTGCTGGGGGGGCAAATGCAAAATGACAGCTAACAGCCAGGTTTGTAGGCTTCCTCACTCACTCAAAAAAAAAAAATCCAGGCTCTCGAAATCTAGTGGTCAGATTGCCTTTGACAGCAGTGGCAGCTTCACAACTGCTGACACAAGACCGCTTGAGAAAGGAAGCTCCCTCCAAATTTTTTAGTCTAAAGTTATCAAAAAAAAAATCAGGTCTTAGAGAAGGTCTGTGTTCAGCTGTTAAAGGCCCAGCTACCAGCTTTGGGTCCAGAGGCATTTTAATTAAGACATGATTTTCAGACACATTGCTGCCCTACAAGCTGTCAAGACTGAACTGGTGTTAAGAGCACCACTGTTCAAATACTAACCTTCACATCTCGTTCAGCCTTCATCGCAGCCTGGGCCTGATTGCCTCGGGCTCCAGATACTGATCCACAAAGACCTCTGGCCACACGTGGTAAATGAGGGTGGCTCACAAGGCCTGTGGTCATCTGAGACGGCATCTGACTATGCAGTACTATTGGCAGCCTCTGAACAGGTGCTGGGAAGGTGTTAGTATATGGGGCTCTTACCAATGGAGGGAGCAGGTTAGGCTGAGAGAGGATCTAAGTGGGGGAAAAACAACAAAAAGACATTTCGCAATTAGAAAATTGCCAACTAGACTGCACGTTGGCATTATCTTAAAGGGGAAATTGTTGCTGCTCTGCTGTCAAACTGATGTCAAGAAAATAGGCTTTTATGTTAAGAGAGGCCATACTTGAACTCCAGAAAAAAAACAACAGCAGCCCTTGTGGTGCTGTTGCGCCTGAAAGGAGTACCAACAACTTAAACCCAGCATGTAATAAAGGAGGAGACCCGTGCAAGGCAGCGGAGAAGTCACTAGTGAAAGGCAGCCCTGGAAAGGTGAGGTAGTTTCTGCTAGTGGCAATCCGAAAATCAAATCTCAAGTCCTGCAGTTAAACACTCCAAATGCTAAGAGAAAGACAGAAATATCCTACATTTTTACAGAGCTACCTTTCCCTAGCAGCCTGGCTACAACCACCTGTAACAGGGATGCACCACCCTTGTAAACTGTGCTCCCTGGAATGCCAGAAGCAAATCAAACCCTTTGCCATCCAGCCCTGCTTTGTATGGGCTGTACAACCTTGAGAGCCTTTCCAATCTGAACTGCTCCATCAATAGTCCAGAGCTGCATCTCAAGCAAACAACTGCAAATCTGCTTTATCTTTAAACCTTTAAAATATGCACTGGGACCCTTCTGAGACACGAAGCTTCTCCCCCTTCCCCAACCAAATGATCTGTTTTTGTAGGATGAGGTGCTTTACAGCTGCATGGGGAAGCCAGCAGAACAACTGTCTGTTCTACATCATTTACGACTTGTATTAAATTCCTCAGTGTGCACAGAACTCTTAAAATTAAACACAACACAAACTGCAATACTAGTTAGCAAGATCAGAGAGGTTTGGGTTTTTTTTTCTTTTATCTTTAAGTCAGTTTTCTCACGCCATTTCATTTTAAGGATTCCATCTTGTATCTCCCCATGATACAGCCTGAGGAAACACAACCGAGTTACAGAATCACCAGGTCATAGCGAGAAACAGATTTGTCTGTAGGAAGCCACCAGTCACCTACCTGCGGTGCAAACTGTGCAGGAAACGGCTGTGTCATTCTCACAGCAGCAGCTGCTGACTGAAACTGCTTCTGGTAGACAATGCTGTTCATCTTATTGGACTGATTGTTAGGACTTGTAGAACTGGCCCTAAAGAAAAGAACACCAGTTAGAATCACACTGCTCTCACTGAGAGGTTGTTTCTGCCTTTAGTTACAACTGAACTAGAAATTCAGCACTGGAGCAGGAAAAAAATAATCTCTTAGAGAAGATGCTATCAGATATTCTTCTGTATCTACCATTAGTTTCAAATGCAAACAAACTCAGAACTTAGCAATACAAAGAGAAATCATATCAGAAATATTTAGGATATGGAGAGATTCCAGGTTAAAGTCTATAGGAAAGACACCTTTCCCAAAAGTATTTGTAACACAAATACTGATGTTAAAAGTGTGCTCCCCTTCCCATCCCTGCTATCTTATGTTCAGTGCTACCCCTTTACGCTGTTTGTTCTATCGTGGCAAGTTTAGAGCTTGTCACAACAGGTATTAAGCACGCACAGCAGAAGCTGCCATGCACAGCTGCTTCCACTCTGACCTGCTGTCAAATGTTTCAAAATACACTCGAACACATTTCAAGAATTCACAGAAAATGCTCTCCCCCTGTTTTATTTGGCTAAGAACATGACCCTCCATTAAGACTTTTAAGAGGTGTTGAATCACCATGAATTAAATGAAGCCTGAAAAATTATCTGGGGGAAGAGCAGCAAACAGCCCTCGGAGAAAGAGAAAAGAGTGAACAGCCTTCTTTAGGAAATGGAGCTTGATTTGCAGAGCATGCAGAGCGTGTGGGTGATACACTCAATGTAAAATGAGCAGTGGGGCACCAGTGGCAAGGAAGCCAGCTAAACTCAATACACACCAACATTTTGTAAGCTTAAATAAGTCTCTGTTTAGCTTTCACTTTGAGCTCTTCAGATCTATTATGCCTTTGTCGATCTTCCCAGTACCTCTACACTTAAGAGCAAAAGCTTATGATAAGCCCTGCCTTGGCTGCTAGAAGAGATATCTCGTGTAGAATCTCTAAGACATATACCATTGAGTCAATTGTTCTAAATGCTGACTAGCTTGCAAATTCAAGTTTCTTCCTCATCCCTTCACTTTTTTCTTAGGTGAAGTATTGGAGACATGACTTTCAGCACTGAGTTCAAACTCTCATTTCTACTTTGCTTAGAAATGCCTGAACCGTCAGTCTGCTACAGTGAAAGCCAAACATGGTTACTATGCATGGGAGCGCAGCTTTCAAGAACAAAACCTATCTTGTAGCAAGGTTCCATTTTCAAGTTCCTTCAGCCAACTGATAACTTCACCCACAAGCAGCCCAATGGGTTTACCATGAAGTGCATCTGAGTACGAGCAAGATTCTGTTAATTCTGTCGATTAACCAAGCAAACCTGCAAACAGCTTACTAATTTCACTTATAGAAGAAGTGAGAAGCTTATAGACCTTGCAATAACCTTAGTTCTCCCAGAGAACTGTTGCCACTACTGCAGCGTAAGCCTTTAAGTGGTTTTACTTTGAGCACCGCAATTAAGATAAGCTCACTTAACGAGTTTTATCCCAAAGTACATCTTCCCTGCCCACTTCTGTGCTTTCCTGGTACAATCCAGACAATTTTACATTACTTGTTTAGCTTTGTTTAAAAATTTAAAATATTTTAAACATTTTATTTCAGAGCTATGTACTTCTGGCCAACTATAGCAGATCTGATTACCTACCTGAACGCTGCTTTTAAGCTAAGATTAAGCATTGCATTTTATATTAGTAGTCCTCACCTCATACCTCTCTGAACTGGCTGCTCATGCATGACTAGGTACATTTTCTAGCTCTGATTTCAAGGAATTTTGAGCTTAAGAGATTTACCGGAAGGGACTGGAGGTTGGAGTAGTACTTCTACCAGTAACTGGTGGTGTTCCAGGTTTAACATCAATGCCACCTCCAAAGGCCTTCAGGTCCATTTCTGATATCTGGAAAACACAGCGATTGACATGTTGATTATAATTCAAAGAAAAATTACATTTACTAAGTAACTGTTGGCTTACCTTACCTTTTTCTCAATTAAAATAGATCATTTAAGTGGAGGTGAAAGCCAGAGTGCAAAACAGCTTCCTATAATTAGGACAATCCCAGCACCACCAGCACCTCTGTGTACAATTTTCCTGCACTATTTGGTACTTCCAGCGACCGTACTGGCTTTCTAACTTGATCTTTCTGCATAATGAAAGGGGATTCGTGACTCATTTCAAATATTTGGCCCTAAAAATATGCTTCAGGGTTGAAATTTCCTTCCTCATCTCAGATAAGATGCATGAAAATATTTAGATATAATTCTGAAAAATGCTGAAGTGAAGAATGCAATAAAATAATCCAGTTCTATAAAAAAAACCCCAAAATCACAGCAAAAATGGAGCTGTCATCCATGTAAAGCATCTCCAGACTCTAATAGGAGCAATGAAGCTTTCATGTTATTTTGCAGGTACACTCAACATACTAAGTTAGTCTCTGGAACAGCATCTTTTCACATACAGCCATGAGGCATAAGGGCAACAATAAATCAGTTAAAAGTGAATGGCTGTTTTAAGTTGACGTTCATTGGCAGGAACATGATGGAACCCTTAACATAGGGCAGGAAAGTCACCTAAGGCCACCATCCCACTGCAGTTCTTCCTCATTTCTTCTTGAAATAAGCAATCATTTTCCAATGACAACTGCACCAGAAACACACTGCTGCTCAGAAGATGGACTCAAACATTAAAGGTGAAAAGGTCTGGCCAGATCCTATGAAGCTAAAAAACTGCACGGTGCAAAAATCACTATATACTCTGGTGGGTGACAGGATGAAAACTCATCTAGGTGATCTGGAATTCTGGTTGCCATTACTGTCCAAAACATGGAATTAATGCCTGAGAAAGAATTTTCTATCACAACTGTATCACATTGAGACAGCAGGTTCTACTCAAAAGCACTAACCTAGGCCACAAGCTGCAAGGACTTCGGGTGCAGCTCCAGAGCTAGATTACTCCCTGCACTGGGGAAAGACCTTGCTGTATCTGACAGAAAGCTTAGCTGTGTTCACGTCCAATGTTATCACCCACTGCTCACCTGAAAGTATGCTGCAACTGCGTTGTGCTGCACACTATCCGAAAATCCCAGGTGCCTGTAAATCTGTGATTCCATCTAAGACAAGAGACCTTGTGATTGGAAGCCAGCTCCACACATCCCCTCATTAGCAATTACCACTGCAGCTCCAGATAAAGGAAAGGAGGGAATTCCCTCCTATGTATTCAAGTTTCTTGCACTATGTCAGTGTTAACTCCTTACTGGAGCTGTCACTCAGGAAGAGTTTTCTTCAGCTGCAAGACCAGCCTTTTTTTTTTTTTTTTAAAATAATACACAAAGGTCCCACCTTGCATACAATGCTACATTCTCAATATGCACCTTGCTGTGCTATTCAGAAAAGCAGATCCCCAGCAACATTAGTGAGTTTAGTTCTGGTTTAAGGTCACAGCTGATACACAGTCCACTGAAGCCCCTAAAACTCCAGTCTGTTGCACTAGAAAGACTGAATCCCATACAACTTGCTCTGGTATGAGACCAGAAACAAAGCGACAAACGCATGCATGACCAGAATCAGAAGTCAGCCCTGACAGTGTTATGTTGTTTGCCTGCTGCTCTAACAACAGGTCTGTACTATTTTCTACATGGCTTCTACATGAAATATCCTACTGGTCCACAAAGTCATTATCAAACTAGGTATTCCTACAGTGCAAGTGGACTAGTATCAAGTTAGCTACAAAAACTCAGCTAAACCTTTACAAAATGCACAGACCCAGTCACTAAGGAACTAACCTTGACTGGCTTTTCTATCTTCCCCTCCCTATTTTTTAAAGTCAAGGCAGATTTTTAGATGCAAGAGTCAACATGCTGGTTCTATAAAATAGCATACAGCTGGGCTTTGTATCAATTTTTGCACAGTAGATCTACCAATATTGTTACCTTTCCAGTTGCAGCAATCATGCTGTGTTGAGTTCCTGCTGGGATTAATCCTCTGAAAGGCTGGGTTACTGGTGCAGGTCTGCTTAGATTTTGAGCCTGCGCTTGTGGTGGCGTGTGCTGTAGTGGTGGCTGTAAAGATTGGGGTAGGGCAATAAGTGGCTGTGCTGTGGATCCAAAGTTGGGTAAAGAAATCTGTGATCCTGGCAAAGGTACCGTCACCTGGAAAAAAGTGCAAAATCACCAGTAACATATACACAAGGGCCATTATTTAACTTTAATAGCTCTATGATTTCAGGTATTCAAGGTAAATGGCTTAATGAGTCCATACATTTAACCAGAGAGCTGCAAGAAAATAAGTTAATTTATTTTTTAGCCTGCCTTTATGATCAGTTCTAATGGCATCTGGGTCTTTGCTTTTCAGAAACAAAGTTGTGTGCTAGCTCCTAACTCCAACATCATTCAACATCATTTCATCGTATGAAGTAAATTTAATTCAACTCAGAAAATAAAAGTAGAATGAAAAAGCCAGCTGAGCAGGTGGATAGATTTTATTTATTTACTTCAAATAATTTTCATCATCGTAAGGACACCATTTGGAATGAAAACTAGATTTTACTTTCCAGGAGTCCCAACAGGCAGCAGTCAGAGCTTAAAGAAACAACCGACAAGCCACAGCCTATCCCTTGCTTGCATTAACAGGGAGTGCTGCGGGCTGAAAATAACACACAGAATGGTACTGATAAAAGTGAAAATACCACAGCAGTGACCTGACTGGCAGGAGTTACTGCACTTCCTGGTCTGACCATTAATCTGCAACCTGCAAAATTATATTATGAGTGTGACTAGAAGTGTGATATGATATTCTCTAGATGTGAAAGACTTACTAGGGTTCTGCTCTGAAGGATAATAGCCATTTAAATAAAAAAACTCAACCAGAAGATGAAAACCACTAGAGAGCATCCTGTAAACATGACAGAATGCTTGCACACAGCAAATCAACAGTTCTTTCACAGAACAATTCAAAAAACTTAAAATCACTGAAGTTATTTTACAAACCTGATGCAGGTTACTGGTTACTGACTTGGCTGTCCTGTTTGCCTGTATGACCATTTATCTGCTGACTCCTCATTTGTTTTCTACATATTTTGATACTGTTGACATATGTAGCAGCTCTGAGGTTTCACCTCAATGAAATCTGTGTTTAACAATTAGGCTGCACTAAGCACCTAGTGTTTGTGTGTCTCCACTGTTACTAACCAGTGGCTTCCCTGGGGCTTCTTCTTCAGGGCTCAGTGTTTGGGCCAGTTCTGTTTAACATCTTTATCTACGACCTGGACAAGGGGATTGAGTGCACCCTCAGCAAGTTCGCAGATGACACTAAGCTGGGTGGCAGTGTTGGTCTGCTTGAGGGTAGGAAGGCTCTAGGCAGAGACCTGGACAGGTTGGATCAATAGGCCAAGGCCAATTGTGCAAGGTTCAACAAGGCCAAGTGCTGGGTCCTGCACTTGGGTCACAACAACCCTATGCAACGCTACAGGCTTGGGGATGAGTGGCTGGAAAGCTGCTTGGCAGAGAGAGATCTGGGGGTATTGGTCAACAACCGAGTATGAGCCAGCAGTGTGCCCAGGTGGCCAAGAGGGCCAACAGCATCCTGGCTTGTATCAGAAATAGCGTGACCAGCAGGAGTAGGGAAGTCATCCTTCCCCTGTACTTGGCCCAGGTGAGGCCGCACCTCGAACACTGTGTTCAGTTTTGGGACCCTCACTACAAGGAGGGCACTGAGTCACTGGAGCATGTCCAGAGAAGGGCAATGAAGTTGGTGAGGGGTCTGGAGCACAAGTCTGATGAGGAGCAGCTGAGGAAACTGAGGTTGTTTAGCCTGGAGAAGAAGAGGCTCAGGGGAGACCTTATCACCCCCTCTACAACTACCTGAAAGGAGATTGTAGTGAGGTGGGTGTTGGTCTCTTTGCCCAAGTAACAGGTGATAGGACAAGAGGAAATGGGCTCAAGTTGTGCCAGGGCAGGTTTAGATTAGATATTATGAAAAAATTTCTTCACTGAAAGGGTTATCAGGTACTCGAATGGGCTGCCCAGGGAAGTGGTCGTCTCCACCCCTGAAGGTATTCAAAAGATGGGTAGACGAGGTGCTTAGGGACATAGTTTAGTAGTGGACAGACAGGTATGGTTGGACTCAATGAACTTAAGTTTTTTTCTAACCAAATGATTCTATGATTCTATGAAGTGATACCTGCCCCCATAAAGGCAGCATATGCCTCAATCAATTAGCAATATCACTGTGCCCACCAAATCTTTGCCCATCACTGGAAAATGAGATATTTAAGAGAAGGATGCCAATGACAAATGATCAATATGAACTTGTAGCCCATCCAACTTCTCAGCAGTTCAGTTTTTCAGTGCTGCTGCAGTAGCTCTCCTTTGCTATCAATTTTCAATTCTTGCCTCAACCCCCACCTCCACCACACAAAACCCATCAACAACAACATGCTTTTAAGAAGAATACAATTTAGGAAATTTACCATGCCATAGTTTACCTGCTGGAGAGCACTGGGAGACTGTGCAGTGTTGTAGAAATTGCTCTGGCCAGGCTGTTGAACTTGCCCAGAGTACAGATTTGAAGCCTGAGTGAGCGTAGCTCTGGCCTAGGAAGAGTAAGAGACACGATTACATTAAGAATACTTACAAGAGCTGTTCTGAGACAGCATAACACATCATTCTGTATTTCAACCAGTACAGTAGAAATCACAGCATAGGAAGCTGACAACCTGAAGGTTTCAGCTTGTGCTAAAGCTCTCATTTGCAAGTGGTAGAATAGCCCTTTATCACCTACTGTAACAGAAATTAAACCTGAAGCTCCGATTAGTGACAGAAGTGCAAGGAGTCCTGTAGTTTGGGGAACAATCCTCAATTCAGAGATTATGCTAACGTACCTTTATGAAATTAAAAGAACATTCTCTTCCAAGTGTCTTAAGTTTCCTGCCACCTTGACTATCATATAATTATCATAAAGGTGGGCTTATCCCAAGCTGAGCAATACTTGATTTATTATTGCATTATCTGTACAAAACCATTGCAGAAGTTTTGCTTTTTGGAGCATTTCCTACCTGGAGAATGTGTGTATCAATAAGCTGAGAGCCTCCCAGTCCTGAAGCTTGACTAAGTTGATGTTCATACAGGATAGGAATAGGTTGAGTATTAGAAGTCTGTTGAAATGCCAGGCTTGACTGTGCCTTAGCAAGCTCCTGGTGCTGTACTGCTGGGAAGTTGTGTAAGGCTGTACCAGACAGAACTACTGGTGATGGCTGAGACAAACCACTTTGCATAAAAGCTTGCTGGGATCTGCAAGAGATTGAAGCATTATACATAAAAATGCAGACAGAGCTCAACAATAAGCCACTAAAAATTAAGAACACAGGTTCTTTAAACGGAATTAAAACACTTAGCTCTATTGAACAGATTTTCACCTGAGAAAGGTAGATTTTTCTATTTTAATAAGAGATGCTACTAAAGGCCACAGGAAAAAAATACTAAGCTTTTTATTTAAATCTTAAAGTACACTTAGCTATATTTAGATGCGTGTGCTAAAATAGTTTTTCCATAACTTAACTGTAATGAACAGAAGCTACCAGTTCTTAATGCCTGTGCTACAAGGTAGGACAGTGAGGAAGCACCACATGTGAGTAGTTCCACTAGTCATAAAGCAAACTGCTTTGTTCTCTTGACTTCAGAGATCTCCACAGTCCAACTTTTAATACTTACAGGTTAAATTACTGGATGCTGACAATTGTAGCTTCCAAACTAATGTTTTGCCTTCAAAATAGTAACATAGACAGGCACCACAGCCTTTAATTTTAACTAGATATTCAATTCCCTTGTCACCAGCATGGGGAAGTTGCAGTTTGTTTAAAAAACAAAGACCAAAAACAGTACAGCAAAGGACCACAGACAGGCTTAGTCCACCAAAAGCATTTATCCAAACACTTCCATTAAGAGCCTGCTGAATAGCCACCTTCAGACTGAAGAATTGGTGTTTTTAAATAAATGCCCCTCCTCTCAAAGCTCTTCAGCTCAGGAGAGTGTTTTTGATGTAAAAACACTTTTCACTTTATCACTTGGTCAATCAATACGTAGCAGCATAGCACTGGTCCTGTTAATCTGTTAGCATAGTGGCCACATACTCACTTGACAGAACACATGCATTACCTTTGTTCTGCACCTTTCCTTAACTATAGAACATTCTTACAGTTGCACTCTGAACAGTGGAGAAACTCTTCCAGAATGTATGCAGAGGACTGTCTTCAATGTAGCCAAAAAAACCCCCATTTTCACAAGCTTTTTTGTTGTTGTTTTTTAAATCACTAACCTATACACCTCAAAGCTTATCCTCCTCTGCACCGTTAAAGATGGGGGGAAAGCATTAGTACTTTTATAAATAGCACAACCCAAAACTCCATTAATACTGGGTTCGTGCATGACCAGATCAGTCAGAAGCATTTATTTAATCTGGACCGCATGCCAGACTAATTGTGTTTCTGCAACTAGCCAACTGTTTGCAACATCTCTTGTCAGCTGTGGCAGGACAAGCAATATTTGGACCAACGAAGTCAGCCAAGCACAAAGTCAGGATACACATGTAGTCAATTAAACCTTCCGTGGCTTCAGCCTTCTACAATGCAATAAGCAGGTTTTTCTACAGCACATGCAAAATCCTGCAATTAAATTTCCAAAGAAACTTTCTCAAAGTGAAACTAACAAAATTTGTCAGAATTATCACAATGTGAATCAGTTTTGATAGGAACTGCAAGGAAGCTCTGGAACAGCTTACAGTGGAAATTTGTCTGGCTATCAATGTCATTTGAGAGATCTGTATCAAACAGTAGCAAACAGAAAACATGTATTCTAAAACATACCCTGCTATGCCCTACACATCTGAAATTAAGTTCCTACGTCCTATGGAGTTCAAATTAGGATTTCAAAGTGTTTTAAGACTCCAATGTTGGTTTGATTAGAAAACAACGAACACAAATAACTGAATTAAAGGGACAGAATCCTCTTTTTCTGTTCTTGTGGCATGAAAGACTGATGTTTCCATCTTTTTAGCCTGGTTTCCTAAATATGCAATTATCATGCATAATTTTTGAACCCATGATTTCACAACTACACGTGCACATGCAGACTAGATAGACAATACAGAGTTCTCAGCCAAACAGATGAAAAAGTTTGGGGAAGACAGGAAGATGAGGCAGCTGTTGAGCACAGAACACAAGTCTGCAGGGAAGCAAGTTCTATAAATCCTGCCACTCAAAAAACAAATAGATTTGCATGTGCTACCTACCTATAAGGTTGTAAGGAGGAGTTGAACAACTCTTGGGCTTGTGAAACAGCTGGTGCTGCTCCTAAACTCAGCTGAGCTTGATGCTGTCCTTGCAGAGGTGCATAGATGGGGATGGGGATCTGCTGAACTGAAGCAGGCTGCATGAACAAGAAACAACTAAATATCCAAGGACGAAAGTCACGTAGAAAAGCTACAGTTAAAAGTGTGCCAGGATTTGTGTAACATTATAAAAAGTAAACAAAGTCAAATCCCAAGGCTGCACACAGAGCTGGTATTGCTCCCATTCAGAAAATAACTTTCTAGTTGAATTTCACACTTTTTCTTGCAAATAACCATCAGAAACTGAATGAATCGTTTTGATTTGCATACAAAACAACTGCATAGAATTGCATACAATTTTGTACTACAAAAGTTGAATAAGCCTGCAGTAACATGGGCACCTGTGAATATGTACTTTTATATAAAGTATGTTTGTCAGTGAAAACTTATTCTCTCAACTTTCATGACAAACACTTCAATTCTCAGGAACAGCAGAAACCATATACTGCCTGCATGCACCAGAACAAAACAGCAAGGGCAGGCATGACCTCATATTTGCAGAGTCCCATTCTCCCCTGCCCCCATTAGCTCATTAGTAGAGCTTTAAAGGCAATATGGACAGGGAAGGGAAAAAAAGAAGAAAAAAATAAGAAAACCCCAAATACCTGAGAAAGCCCTGGTTGAAAGCCTTGCTGTTGGGCCAGAGAAGGCGGTGCCAAACGCGCATGTTGGGTATTGAACAGATGACTTGTATCCATATAAAATGCTGGGATTTGAGCTGCAGTACCTCAGGAAGAGCAATACAATTAGTACCCGATTCCAAACATCTCCCTACTGGAAAGGTTTTCATCAAGAGTTAACAGATGCAGCCACTGTCAGTACTTCCCAGTGTGACAGCTCCCAGACAGACTGGGAGAAGAAACAGAACTGAAGAGCTGGGTGCCTAACCAGCTTTGGTATCTTTCCCAATTCACCCCCAGAATCTATCAGCCTTGCATTTGCATCTTCAATCCCATGCAATTCTTGGGCGTCGAGCAACAGATTCTGGCCATCACAGGGATTTGGGTGAAGAAAGGGGAAGAACATGCTATACTGTCATGTAATTTAGGTTAACTTTAAAGAAAAATGCCACAATTCTAAACTATTCTAGCACTTTAAGAAGTCAAAACTAATTAAATCTTGGTCTTAGAGATTTACATTTCCGCAAGAGAAAAATGGTACATCAAGAGATTCAGACTTACTTCCCTCAACAAATGAGCACAGCATTACCTTTATACTTACTGACAGAAACCTGCATATTTAGAGTAAGACACAATTAGTGAATATTTGCTTACAGAATGCTCTCCATCATTCTGTCTTTACCGCAGATAATACCAGATCTGAATTCAACTCTCCAGCTTCAGAACTCCAAAAAAGCAGACACGTGGCTTCTCAGCCACAAACACTATTACCTGCTGCAGACTGAGACACATAGACCTGGGGACTTTGCTGTTGCTGGGCAATGAGGGACGGCATGCAGCTCAGCTGGGAAAAGTGACTGGCAGAAGCTAGGCTGCTTGTCTGCAACTGCTGTGGTTTCACTTTACATATATTAGGAGGGTCTGAGGTGCTTGCAGTCTTCGTACTCAGTGAAGAGGTTGTGTATGTTCCAGCTCCTAGAAGGAGAGAAGCAAGTTATACATCATAAAACAGTTGAAGGTATTTCAAAGCCTCTTCTTTCAGTGGTCAAAGTTTTCGGACAGCTATGCAAGCACAGCAACAACCAATTAAGAACACTGAAACCTAATGCAGCCATTTCCATCAACATAAGAAGGACAGGGAGGACAATTCTGTTAAGTTCACTATAAGGAGGACTGCAACCATAATACATCTCCCTTCTCAAGTACAGGAGCATATAAAAATACTGAAGTAGACATCTTGGTTCGTTATGCAACAAAATATTGCAATGTACTTGGGTTGAGAGCTAGGCTCCAAAGAAAGGTCTTTTTCAAGCCCTTCAGCTGAGGTTTGGGCATATATTCTAATATTCCAAGGTGTGAAGATTTAATCAGATATAGCATCTTTTGCTTGCTGCAAAGAACCAATGTGGAAACCAGCACTGTTTCTGAAGAGCAGCTGGACATTTGCTCTGCCTAGTGTGAGGGGGTTTTGGTATGAGTTGTTGAAGCTTTCTTTCCAAAAGCAAGAGCACAAATGAAAGTAAGACTAAAACTAGCTGGGTATCAGAACTACCATCTGCTCCAAAATCTGCTTGCTTGCCTTTGTTCAGCTGAACAAAATGAAACCAACAAGGCAGCCAACAGAAGTTTACCTCCTCTTTCAAGCGCATATAAGTAGCATAGACAGAGAGATGTCATTCTTTTCAGCTGACTGAAGCAAAACTGGTGAAGTTTCTCCCTGTTAATTAAAAGGTATTTGGGAAACTGCTGCTCAGATCCAACATTTCATACTAGCATAAAACTTCTCTTAGCTTTGCATTAAATATAATTCCAAAGGGAATCTAATCACTTGAAAAGGATAACCAAGGAACAATACAACAGGCTACTACAATCTTGACATTCGGTACCTGATAGCGAAGTTGTCGGTGTAACCGAGGCCACAGGAATAGGAGGCATTGATGCACTAGAGAAAGAGCTGTAAGTACCACTGCTTGGCCCGGTGTTGCTGCTGCTGCTGCTGCCGCCACTGCCACCAGCAATGGGAGATGCTGCTGAGGTCACTGGCGAACTCTTCTCCCCCATGTTTGGGGAATTCTCCCATGCTTTGCGTGCAGACTCCATCTATTTAAAAGAAAACAAAATTTCCTCATCTATTAGGAAGTTTCAACTAATCAAACGGTCTTCCTCTTTTTAGTTCAAAAGGCAATTCAGGCTTCATGCGAGCCTCTTATTTAAAAGTCACCATAATCGTGCAACTCTGTTCATGCAAAAAGCATACAGCCTTAAGTTGGAGCTTCTTATCTGTTCCAACTGCACACGTGCACAGTTTATCATCTTAACATTCAATGCACAAAAGAGAATTCACTCATACTAACTTGGCTTGGTTCTGTTTGACATGAAGAGCAAAAGACACAGTGAGAAAAAAGAAAGGTAAAAAACCCTCCAAGTATTTCCATGCTGTCCTTTACTTACAAATTATTTGGGCCATTTAAATGAAACAGCCCCTCTCTTTCTTGATAAATCATCCACTCTGAGTGACCACTAAAAATATCTAATGCACACTTTAATAAACATGAGTAGTCAAGTTTAGACTTCCAAAGCAAGTGCTGTTCAAGAAGCAATCATGAGCTGACTCAGCTTGTGCACACTGCTTTACATTAATGCTAAAAATGCTTTATGCTCCTCTATTCCTATAATAATTATGAGTTTAGGTCTTGCACAGCAAGGAAGACAAAACTTACATTTAAACATTTAATACACAATTCTCTTCCAGCAAAAGTGGAAAGAGCTATTGTTTTACTGTATCAAATAACAATCTAATTATTGCTACCTCAGACATGCAATGCCAAAATCTTTGAATTGGGAGACTTTTGAGGGACTACTGAAAAGGAAATATTAATGCTCAGGCTACACCCACTAATTTAGAGGCTCAAACACGGTCCATGTACTTCTCTACAGCCTTCAGCTGTCCTCAGTTGCAAAAAAGATTTTGCAAGCAGAGATGGATGCCATAGGCTGAAATTGCTCATCTGGCAGACTGTAAGCTTCTCAAGGCCAGGTACTGTCTTTAATGATATACATAAAGGGGCAAATACATATTCACCAACAAATCTGACCTCACTGCCTGCATCACTGGAGCCCCCTGAGACTTTCAGCCTCTGAAAGTCATACTTTCATCCTATCGTGTTTCACATGAGTTAGGCACAACTTGGACAGACGAAACATGACTTAAGTTATTTGTCTAGATGCTTCAGGAGTGATAAAAAGCCCAAACCAATATCTAAGGAAGTGGGTAACAGGTGATCAACACACACACACACGGAAAGTAGAGTTCTGCATTCCTCAAGAGAGTAAAGAGGGAGGAGGGAAACTTTGTTACACATTAATTCGTTTGGAGTCACGTCACCTATTTTCATTTTTAAGACTATCTTCCCCAGCAATCATTCTCAGTTTCCCCATCACAACATTTTCCTCCAAATTGGTTCCGATTCTTGCAGACAGGGTAAACATCAAAATTTATTATTAATCTGGTGGAAAGGATTTTGCATAAGGTGAAGTACAGGTAAGCCTAGGGGCTCCTTTCTGAACACCACAGGCTCTGGTAAGACAGGGTAACAGTCTTGTACTATACTGGTATTAAAAGAAAGTGAAGTACCACTTGTGAAGGTCTGAATAGAGAAGGTGTAGAAGCTTCATTCAATGAGTTTCATGATATCCTGGAGAAAATATTGATAGCAGAAGCTACAGTCTACATACTGCATTTTTGTCTTCCAAACCTAACCACTGCTAAGATCTCAGATCATCCCACACCCCTACCAATTTGCAATAAACAGCATATAAGAGAGTCCTTAGTTTTCTAACAGCTTTGCTTTTAGAGAGCTGCTTAAGAATCTCTAACTTCTTAAACCAGAAAAAAAGATGCAAAACAGATCAGTACTCTAGAAGTGCCTATGCAGCACCACCTACAGACCAGATATGAAGGAGTAAGAGGCACTAAATCAAATGAGGCTAGAGAAAGAGCTATAATTTCACTGCTCAGTTATGGGAAAAGGAGAGCACAGGTTGGAGGTCATGGTCGCTTGAGGCTTCTCTTCACTGTTGACCCACTGGGGCCTTCACACTGCAAGGATGGTCCAGTATGTATTACCCAAAAACTCAACTGGAGACAAAACCTTGTATCTTTAAGTATGCCAAAGTTTAAGTGATCAGAAAAATAAAATCAAAAGGTGTCAGATTCTGGACCAGATGCCTACACAGTAATTTTAGATGGAATCTTGGAACATGGAAGAGGGCCAGACAGCTCAATTTAAGATTGGTTTAGACTTTCCTTTGCTCAGCTCCTTACCTACCAATAGCCCTATCAGCCAAGTCCTTAAGAGGATGTCTGCCTTAGTAAGGGTGTCTTTAGCAAAGTTACTCTAAGGAAACAAGAGGTTTTAACAAGGCTTCCCATATGAGCACCTTATACCTATACACACCCTGGCAGAATGATGCCAAGTAGTGGGAGCAATTGTGGCCAAGTTCCCTCACAGACAGCTTTCTGTGATAGGGGATGGAGGAAAGAGATGTAAGGGTTATTCCTTTATGGAGGCAGAGCCTGGAAATTTTGTTCTTTTAAGGGAAGGAAGGAAATGCTTTCCTCTCTGCTGCTGCAAAAGCACCTTTTAAAAGAAGTAAGGATACTGAAAAGGATGACAAAGAGCAGCTCTGCTCTGTCTGGACCAGAAGGCCTGTTGTGAAAATGAGTCTCAGCGCATGCTTCAAAACAAGCTTGTTGCCTTCAGCATTTGCAGAAAGGAGTTCCAGTGGCTGGAATAAAGCTGCTTCCAAATGCCTTTCCATTCAGATTTTGGTCAGAGCGTTCTTCAAGGTAGCCTCAAAACATGGATCTTCAATGTAGTTTGTTAGCACGCAGACAAGAACTATCATCCACTGAGAAAGCAAATCACCAACACCAGAACAGCAGAAAAAGAAACTGCAGGATGAATGACACAAACACCACAGTTTGCTCTGTAACTGACCAGTGTCACATTCTTTGCAGCATCATGCTATAGTAACATTCCTACCTGTATTACACATGAATCAGATGTTCAGCTGCTAAACAGTTAGACTGCTATTTTAGAAAAATGCTTTCAGGCGCCAGAAAGTCATGTTACAGTAATTTACTACACAAGAATGCAATAGAAAACCAGATTTTTGTTAAATTACTTGTCCCTCTCCAGCCCTCTCCCCATTTTTGCTGGTCTGTTGTTTTAAAGTGATGTTACATTTTTTAGGAAATAAAGTGTTAACAAAAGAAAAGCAAAGATTCAACAAGAGATCATTAATAACTATTATCTGTAGAGAACACAAGCAAGCAGCTGTCAAACCATGCCAGTGAGACACAAGTCTCACTGGGACTGACAAGCAAGTTTCTCCCAAGTGTTAGTTCTGCATCCAAACCCTAGTTTCATTCCTTTTTTGAACTTAGTTTCTCTAATTTTTTAAAACATTGCTCTTCCTTAATACTAGAAGCAGCAACAGTATTTCTACTGGTTCAGTCACCTGCAGTCACAATGCCAATCTAGGACACCAAAAAAACCCCCCCAAAACTTCTAAAGATACAGTAGCAAAGCTAAAGCCCAACTCTATGTTAGTGAGTTATACAATGCACACAGTCCAAAATCCAACACAATGGCAAAACACCATTCAAAATATTCTACACACTTGCTCTACACTAGAGAGCAGAAAACAACGGAACATTTATAACACAACAAACCACATTCTGCCTAGCTGATCAAACTGCCCTTCATAGACACTAGCACACCACCTACATTTCATTATTTAGAACTTCAGCCATCCAACTCAAAACCCTATTACCACTACACCAAAATCTTACAGCTAAGAAATCAAGCTCGGCTTACCAAGCAACTCCTTATAGCTTTTAATACCAAACCAGGCAACTTTAAGCTAAACTCTCAAAAAACCTCAGTCAGATTCTGATGATTTGTCATGAATGCTATGGTACAATGCTAAAACTCTAGGATTCTTTTTTCAGGGCAGTGGGAGCCAAGATTGGTTGAGATGCCAAGTGTTAATGCAAAACGGGGTTAGAGATTTATAATTTAAATGCATCCTTTTAGAGAGTCTTGTGTTTCAGCCATCCGTTTATATGCAAAAGCAGTTCAGCAGAGGAAACAAAGGAAGGCTCTAAAAAAAGGTTCACCAGCAAGTTCTCCATTAACTTTTTCCCCTGCATGCAAGAAAACAACCCTTAGAGGGATGTGGTACATACCTTGAGGGTGAGGTCGACGGTAGCGGGAGAAACTGGAGTTAGGCTGGAGCTCTGTTGTAGAGTCTCCCTCCTAGGGAGGGGAAGGGTGTGGGGCAGGGGCACCTGAAAGGCAGGCAACACACATCACATTCTAACTACGTCTACTACAAAAGCCCCAGAAAAGCAAAGCTCAAGCTTCATTAAGTGAGCTACAATTTCCTCAAGGCTTGAGCATTTGGCAGGGAGACTTTGATAAAATAAGGTGAAAATTTGGTAGGTAGGGAAAAGGC
>NW_009260621.1:2088602-2104875 GCF_000687185.1 Egretta garzetta | reverse complement strand
AAAGGCCATTCAGCAGGTGCAGAGATGCTTCTCATCTCTCTTTAAGAGACTGAAGACTAAGGTTCTAAAGTGTCCGTGTGTTCTGCATAAACAAATACCAATTTTCTGTTTTGGGATTTACTTTAAAGTACCATTTCAGTTTACTGATAGGCAAAAACTCTTCCCAAGCCAAGTTTAGTTCCTTTTGTACCAATACAGTACATGGGGCTTTGTGACCTTGAGTTCTGAGATGCAGTTTCTGAAGAGAGGAAGCTATAAACCTCCAAAGTCACAGGACCATGAAACAAACCAAACCAGATTTGCCATCCAATAACTGAATTCAGTTATCTTCTCTTTCAAAAGATGAAAGATGTGAAACTTAAGGAAATAAACTTGACATAATGCTATTGCTATCTTTGCCTAAGAAAACACTGATGGATTTCCTAGAAGTTTTAAACGAAATGTGTCAAAAATACTGCAGTGGCCAGTTTATTACTTCTGACCATTTCTTTCTCCATTCAGAGCACAGTTAATGGGCTTCCACTGGATGAGATAAGGCTAATCCAAAAGAAAGATACTGAAGCTTTGAGGCAGGTGATAGCACAGATCCTTTGTGGCCAGGAGCCCCCATTTCCTGTGTTGCGAATCCAACTCACAACACACCACAGGGGAGCATACACTAACATCATCAACACAAAAGAATTCAGTCTTCCACACTACCCACCAAAGGCACAAACCACACCACCACCTGAAAATCCAGCAGAAAAGTAAGTTCAAGCAGTATTGCTTCAAAACTGCATTAAAGGATGCTGCAGTAAGCTGAAAAGTATTCACAAGACCTCTTCATAAAAACATGAGATCCTACTGTGTGATTCTTTCCTCCTGCAATCAACAAGTGACCCAACTCTGAGCTAACTCTATTTCTGCTACTCAAACAACAAAAATCACAAGATCCAAATTCCCAACCTGACATCCCAGCACACTCAAGACAAACTTGATTTCACTACAAGTCAAACCAGCTGGTCCTCTCAATCGCTACACCATGCTCACACGGTCAGGATCACTGGCTTTAGGAGGACTGCAAACATCTCGTGTCCATAACAACTGAAAGCCTGCTGCTGCTTTCAGAAACCATTAAGCTGCTCCCTTCACACACAGCTGTTATGATTTCAGGCTACAGTTCAAAATGGCTTTGTTTGTAGAAGGCTTTCTTCAAGCTCAACTACACAGCTTTGCTACTGGTACCAGGTTCGAGTTCCAGCTGCTGCTGAAAGCACGCTCTCTCCTTATGCCTATCCTTGCTTTTTTAAAATTGTCCCTAGAAACATCTTCTCCACTTTCTGTGCTCTTTAGCTCACTGTGGTTGTTCCAAAGACAAGAAAATACATGAAGAATTCCAGAACAGATACTAATCAAACCAACTGTCCTTCAGAGTAAGATTATTGGACAATGCACAACTAGTTAACATGAAAGAAGCCCTAGTGACTTGTTTATTGAAGGCAGTATTTTGTGCTTTAAGGAAGAGTGAAAATATTTTCTTGTCTTCAAAGTCAAGACGATCACTGCAATGGACTTACGTTCGTCACCAAAGTCTCCTCCATTTTTGTACTGCTAGTAGCCACTGTGTTAGGATGAGAAGAAGGGGTAGTGTAGTCTGTTACAGACTCCTGTGAAGAAAAATAATTCCATTAAAATATCTCCCTTATCTAAATTAGATTTTAAGTTTCTTGGACAGATGTCAGCCTTTCTACAGGAGGAGTTCACCAAGCAACAGAAGATTAGAATTTCACACCAGTTTTTTTTCTTAGAAGACATGTCCAGCAATCCTTGCTGCTGAATTGCTACAGAGGTCAGAAGAATTTGTGGGAGATTACAGTTTGCCTCATGACCTCACAATCCTTGCTGCTGAATTGCTACAGAGGTCAGAATAATTTGTGGGAGATTACAGTTTGCCTCATGACCTCACAACGTACATCTGGACAACTTAAAATACAGTCTGTAAAGCAAGGATATACAGCGATGTACTGCCTGGGCACTAAACATACTGAACTGTAGTGACGTAACATCGTTTGTCACTCAAGATGCTTTAGCCACCTATGTGCACTTTTAGCTTATTTAAAAAGTAAAATATATTAGCTGGAAGCTTTCTGTAGCTTTAAATACAGAAATTTCTTGGGTAAACCTATGACAAGTAAGTCACTCCAGATTAAAAAGAACACATAGGGATGGCTGCAACTGGCAAAACAGTTTTCTTTCTTTTAAGTCCTGTCTCAAAGTCACAAGACTCAGTTTCTCTGGATGGTGAAGTCTACCTCCTGATTTCTGCACTGGGCAGCTATTTCAAGGAAGAAAAGGGCTGAAGTTTCCAGTCTACCCAGAGGCCTTCCTTGAAGCTTATTTGTCACAGTTAAGTGGACCTTAACATGCTCAATGAACAAGGTCCACTTTCACGGACCTAGCTGTAGCCAGTAACTATTGCAATTGTAGGTATAAATTGCCCAATTAAAGTGTCTCATTGATAACACTGCCAGCTCTCTAGAGAAAGGCCTAAGAATGAACAAAAAAGGCACTGATACTTCTGTGAAGACATGTTGAGCACTGTTTTTTAATTCTTGTCACTGGATATCTACTGAGCATATGCTGGACAAACAGTTGTTCTCAAAACCTGACCCACAGACTTTGTTAGATAAGCAGTGTGACCCTGAATTAGCCAAGATCCACTCTCTATCAAGCACTGCAAACTCCAAAGTTTTACATGTCTGAAGCCCAGAAAAGGCTCTATCATTTCTACAGAACCAACCACTAAGAAGGAACTGAAGGACAAATTAGCAGCAGGACTGTTGAAGAGTGCCTGGACTTGCCAACGCATAGTGATTTTGAAGGCACAAATCACATAATGCTTGTTTAATTGCATCCAACCAGTATGATGATAAACTATTAAAAAAGCGCACACTCAATTTACTCCTCAAGCCTGAGGCAATGTCTCCTAAAAGAGCAATTAAAGCCTCGAGATACTAATTGACAAATAACAAAAAACCTTCCTTAAAAGGATGAGCTCACTTTGGTAAAAGACTAGGACAACAAGCTAAAGCATAATGGAGTGAGAGAGGTTGCAATGTGCACACTGACTTATTTTTGTATTTAGAAAGGAAACAGAGAAAAATTTTCTCCATTTAGTTATTTCCTTTACTTGCTAAACTGGTGAAATATGAGATATACAATGTTTCCCACAATCCGAACTACCAAACTGCAAGTTGCACATTTATATTTAATTCTAGCAGGCAACCTTAATTTGGGTAGAACAAGGAAAGTACATGAGGCTGCTTTAATCACAAGGTCCTTCTCATGAAGTAATTAACTGGCTTCTTGGGTTTTTTAAGATGCTTTACTGCATAAGATGATGATTTTAATATAACATTATTAAAACTCCTTCAAGGTTTGGATACAATTTTACAGGGTCTCAGCACTAAAATGCCTTACAAAAGAAATCTAGACTATTGCTAGCTTTCTCACTTTCAAAACTTACAGCACAAAAATGCTTTTTCACTAAAAACAAACCACCATTATCTACTCTGGTGCCCTTAGAAGCATATGTGCAATGCTGAACCATCCTACAAGGATGAGTTACACGCTGAACATGCAGTAAGACAATACTTTAGCCATGAGAACAGCACTCCATAAACTGCAGGTTAACCACCTTCCTTCATTTACTGGTACAGGAAGCCTAGGAATCTCTGTTAGATATAGTTTATCACCATAAGCCTTTGTAATTCAATTAAAGCAATTCTACTGTACAACTGTTCTCTTGAAGAAACCAACTGATTACTTAATTATAAACTAGTAACAGTAATAACAGCAAGAGCAAAAAGCTGCACTTGCTTATTTGGAGTTATGTACAGGTTATTTATAGCTGAAGAAAAAGAACAGGCAAACTTTTTATCACTGCCGACTTTGTCCAAAAAGAAGAGATCACAAAATCTGAAGTGACTTTATGAATAAAAGGACAAGGCAGACATCAAAGCTGACCTTGCTATAAAGGATCGGGGTACTACATGGGATTACTTAGCTATTTGATTTGTTCCTGATCTACGTAAATCAAACCACAGCACTCGTCAGATACTGAATATTTACTCTCCAGTAAAGCCTGTGTCCTTTCAGGCATCATCTCTGAACCACAAAGCTGTTATCAACTACCTGTGCAAACATTTCATTGCCATGTCCACAACCAGGTACTGATAGTTCCTGTGATTTGAAAGCTTCAGAACTTCAGACATGGTAGGGTGGGGAAAGGCAAGGGGTAAGGTGTCTTACCCGATTTAGCGATTTACATCATCAGATTGCCTTCACTCCAAAAAGACTGCAAAACCCAAGAGAAACAGCTGCAATTGCTTCAGAGCATTATGCTTATATTCTGAATTTAAACATCTCACCAGTATGAGTTGGTTTACATTTATGCAGTTTCTAAGGTAAACCAGTCTTGTATGATTAAATGCACATACTCTTACGAGGTTTGTTTTGGGATGAATGGGGTACTCTTACAAAGCTTCTGCTTCTGAAGAAGGGCAGCTGGCTTGACTTTTACAGACACTTAAATCACTAAATACACTAAAGAAAATCTGCCCTTCTGGAAGCTGAGCAGTAGCCTCTGAGAAGGATATTAAAGAGTATCAAAAGATAAATCATTTAGGTTTGCTAAAACTTCAACACCTGGCATTTAAATGACAGATTAAAGATGACATCACTTCTTCCCTCACTAATGAGCAAGAGTACAAAGACAAGAGAAAGCAGTTGCAATACAAATCGGTATGGGAACTCCAGGGACAGAGCAGTATTTGAAGTCATTTTAAAAGTCACTTTAAAAAGCAGCAGGACCAGTTTATTCTTGCACAGTCTAGATGAAGCGTATCTTCTCCCATAGATCTAGAAGTTGTTTGCTCGACCTCCATAGAATTAAATATAAAACATGACAACCCCTTTCCTAAAAAACTTACTGACACCCTGGGAACTACTCACGGCAACGGAATTCAGAAGCAAACCTGGAACTGCTGAGACAGGAATATTTAGGCCTATTATTAAATGCTTCTATTAGCAACTGCTTAAGGAGAAAGTTATTGGGAACTTTCATATCCAGCACAAACTGGAAGGTTTCCTTTCACTCTGGTCTTCTCTCCAGAAGACAGAAGCTTGGCACTTCAATACTGCAGTAGTTCAAAGAACCTTGGCAACCCACATTTAACTAAGGCCAGAAAGGCACAAAATCCAGACTTCCCTTTTGAAGGTCTCATACTTTAAAAATACAGAGAGGAAATTATGCTGATTTTCATAGAGCTACTCAACATCGAGTTAGCCTGGAGTAATCAACAAAGACATGTTTCCTATTCTGTAGGTGGCTTACAAGAAGTGTCTCCTCTTAAGCTCTGGTCACAAGAGCTTGACACACAGTGAGAAAGCACATAACACATACAAACAGCCTTCTTACCAAATACTTGAGAAAGCTGGTGTTTACAGCTCTATGCTTCTGATTCTACATACAAGGGGGGCACTTTATCCATTTCTGGAATCAACATAAACCGATCATATCTGCTTACAAGATGGAAACTGCCAGGAAGGACGAGAAATCCCAGCACTGAATTTTCTATGTATTTGCCATTCCACTCAAAAAATCAAGTTTGCAGCTACCACGTCAGACGCAAATATCCTCCTTAACGCTTGCTCTGTAACAAGACTTCAATGAGATAGCATCTTGTGCTTGCACGACACCTTGGCAAAAAACTGTCAGAATTGTCTCCCCCCCTGCTCCTCCAACTGTGGGTGACAAAGATAACTTGTGAGTGATCTGCATTTCAGATTCCTCAACTATTAATGTCACTTTTGCAGAGGATCAGTTTTCCTAAATAGCATGAGAAAATTTCTGCTTACGACTAGGAAAAGGAAGATTGAGACGGTATGCAACAAATTTAACTCACAAAACTGCTTTACAAAAACATATAACAAGCATTTTCCCTTCACCAAAGCAGGCGTAGCTATTAACTAGTAGCTACTCAAATAGCATGGTTTCTTTACATTAGAGAGATGACAATGATAGTTCTTACTCAAGACACAATGCTGCCACAGCAAGGGCAGTCCCCACAGATGTCCTTAGGCAAAAAGGAAAGCACCTCGGTGTGTGGATGTTTTTCAGCCAGTGCTATTGATGCACCACAGCTAAGAACTGAGCTGTAGAACAATGAATCCCAACAGCAAGTCACCATCTCACTGTTGAGCAGTCAGAGAAGTCAGGGGAGTTCCACGCAAACAACTATGATGAGTCCTCAACATCCTGAAGGAGTTTTTGCAAGGTATACCTTGACAATATACAAGCCAACAAGAGAGGATATACAGGCCCTTTAGGGTGACCTGAACGAGCCTTACCCAATGTTTTCGCATGTTCCTTAGTTTAGAGATTTCTTTTTCCACGGAACAGCACCTAATTCACAGTTTCAGGTCATCTATGCACTCAACCAACTATCGCACACATTACTTCACTCCAGTTCTCTGCTCAAAGTCAAGCACTCATCTCACATATATCACATATATCTGAGTTTACAGAATCTGCCTATATCAGGGTCCAGCGCCGCTCTCCACAGCAAGGCTCAGGACAGACTTTTCACATTCATAAGGCAGCAAAAAAGTTTAAAACCTTCCAAGCTGATCTCTGTACAGGGGTATGACAAACATCATGTCTCCATACCCCTTCAGGAGAAGTGTTTAATTCAAGCAGTACCAATATGTTTCATATCTGCTATTCAGTGGGCTCTGCTGTCCAGCTAACTACCACCAGCAGGCAACCAAGTGTCAATTACATCATTGATAATCATATTTTACATGTAGTGCTTGGTAATTTGTCAGTATTTTTCTTACCTTTGTGTTTGTTCCAAACTCTGGAGCAGACACAGATATCATCGTTCCTATTTCCGTGCTCAGTTCACTTGCTGCTTTGGTTTCCTTTGTAGTGACAGGTTCTGGACTTCTGACAGAGGTGGGAGATGGCTTCTCCTGTCCCTCAGGCTCTCCCTGCTGGGCATCCTTCACCTTCCTGTTCTTTAAAGAACGCTCTTTCCCAATAGGACCAGGTTTATACTCTTTGTTTTCTACTGGACTCAAGTCTGGAAGCTAAGTTAGCGTTAACTTGTCAGTTATGTCTTCCCCCCCATGTCCTATCACACAAGAATACTCTAACATGCTTAAAATAATTTTGTTTAAATCTAACAAAGCTTTCCTGAAGGGTAAGCATTTTCTAACAGCTAAATCATTTGAGACTAAGTTAACAATACGTACATGAAATGCATTGGTTTTGAACATTAGGAATGTTTTGTGTGAAGTGGTACAGTTCAAGTAAAATAAGATATAGTTAAAACCTACAGAAGAAAGCCAGTTTGACTCTCCTTACAAGAAAAGCACAAAAAGTATAGAAGCCACAAGACTTTATATATATACATATTTTAATTTTCAGGGAATCAGGATTTTACAGGGCCCCAGGAAACTAGAACAGAAAACTCTACTTTCATTTGAAGATATCTTGATGTATGGATGTTGGCAGCATTTTTCCCTAGGAATTGAGCACTAAGGGGATATGCAGAAAAAATAAACACACCTAAGTGCAAGTGTTGCCTTATATTGCAGACACCATGGCTGGAATAACTCCCGCAATTCAGTAGTTCCTTTTTGTGCAGTTGAATTAAAGCAGAATGAAGGGCCTCAGGGAACCTGAATGTGCTGCTGTTTAAATAGCCATATGCTTTCTGGCTGAGACTACTCATCCCGTTTCACTACAGAGCAGCACAAAAGTTCCTTAAAGGCAGTCTTTAAAATCATATTCCTTAAGCTTTCATAGTGGAAAGACAGAAGCTGCTGGTATTGTCTCTATAAATACAAACCAGCTGTTTTGGGAGTAGATGAAGACTCTTTACAATACAATGCCTTTGGGGAGGGTGGAGTTTCCCAAAGATATTTGGTACCCTCAGGAGGCCAGCAGACACTAGCTTTCAGAGGAAAGGAAGAAAACAACAGTAAAAGCAGATACCTGAGCTCTGCAATGCAGCTATCAGAAACATCAGACCCACCTCACCCCAAATACCTTTTTGCTCTAGCAGTTTACAGAGGCAGAAATTCTTCCAGACACTTTAAGGTCACACGTGGAAAGGTAAAATCCTTTGTTTCAAGTATGGTCCTCTTACATTGCCTATATTACTTCAACAATACTAACCTCCAATCCTGAATATAAGTTTGTACTCAGGCTTCATAGCAAACAGTATCACCATGGGGGTGGTGGGTGTGTAGGAATTGTTTGTTTGTTGGGGCGCTTGTGTCAAGACACTTAAAGGCTTACAGCCCTCTCATTCAGAAAAGCACACAAAAATGTTTATCTCTAATGAATTTACCATTTAGTCACACATTTGTCTTTCAACAATATCTACAGGAGTCTTGATAGCTATAACCAAGCAGAAAAAAAAAAGGAACTTTCTACACAGTGTAAAGTAGACTATCTATTTAAATTTGGAGTTCAGCATCTTTAAGTGATTTTGTGGGGGCAGTTTCAGGCATGCTTCTAGCATATCCGAGATACGGGTTTTGAATGTGTTGGGTTACTACAGTTCACCAGCAGTATTAACTATTGCTTATTTCTCTGCTGTATGGGCTTTATATTTTGCAATAAAACCCATGAACTGCAGCATACCCACTGAGTGCCCCATGTAGCAGAAGTTAAATTCATTCTACATGTGACTGTAGTTTCAGATTTCACACTTTTTTTTTTTTTTTTTTTTTGAAAAAAACCAACAAAAACCCCAAACCCAAATACAACCAACACAAACAAAGGAAAAACCAATCTTCTAGAAAGACAAAAGGGCTTTAATTACATCAGGACCACTGCCAAATCTTAGACATCAAAAGGGACTGAAGCAGCTGGTTCTGTAAGTCACCAGCCAACTTTATCTGCTATAAGCATCTCTTTCTGGGAGTAAGAAGCTGGTGCTGAATGCTAGTGATGCACAGAGAGGTATGTGTTGGAGGTAGAAATAAGAGGAAAGTACGTTTCATTAATGTAAAAGATCACTAACTGTATTCTAAGCAAGAGGAGGAGAAAGTATTACTCCTTATGAGTGGTAAGAATGGAAATACATGATGATGACTGAGCAGAGCCCCTGAATCTCTGAAGAGCAAGTGATAAACTTTTTTTTAAAATTGAGATAAGTTTGATTACCTATCCAGTCTTCCTAGATTAGTTGCAAAAAAATTAATTATCCAGACATCTGTGCATTTGAATTTGAGACTTCAAATCAGTGGCTCTAACATTCCTCGCTTTCCTCAAAACACTTATTTTCCTGCAACTTGATGTATTACTCATCTTTGCGATCTGGCCACAAAACTAAGCAGGGCACCATTTAGAGGGGGGCAAGGCAGGCATGGTGGCAGGAAGAACTGCTGAAACTGGATACACAGCCAGGGCAGAAACAGAATGCCTGCTTCAAAACAGCTCCCAAAGCCCGAGTGAAGTATGCTCAAGAGAAAACTAAAAACCCTGAATAAGAAAACAAAACCAAACCACTCTACCACATCCATAGTCTCCCAGCAAAGCTATTGCAAATCCATAAACCCATCCCTGCTCTAGCCACATCCCTTGCTCCAAACAATGGACAAACTCTGCTGGGCTAGGATGCTGTTTACTTACACTTGCTTCTTGAATTGAATTCCCCATCTTCTCTCCAAGAACCAACTTGTTGATTGTTTTAGGAAATATAAAAGGGGAATGCAATTTTTATAGGTCTAGTCCTAACTGAATGAGTATTCCATTATTTGTAACCTCTTTTCAGCTGAACTCCTTTAAGTTTACAAGTTTGTACTGAAGATACGACCTTTTACCTTTTGTGCTTTGATGGGTCCAGCCCGAGGCTGTTTCTGTCTTTGCTCTTTTGGTTCTGGTAGCTTGTCAGTGGACTTCTCGGAAAGTACAGGACCAACTTCATTGTCACTGCCACTGGAAGCTGGGGCTCCAAACTGAATGGTTTCTATACCAAGATCAACTCCACCTTCTTGCCCAGGCTTTGTCCCCTAGTTAAAAAGGCAAACATTTAAACACATTTCAAAAGATTTCTAGATCAGTACAACACCACTGGTCCAGAAAAGAGCACAAAATATGCTCAGCTGAAAACCACTAGAAGGGTACTTTTACCTTCTGCCAGCAAAAGCATTACTTGTGACTGCAACAGATTTGCAAGAGTAAACAATATGTGAATGTACACTTCCTCCTGCTCAAGTTCCTACTGTTCATACAAGCTCAAGAGTAAGCAAAAAACCAGCAGTGAAGAAATATGCAAACATGATCAAGATGATGAACCAGTAGAGAATGGGAAGAGAGGGACAAGTGCAATATCAAAATGTCCAGATTCAGGTTTGTAATATTCTCCTGAAAGTTCAAAAATTAACATTCAAGAACAGTAAGAAATTAAAAAAATATTTCCAGATCTCCTTATGCAGTTAAAATGCTCTCCTAAGAGAGTTACATCATGTTCTTACAGTTTAAAACAATAAAGTCAAGACCAGAAAAGCCCAAGAAAACCAAACCACAGGACTTTAAACATAAAATTTAGGCCTATGCAAGTTACATGGGATAAGTAGAGCTAATATAGTTCGAAAGCATCTACTGCTTTTTATATCTCTGACTTAAGAAGGGACACAGAAAACCATTTACTTCCTTGGAGACATCCTGTTTCTGTCTACATTACTGAATTGCACCAAGTGTTTGCACACAAATTATGCCGTATTTTTTACTTAAAAACCGCACTGAGTAACAGCTATCAAATAGAATATGTGAACAGCTGAAATTTCAAGAGAACAGTTTTTCCATGCTGCAATCATAAAAGCACTAGCCTGTATCCTGTGCTTCTGTACTACACATACTGGTTTAAGTATGTGCACATCTGAATAAATGGATATCCCAAAGAGATACAATTTGGGTAGGCTTCACACACAGCTACTCCTCTTCATTCTTACCTCTGGAGATGTAGCTGAACCAAAAGATGTCAAAGGCTTGTTCCAGGCACTGACCGAAGGTGGCTGAGGTGGGCTAATGGGTCCCACTGACAATTAAGAACAGAGAGTTAACCACCCCCCAATGTTGTTGAATGTATTTGACTGAAGTTATCAATTGACTGAGAATTACAGACATCTTGATTAAATAAGCTTTGGTTAAGAAACTGTTAACCTATTCAGGAATTAGCAATATGCTACCTATTTAGCTGCTTTCAAGTGGGGCAATCATCATGTTTGGAAGCACAACCAACCCTGACAAAACACAAATTCCTGAAGGGAGTGACACCTGCTCATTCCTAGCGAATGAAGAACAAGACAAAAACATACAATACTGAGTAATAGACTGCAAAAATCTTTTTTTCTGAGATATTTATAGGTTACAACATTGCACTTGGGAATGCTGCCCTCTATTCCCTGTGCAAAATACATTTGCAGATGGAAATTAGACATTTACAGGGAGAGCTGGCAATCAGCATTCTCTAACTACAATGCTCGCCCCCCACCCCAAACCCTTGACACCACTTACATTTTTTGGAGATGTCATTTAGAACTGCTGTAGGAGGCACCTTGTTTTCCCATAATTCAGTTCCTAGACCATTGTGAGCCTGGGTGTTCTGCAGAACTTTGCCTGACACTGTGTATTCTGTGCTGGCTGTCCCTCCTGCAGCCTGGTTTGGCGGCTGAACAGAAGCCTGCGGCTGACCTGGAGTCTGTGTTGTACACGGAGGCTGCACCTGAGCTTGTGCCTGAGCTTGTGCCTGCTGCGCAGCTGCAGCTGCTGCCTGTTGCTGCTGCTTTTTGGCAAATCTGGGTGGGAGCTTGGAATTCTGACCTCGGCCTTTTTCGCTTGATCCTTTTTTGGTCCAAACCTGCAGCAAGCAGAAGTCGAATTTTATTCTTAAAGCTGACAGTCTGTATGGACAACCAGTTGTACATTGCGTAGCAGCAAAAAGCAAACTGATTAACGCTGCCTTAAAGTAATTCATTTTTTAAAGGGTATTTAATGACAGGAACAATGATTTCTCATCCATTTTCCTCTTGGAATCAACTGATATACAAGCACTAGTTTAAATCTTTATCACAGTAAGAAAAATGGTGTTTTCAGTTTGCCAGTTCTGCCTGCCTGACAGTGCCCGATCAGGAAGAACAGAATCCTAAAATGACTAAGGGAAAATTAATTTCATTTACTAATTCTGATCAACTTAATACTAGAATAGCTATCTAGTTACATTTATAAGGTAAAAACATAGCTTTTCTTTGGAAGGAGGATTCTGCACACTTCAGAATATTCCCAGTACTGCAAGGAGCTCTTTCCCACTATAAATGCTGGTCTTGTACCTGCACTGTTTGTTCTTCCTTCTTTCGGCGCTCTTCATCTTGCAAGCGTTTTTGCTGCTTCTTAGACACCACTTCTGTGAAACCATCATCATTCAAGTTAGATTGGGAGTCTTCAACTACTGTCACTTCAGGGTGATCATCAATGATCACAACACCTATAGAAAAAGGAAAGGTATAGATGCTGCTGTTTTAACAGCTTCAGATGCAGCACACCAAGCCAAAATCTGCTTTAGGGTGGAAGCAATTTCCCCACAAACACAGCTGGTGGCTCTGATTAAAAGTAACCTTCTGCTTGCCAAGTGCTTTGCTGTTGAGTTTGAAGACAAGGAGTTAATCTTTAAGAACTGAAATATTGGAGGTTCCTGTACCAGACTCTCCAGGAAATAAGAACTGAAACATAATGAACAGCCTTCCCAAATATTAGCTGTAAGCTTGTAAGTGATATCCACTGCCTTTGCTTATGAAGGTTAAGCAAATTATTAGTGTGTAGTGGAAAATTGTATGATTGACAGAGTTAAGATTAGATGATAGAACAAAATTGTTCTTATCTATATATAAAACCACACAATGTGATTTGCCACCTTTTATAGGCCCACATGTTGTTAATTAGATATGACAAAGGTAGCAATACTCAAGTACATAATTATTCTGGTGTTTAAAAAAAAATCACCTTTCCTCTTTTGTAGGTTTTCAAACATCTAGCTTATATACAGCAAAGCTAGTAGGATTACAAATTCTTGTTAGCATATTATCAATACATACTTGCGTAATTATTAAGATCAAATTGAGACAAGGCATCCACTTTTTCCTTAGGCTTCTTTGGACCAGCCTTAGGTTCTTCTCTCTTTTTGCCACTTGCATCCTTGGTGCTCTTTTGTCCTGCAGCAGTAACACCTCCATCCTCCTGATGTAAAGAGTTGCTGTTGGTGGGATCGACACCAGGCACAGTTGCTGTCTGCTCTTCAAGTGGCCTGTATTAGAAGAAATTTGAGAAAATTAGTGACCAGCCACAGAGAACACTCAGGAAGGAGCTAACAATCTAATGCAGATCATATTATAGAGCTACAAGTGTCTACTGTGCAACTTTTTAGTAGGCTCCAGAGTTTTACTTTCAGCTCTTCAATGAGCAGACAAAAGCTGTTTTGGGGACATATCAAATGCCCTGCTGCTGAAAGGAATCACAAAGGGGAAAAAGAAAAGCATAATTTTAAGGTCAACTCTAGCTTGATCTGTGTAGAGACACCAAAGCTCATCAAGTATACAGTTCAGAACTCCTGTAAAGCCCTCTGTGGAAAAAACCAAAACAGAGGCTTACAGTATGCAATGTGAGCAAATAAATCCAAAGTACAATATACTTGTTCCACAAGCTCACTTGCTAAAGCTATCTTGAAGCCGTAAGAATCAGATCTGCAGCATTCTGACTTTACTGTGGAACCTGGAATACCCAACTTTTGCTTCAACATCACCTTTAAATGACTAGCCAAAGAAACTTAATAGTTTTAACCCAGAAGTTTGAGCATTGGTCATAAGTTTTTAAGCCAAAGCAAAACCTGAATTAGAATACAGCAGCCTACAGCACAAGAATCTTAAGAGTACAGGGTAAGTGTTCAATGAAGGAATGTCTTGTCCTGCCTCCCACTTATCAAACTACTGTGCACTGTGGCTAAAAAACAGTGGGGAAATAGTAACATTAGATCATTATCAAGTTTCAATCAATTTTAGCATATAAACAAAACTTAGTTTGTCTCAATGGCAAGCATTTCTCAACTCACTCGTCTGTGTTAGGTGATTGATCTAAGCATACGAGAAGCCAAATGCAATGCAGCAATCTATGCACACTGCAAAACTGCTCAAATGAACCTTGCACCCAAATCTTGAGAAACATAGCTCGACTGAGAAACAGCACTGCAATTTTTATTTAATTAGGCTTTTTTAAACACTGTCCATCATATAAGAATACTCTGCTCTCAGCTCTGCATTCCAATTTTCTGTATACAAACAGGAAAAATATAAAGTACACAGCCACAGGTGCATGTGTTTGTCTTATTCTCTTTTCTACCAGTTACTACAAAGCTAGAATAGCTACTAATCATTTTAAACCACAAAGAGGACAAGAGAAGACTAAGACCATATGTGCTTCCTAACAGAAGCACCCTCTCACTCACCCTCTTTTTCCACTTCTGGGTGGAGGACCACTCCGCCTTTCACTCCTAGGCCCTGAGAAGTTCCTCCCCGGTTTAGCTGGCCCATTGTTGCCACGTCGGTTTTGACGGTCTATTCCAGGCCGCTGACTAGAGAAACTTCTCTTGGCTATTTCCCTTTTTGGCGCTGCAGCATTTTCTCCTGCCTTTGCAGCCACCTGTGCTGCTGCATCTGCTGTTTTCTTCTCATCCCTCTCCCGCCTCTCATTGAAGTCACTGCTTTCTGAGGCTGTTTCCCATTCTTCATTTGCCTGGTCTGAAGAATTCTGGTTGGACAAGTCTGGTGTCTTACTTCCTGACACATCCAGAGCAGTGTTGGAGGGCTCATTAACTGCATTACTAACTGTGGCACTTGTTGATGAGCTGGTTCCTGCCTCATTTATCTTTGATGCAGCCTCTCTTTCTTTTAGGCGCCTAAAGCGTGGTGGTTTATCTTGCCTTGGAGGTCGAGCAGGCCTTTGTCTTCGTGGCCTCTCTCTATTTGGATCAAACTTTCTCTCAAATTTTGGGGGTCTTTTATCAACTGGTATAGGACCATAATGTTCATTTCTTCTTGGAGGCTCCCCATCTTCTGGTTTAATGATCTCTGTTTGCCTAGGGTTCCACTGATTGTCTCTGTAGGCTGGTCTCCTTATTGTAGATGGGCGTGGAGGACGCCCACCAGGATCCCGGCCACCACGCCTATACATTCCCCCTCTGCCTCGTCTAGAAGGCTCTCCTTTAGGAAGAAATCCTGGTTTGGGTTTGTTCTCATCTTCTCTTATGTATGTTTTTTCTAGGGATCTGTTCTCTACTCTGATGCTGTTTTCGGGTTTGAACGACAGGGGCTTTGGAGGCTTCTTGCCATCAGCTCTCTCTTCTCTTTTTGGGTGCTTGCCTTTGATTAGACTGTCTTTGTCTGAAAGCAGCGTGTCACTTGCACTTTCATGAACTTCGCTGTCAGAATCAGTCTCTGAACCATGCTGTCGTCGCCGTTTCGGGATTACTTCAAAGTCAGAACTCTCGCTACGGGTTTCACTCTCTTCTCTTTGCCTAACAGGCCCTGAAGGCACATGGTCTGCTCTAGGCTTAGGATCTCTGTAGTGTGGGTACTCTCTGTTATGGCCTCTACTGCCCCGACCACGTCCTCCGTAAGAACCCCTGTAGCTACGACCTCTAGAATAATACTCCCCACGACCTCTGCCTCTGTATCCCTGATCTGGGAACCAGTCTCTATCCCTAGCCTCTTTCCAGTATGTCCTAGGTGGTAAGCCAGGCTCTCTTTTTACTGGTCTGGTTTCTAAGCGTGGTTTCTCGACAATCTCCTTGCTAACTACCTTCTCAGTCTGCTTTTCTTCCTTCACTGCAGTAGCTGGCTGCTGAACATGTGGCTGCTGCTGTGCTGCTGGTTGAGCAGGCGGCTGCTGCTGTACTGCAGGGGGAAGCTGTGGAGCAGCAGGCTGGGCAGCTGGTAGCTGCTGCTGGACTGGAGGTGTGGGTGGCTGAACCAGAGCTTTAGCTGCAGTCTCGGTTTGACTGCTCTCCTGGCTTGCTGGCATCGGAGCAGCATCCTGCTTAGCCAGAGGTGCACTGCTGGAGGCAGATGTGTCTGGCTCAGCCTGAGGCAGTGGCACTTGAGGTGCTTCCTTTTTGTCACCTTTTTCAGACTTGCTAGGTTTTTCACCAGCTGTCTTTTCTCCTTCTTT
>NW_009260621.1:2086010-2088556 GCF_000687185.1 Egretta garzetta | reverse complement strand
CATATCTCTAAGCACAGGTTTTTTAATAGGACCCGATCTTCTTATTGGTCTATCACCCCCTTCATCTCTCCTTCCATAACCTGGCCTAGGACCCCATCTTGTTTCAGACTTAGGTTTGAAAGTTTTTTCAGGTTTTGGTCCTTCTGATGTTCTATTATTGATCAAAATTTCTTTTTTTGGCTTAATCTCAAGTCTCTCAATTGTCTCCTTTGTCTCAACAGGCCTGTTATTTAACTTAGGGATACTTGTTGCCGTCTCATTCCTCTGGTCTTCTGACTTCAGAGAGTGACTTGAACCATGGGAGATACTTCTCTTTAGTGAAGAGTGACTTTCCCCCACAGGCACCAATTCTTCTGGAGAGCTACGTGCAACTTTCTCATTCGCACCTTCAAAATTAACTGTTGTGTTAGGCGTGTCAGTTTGGAGAGGTTGTACATCTTCCAAAGGCCTGCTTGGGAACTTTTGTACCTCCACCTCTCCTGATTCTCTGAAAAAGTCTGTCTTTGGATGAGAGTCCACCTGGTTGTGTTCTACAGGATAAGCAGTGGCAGGGACAGCAACTCGTTCTTGCTCCAAGCGTGCCTCAGACCTAAGCAGCAAGCAATTAAGAACATTAGGGTGGGGAAAAATTTTACTCAAATATTTACCTAAATCAAATAATTTTCTATTTCTATGAATGATTAATGTCAGCTTAAGGAAATAATAGGTATTAGTTTTCATAGTGGCTGCTAGTTGAAGAGGTCAATTTTATTCTATCCCAATCAAGAGTTCAGTGTCAAATGTACCATTAGCTTTAGGAATCTATTATTGTTAATGACTATACATGCAATTTTAAATGGAGCCTCCAAGTTAGCAGGCTAATATCACAAGTACTACCCAGACAGCAGTACAGCAAAAAGAATTTTTGGCTACTTTTAAGATGTAGGAAGCCTTCCTTACCATTCATCATACAAAGGTCAAAAGTGATTGTCTTGCTTTATACCAGTTGTACTTAACACACTATTTTTGAACCTAATATACATCAGACAGAAGTTCTCCGATACAGCAAGAAGAGATGGAGAACAGGATAACACTACAGGACTGTTCTACAAAGCTGAAAATTCAAAATGTTGTGGCAATCGCCACTCATCAAATTAGGTTAAGGATCGTAAACAAGGGGTGAATTGTCTTCCTACACCCCACTACAGAGTAGACATGTCTTTTGTTTTATACAGTGGTGCCAAGTACACTGCATTCCCCAGCCATAACTCGTTTTAAAGTTTTGTGTGAAGAGCAGCTTTAACTCAGTTAGTTTAAACTGTGTTTTGCAATGTAAGTTACACAGCCAAGTGTCTAAGTATGTACGGCTTGGAGAAGTGACAGGCAGGAGTACATAACTCAGGCTTACCTCAAATCGTCAGGCTCTTCTAACACTTTGGGAGAGGAACTAGATTGCTGAGGTTCTGCGTGGGGGTACGGGTCTGACCCCCACATCATGCGGGGCTCTGACAAAGGAACAGTGTGCTCTCTTGCTGAGCGAGCTATATGTTCAAATGAATCTGAACTAGTTGCTGATCCCTCTATCTGGTCTCTTCTCATCAGTGGTTTGGGAGGCATAATTCCTGTGGCAGATTTAAGTTCAACAATTGAAACCAGTTTAATATTAGCAAAGAAACCTACCTCAAGACAAACAAAACATATAAGGAGGTACTGAAGAACACTATTCTCTCTCCTCTGACTTCCTTTCCTCTGTACCTTCCACTGTTGAAACCAAATGTCTACTCACTGCCAGCTGACCTCAGAATGACTAAATCATATTCACCAATAAAAGGAAAAGCTGTCCGCTTCCAGTATAGTGGGACGAACCAGGTCTGTAGACCTGTAAACTTGTGGATGAAGTTTCTGATGAATCTGAATAGCAAAAGGCAAGATGAGTGTGCAGACAGGTGGATTTTTGTGCTCTATTAAGGAATCTGGGTCCTTTTTGCTTGGTAACATGCAAAGAAATTCTACAGTTTGCACAGTCTTTGCTTAGCCTGCTATTTCCTCCATTCATTCCTTGCACTCATTCAGGATACCCATTCCCTTGCTCATTAGCTGAATAAGTATCTCTGCTACACTACATGCCCGACTTGTATTATTTATGCACAATAGCTTTCCTAACAGCAAGTCAGATGGCCATTCCACAAATTAAAAAGGACTTCTTAGTGCCAAGAATCTGAAAACACAAATTTAGTAAGACTCTAGAGATGCTAATAATATAAAAATAACAAAATTTCATGTTTTTTAATAAGCAATATAGTATCAAGTGCTAACGTGTAATGAAATAAATGGTAAATACAGTATTTTTCTCAGTTCAACCTAACTCATGCCAGCTTTAACATTTGTAACAAAGTAAGGATTATGCTGACATTCTGAATATATCCTTAACTGTCACTAACATGCCTGCAACACAGAAGAAAGCTGTGATTTTACTTTATAGTCAAAGATACACATTGATACATGACAATAATTTTTCCAGTATTATTAAAATCTTATTTTGTCTCAAACAATGAAATAACACAGGT
>NW_009260621.1:2050259-2085961 GCF_000687185.1 Egretta garzetta | reverse complement strand
TGATTTCAAAATCAAGAAAGTTCAGCAGTCAAAAAATGCTGCCAGATTTTACCTGGATGAATAGGAGGCATATCCATTGCAGGTCTTCCTGACATCATTCGTGGGTCCATGTAAGACTGCATCATAAGCCACCGTGGATCAAAGCCCATTGAAGCTAAATGCTGAGGATGTGGTTGCATGGGCTGGTAAAGGGGTCTATGCTGGGGAGGTGGGACAGGGCCACTAGAAGGCTGTGAGGGAGCAGACTGTGGAAGGACACCTTGCTGTTGTTGCTGCCACTGCTGCTGTTTCATTTGCTCCTGCATAACCAAAAACAGTATTACACAAATTTTTGTTAAGATGAAGACTTGAGCAGAATTAAAATAATCCTTGGAAACAACAAGTACAGTTATCTTCAGGACACTAAGCATTCTGAAAGTTAATCGCAAACATGCATCAGGATGAACTAGGAGAAAATGAGGAAAGCCAGACTGGGCAATTTAGAACAGCTACACAGTTTTGCTGGTGTTCAGCTGAGACACAGAACAACCTATACTTTGTGCATGTCATTAATACAAAGTGCTCTTCACACCACAGGACCCAAATCCAAATTCTGTTTGTGAGTGTCACACCCTTTAAGGAAACACTGCAGAAACAATGATCATCAAGGTAAGCATGAGGCAATGCTCTACTTCAGCAACTGATGCAAAACCAGCCGGTTTTAAAAGCCTCTCTTGCCTTCTGCTCACTTACATACTTTGCAAGTGACAAGAAGCATTTCATGCAGAGCAATTCCAGCCAATACCATATACATTATAAAAAGCCCAATTTGTTGGTTTCCAGCTTCTGAAACTTCTGTGGTCATGTTCTTATTCAGAAAGAGGCAAAAGACATTCTGTTAATGAACTTCCTTCTTTTAATGAACTGGTTAGTTACCTGCTGCCTCTGAAATCTTGGTGGTAATGATTTCTGGAACTGTTTAGAATAGCCTGAGGAAACAGCAGGACGAGGCTGAGATCCTGAATCTGGCTCACTCTCATGAGTCACCTGTGAAATCTCTTTCTCATTCCGAATATTATCTTGTCGTGTAAAGACTGCTTGATCTTCTGAAAAAAACCAAAACAAAACCAACCCACATGTGGGAGAGAAGAGTGAATCTTAAAACTATAGCAATTTTTCCAGAATGTGAGATAAAGAAAACAGTCTGCCTTCCCTAACCTTGCAGTGTTAGTTTCCAAAACCAATGAAGGCAAAAAAATTAAGGATAACCTCTTAAAACAGAACAACTGCTGTTAATACATCATCTGTCAGTGTCCCTTTTAAACTCAAATACACTGGGTAACCAATCACTGCCATTTAGATTGTAACTACTGCATGATTTAAGAGGTGCTGTATCAATGCTACCACATCACATTTGAATCAACTTTTTTGTGAACCAAGGTTTGGTTTTACAACCACTTCTATCCATTTAAAGGATAACACAATCTTATTAAGCATAGTCTAACAGACCTCTTGGGGCATTCAAGTTCCACTACAAAAAAATGCACCAAGTTTAAATACATGCTCTTTGTGTCTACTTCGCTAGGCTTGCTGAAAGAAGAGAATAGCTGAAATAATTTACACCACTTTTTTCCAACATGAGTTGCTGATCCTCCTTTAGTAAGAAAAGAAAGCCTGCTTTTCCTTCTGTATTCTTCAAAGTACAGCCTAAATCGCAGAGCCCAATTTTCCCTGTAACATTTTGATGAGTGGGCAAACAGGTCTAAGCTCAAAGGACAGTTAGCAGCTGTAATGTGCCAGGAAAATAAATGGTCTAGATGCACTAGGTTAATTAGTTATGTAAATTAGGCTCCTAGATTACAACTGTGCGCCGTGGCTCGGCTTTAAGACAGACAATTCCTACTTGTGTGCAAGCGTACCTTTTTCTTCCTTGTTATTCCTGGTTTCGCTTTCTTGTTTTTCTACTACAGGTGTTGCCACAGGTTCTACAGGCTCGGGAACCTCATGAGCTGGTTTATCTTCTTCTTTCTCTTCCTCCTTCTCCTTCTCTTCTTTCTCCATCTCCTTTTCTTTCTCTTTCTCCCTTTCTTGCTCTTTTGCCTTCTCCAGTTTTTCTTTTTCTTCTTTTTCTTTTTCCTTCTCCCTTTCCCTCTCCTTTTCCTTTTCCCTCTCCCTCTCCTTTTCTCTTTCTCTCTCCCTCTCCTTCTCCCTCTCCCGCTCCCTTTCCCTCTCCCGCTCCCTCTCTCTCTCCCTTTCCCTTTCCCTCTCCCTCTCTTTCAGGGGGTCTTCCCGGGAGGGTTTTGTCATGCAGCCAAATTTCTCATTTAACCGTTTTAGCTTTTCGGCACAAGCTGCTTTTCGCTGCTCTTCCATTCTTCTTTCTTCCTCTTCTCGACGCTTACGGGCTCGCTCAACTGCGGCAGATATCTCTGACTGCTGTCTTCTCCTCTGTTTCCAAATCTCATCTTCATCTGGTACTGGTTTAGGGGGAAAGGGTCCCTGCCTTCCAGGTCCTACCTGGCGATCAGGGGGAGGAGGGTGCTGAAATATTAAAATCAGTTAAGTCACATTAAACATATATGAAACAGCCAGCTGGAATATTCTATTTAACTATTTGTCAATACATGTATTTGAATGGCACCTTTAAAAAGCAAGATGTGGAAGAAAAAGCAAGCCTGCAACTTCCTGCTCCAGTTCAGAGTCATGCAACCTGAGCCCAGAAAGGAGAGGTAGAGATTCAGTTGGGCTCATGTCACTCCCCCTCTGCATCACTGAGGCAAAGTGACAGCAAAGACAACAAGCATCTTTTTGATTTGGTTACAGGCTGCTCTAAATCAGAGACTCAGGGCAGATCTAGACAAAGTCCCCCAAGGAGCCAAAGAAAAGATTTTAATAAGGACTGTTGAAAATCGGTAAGAAGCTACTATGCACACATTTCATTCAGGACTTCATCTCCCCATCTGTCTCAGCAGCCAGCCCTCCAGCACCGTTCCCATGCCCCTGTACTCTCTAGTTCCCAAATGGGCCTGGATAACTGAAAGGTCTTGAAGTTCTCATACATCTCATATGCCACTTAGAAGATGGGCTGCTTTACACAATTAGCAGCACAGTTGAGGTCCCATTCTTACTGGCCCCAGGCACTACAGTCATTTTACTTGTTAAAGAAAATGCTTATCCCTATGTAAAGCATATTTTTTACTTTTCTTCGTCTAAATCCCTCCACCACAGCATTAAATAACTTAACTCAAGGAAAAAAGGACAATTCTAATCTTTCTTACCGGTGGTAGAATAGATTTTGGATGAAGAGCAGGACCGCCTCTTTCATGTATAGAAGGCTGTGCTGGACCCCTATCCTATTGGATCAAACACAGTACCAGGGTTCAGCAAGCTCATAACAACAGTGAAGCAGACAAATTTTAGATTTACTGTTTTCTACTGCATTAAGATACCACACCTAGTGAACTATCTGCATAGGATACAAATTTGCATGCAAAACAAGGGCAAGAACATTTCCACTTTATGTACTGAGAGCTAAACAATTACTTCAAAAATTCACATATCCAAATTTCAGGGTTTATGTTACTGCACTGTTTTTCGTCAGATTCAATGCAGCATCAAATCCTAAAAGACAACATGATCTTTATACAGAGAGAAAGTGCAAGTAAAAAAACCAAATTCAGGATCTCCCCATCTTCAGTATCACTTGTATTAAGAGAAAATATTTCTGGGAAATTTTCAGATAAAGTCAACAGTAGCTTTTCTGGGAGGCGGGGCAGAGGTGGGAATAGAGCCAAAGCAGGCATAAGCTGAGGTGATTGCCAATCTTCCTCTACTAGAGGATAACCAAAAAACAAAATGTGATGAATTCTACATGGTCTGTACAGAATCTATCTGCCTGAGATGTCAGAAGAGAGCTGACACACTACTGCAAAATTGCACTGAAAAAAGGGGGTCACAATACCAAAAAAATCCCCCACACCCAGGAAAAACATGTTGGCCAACAGGGCACTATTTACTCTGTGCCACTATAAAACATGGACACCAGAAGGGTTTCGTTCACTGTTACAGAAATGGTCAGACGAGAGTATTGACTTAAAGCTTGCTAGTCGAGTCACAGTAACTGACACAAGAGTTCTACCCCCTCACAACTGTGGATTAGAACACACTAGATAAAGACATGCTATTTTTATTTTGCAACCAGAAGCAGTTAAGTTGACTAAGCAGCACCCGATCAGTTACCACAGCTCAGATAAGCAGTAGCTAATACTTTCACTCATGTTCATAACCTTAATTGACCTGACAGTTTGGAAAGACACCTGAGTCGGACCTCTCCTGATGAGGCTGTTGCCAGAAGAGCTGAGGAGAAGAACACACAAACCTGATCAAGCTGAGAGCTTTTGCCGTAAGATCCTTTGGTTGCTGCTGTGGAAACCTGGGTGGCAGTCTTAGCACTTGTCTGTTCTTCTGCTTCCTTCTGGCCATCAGGACTCTGGGAATCTTTTGATGGTGTTTGTTCATCACTATATGCAAAGAAGTAAGAAAAATGGAAGGTGTAGTTCTCAGAGGTATTTGGTGATTTATCTTCTATCCTCAATGCTTGTTAACAAGAGTGAAGTTTCCTCACAGCAAGAATCATTTCTATTACATGCCCAGCTGACTTGAGTCTGCAGGCAGTTATGCAATTTAATATGTTATTAAATTACTGGAATAAATATTATTGGAACGAGTACTTGCACTCGTTTCCTTCAACATTCCCAAAAGCTAAGCTAGTTAAGTGGCATTCACACTCAATTAGCAACACCAACTTACCCGCTTTCCTTCTCTTTTTGACTGCTTCCTTGCTCATCATCATCACTGAAGTTCAACTGCTCAGTGTAATCCACTTCACTCTGAGCACCTGATACATAAGCAAATATTCAATTAATCCATCAGAAAGATTCAATGTACAAGTAACAGAAACCATTAATCTGATGTTCTTACCTGCCCAGCCTTCATCAGCCTCAGCATCTAGATTATCAAATTTATCAAGTTCTTTAAGTTCACTAGCACTAAGAATGGATGGGCGCTCAATAGGTTCTGAACACCACGAAGGCGGTCCTCTTCCTCTTGGCCCTCTAAAAAAAAAAAAAAAACACCAAAAAAAAGAGAAAAAACTGTCACTATTTATCCAGCAAAATGACTGGATAAAAGGTCAACTTGTATGACAATTATTTGAAGTATACAGTACTGTTCTCTCAAATACAGTACGTGAACTATCATCCACATGTGTGACTACTGGAGTTCAAATAATTACTGATACACCACCAGATGGTTCTTCATGGAATATTAGATGCTATAGCCTTGCTTGCACACTTCACAAACAAGCCAAACATCAGCTGACAGTAGAAAACCACATGCTCTGTAGCTTTCAAAACACACTGCATAGATCTGGCATCCTTCTTATCACCAGTTTATCCACCTTGGAGATAATTTCTTTATACTTTTCATGCTTTCCCACTGTCAAAGGTTCTGCACCTTCTCCCTACTCCTATACTCAAGTTCTCCCAATCATCCCTCTCAGCCTCTCCATCCTCTTCCTGATCCCAACCACACATCACCTGTCAAAATTTGTACCCTACTGCCTACAGCACCCCCTATTTCCTCATGCATGTGCACAGCCATCCTCAACTACGGAGAAACACACAAAGAGGAGGAAAACTAATTTTATAATGCATTACAGTTCCACTTCAATTGAAGAGCAGTAGAGATGAGAACCAGGAATTAGCTACTTTCATTAAAACAACAGAAGAGTCCTTTTACAGGCAAAATACTAGCTGAAGTTTCTAAAGTGTCCCCCCAGGTGACTCCTGCTCTTCCCAATCAAAATCCCTGTAATCTACAGAATTCCCTCAAGTTTTGCAGTTGAGCTGTCAAACACAAACCACTCCATGGCACTGCTCCACACAAGCCAAACTTGTGAAACTAACCAGTGGCAGTTCTTATGCAGTGTATCATCATAATCAAGATATTCAGAGCAAATTTTTTTTGAGTCACAAAAAGAGTTCATACCTACACAGCAATAACTCTTGTAATGTTTCTTACCTGCTAGGCTCAGAATTGGGAAACCTTGTTGGACCTTGCATGGAAGGAGGATACGCCATTCTAGGATACTGATTAAACATCTAAGAAAGGTTTAAAAACAGGAGCCATTTGTTAAAAAAAATATCATTGCATGAAGCATACTGAGATCATAAACGGAATCACAATGGAAGTAAAACAAGACTCTTCAGTCAAGACAGTTTGCTTAATATCACAAGTGTGTGACATCAAGTCACCAAGGTGGAGTGATTACAAGTGTTAATCAGCTCCTGACAAATGACAAACTCAGTGTAGCAGGAGAGGCACAGGTAGCCACATCCTTTAAGGAGTTGGTTGCAATCCCACCCTTCTAGCAGAACTGCTAAGTGTTCTACAGAGGGAGGAGAAAGGAGCATAAGAAAAAAAATCACATTAGCCAATAATCAATCCCTGCTGCTTAATAGCTTTTCATGTAACCATCACTTACATAAGGTGGCATCATGGCTCTGTACTGAGACGAGATAGGTGCTTGCTGCTGGCCATTCAGCTTGGGCTGAGGGACCTGTGGTAACCGCACATCCCTCTTCTCTGCTGCCTTCTGGCCATCATTTTGTTCTGCTGGTGTAGCATTACCATCCTCTTGTCCAAGAGCCTTAGCTTCTTGATCAGATGGAGAAGTGGGTGAGTTGCTCTTGCCACCTTCTCTCCAATTAGTAGCATCTGCATGGACAGAATCAGTACGAGAAAAAACAAGAACAGACTTTATATTACAGATTTACAGACAGGCATGATAAAAACGGCATTCTTCCTACCCAGTTTTCAGCAACACAGTGATCTGTGCAGCCACATGTTCATATTTGGTACTGAAACAAGCAATGGCCACTTGAGAAAAGAGAGGTTGTTTTCTAATCCTCTCCAGTCCTACATCCAGCTGTGTTCTGAAGGGTAAGAGTTAAATTTATAGACTGCTCTAGTTGTCCTACTCTCCCTTCCAAAGCACAATGCAATTCAGGAAGGATACTGATAATAGCACAGGAGAGAAAACAGATTTAGCTGTGGTAACTGAGCCACTGTTGACTCAGTGTGAAGATGCTGTCAAGGGAAAGATCAAGCTTCTTAAGTAGCAAAGGCCTACCATGAAACTCTCAAGCAGCTCAAAATAACATATACCCACGCATTATCTTTCTAAAGTGAAGACAGGTATCCCGAGTCTGGCTTGTATCTGTATCTGATAAGGATGGAATAGAAGTGATGAGGGATGTACTTCTGAGTGCAAATGTCTAGCAAAAAGTCCAGGAAGAGTAAGGAATTTTAATGACTTATCATGTGTGCCAGGCAGTCCACTCACTTCAGAGTTTCTGCCTACAGAGCACAGGTTAGGACAAAAAAAAAGCATAAACTTAGCAGCCATGCTCAGATCCATGGGGACCAACAAAAATTCACCGATACACACTGTAAGCAATATTTCTCCAGGGGTGCAAACTCTCTAAGCAGTGTTAAACTATGCTCCTAAGTATCCATTACAGTTCTTACACTTATCTTTGCTGAGGAGCACAGCTGCTAAAGGGGTAGCCAAGCTTGTTTAGCTTTCTCCTGCCAGACCTGAAAGAAGGGCTTAATATAGCATGTACAGTGCTGACCAAAACTCTAACTGCCTGCAAGAGGCTGGAACAGACATTAGTAGCTATTTTCCTAATTTGATGTTGCACACCTCTTGAATTTCTTGACAACTTATTCTTTACAGCAAAATCAAGCGAGGACCTGAACAAGCATATGGCCTCAGTCTGCAGGACCCAACTGAAACAAATCAAAGAAAACTGATGCCCGTAATACAGAAAGGAGTTAAGGATTCCTAAGAGCCCAAGCCCTCTAAAGGCAGTACACATTCTGTCTATCACTGGCACAAGATAGTTCTACCTACAGTGCCAGAAAGGATACCTAGTCCATCAAACCTCATGAAAAACAAGTTTTTGAGGAAGAAAGGAATCTTGTTTCTCACTGGCAACAGGCACAATCCCAAATGCCTCCCCATTAAAAGGATCTGGGGAAACAATACACTTTACTGAGATATGTAAAACCAGAACTTCTATGGTTTTTTTCGCTAGATCTAATACCCCCATAGCTGAAACACATTCAGCTAGTCAGAGCACCTCAGCCATGAGTTGAAGATGCCTCAGCCTTTCAAATCACAGTCCACTCTTTTGGTATCCTGTAGATTATGCTTCCTATTCAGGATTTTTCAGGCTACTCTCTTATGAGTACTAACCACTTGGGGACAACCCTAATGATGATTAATACAATTAGTTAGTATTAGGATTTTTTTTTAAATACATATTAACTGTTGTGACATCTAGTAGCTGGAACTAAGAAAATTCCAGTATTGTACAACCAACAAATGTTACTCAGAGCACAAATACTGACTAGGTTGGCAAAATGGTAACCAAACTGCAGGATAAGATTAAATACCCTATTTTCCACACACCAGGAACACAGTAAAGCAGAAGAAAGCCCCCAAAAATCTATTTCTTCAGTGTAGGAACGTGTTGATTAAAACAATCAATTCATCAACTTATTTTGCACAGGGTGCAAGTAATCTTGTAATAAACAAGTTCCACACAAACCCATGCAATTTCACAAAAACTTGTAATATATACTTACTTTGTGGTCGCAAATTTGGTCCTGATCCATGGACCTCTTCAGGTGCATCTTTTTCTTTGCCTGACTTTTCCTGATCCCCAGCTGCCGGCAGACTGGGAAACTCTTGCTGGAAATAACTATTTACTTGAATAGCTGGACCTACACAATAAGATATTCACAACGTCACAACTTCGTGTAGTCAAAACAGTTCAGAAAATGAGCATCCTTAAAAAGTGAATGTTAAAGCCACATCAATTTACTGGTAACATAATTCACATAAGTGAAGACCAATTCTTATAACGCATTCACATGTGAATGGTGAATTTACTCTGCCAACTGTCACATGTTGAGGCTGAGAAAAATCCAGAAGCACCAGAGAGCAATAATGGACAAAGGAACAAGACTTAACACAGGAAGTACTGATGTTCCTCAGCTCTGTTAACACTTCTTTTTTATCCCCTCCTTCCAAAGATTTCCTTTGGTTTATTCTACAACTATAGTCAATCCAAAAATGGGCTAGCTATGTTACTGCAAAAGCCCCTAAGATTAATCACTGTTCTAGTAACAATTCTCCAGGACTTTGAAAGGCCACGTTTTTTACATTATGAGAAAAGTATTAAACTGTAGCGTTCTTTGATTTCTAAAATCCTTGCCACCGTAACTCTGGACTGGAATTAAAGACTTTGTTGCACATGACAAGGAAGCCAAATACACAGATTGCCTTACTCTTTAGCAGGATTTGTTAGCATCTACTTTGGATCAATTTGCCCCTACACATAGTGGATATTGACCTATTAAGTCAACAGTACTTTAGTACCAAATCACTGATAATCTCACTGAGGGAAGAATCCTATTCCAATAGCCTGAATGCCCTATTCACATACCATCTTTACTACTGGCTACTATAAAAGACATCATATTAGGCTACACGGGCAGCTATAGGGCAAACTCACAAAAAAAAATCTGAACATACACCGTTTAAAATCCCCTGATCCCCATGAACTTATTTTTTTAGCTAACAGCTAGAAAAGCTTCTGTTCTCTTTGATCCATGAAAGAATCCTTCATAACAATAAAACAGAGATCATGATTATTTTTTTTTTCAGATTAGGAGTCAAGCACAGGATAAACTTCTTACTCTTTGTACTTTCTTTGTGAAGGTATGACAGCAAATACTACTATTTATCCTTATGCCTTGAAATCTTTCAATCTTCATTCCAACTTCACCTACTACAGATCACATTAATTTGTTTTTTTGTTAACGGACACTGGACTCTTGATGTTCCCAAGCAGCTACATCCAATGACTTGCTTATCTGCAGTCACAGTAACCAGATGGCCTGCCAGACAAGGGAGCCTCTTCAGAGGTCCTGTGGCATGCAACATTAATGAGTTTTATGAATCTTGAAAAATGTTTTCTGCTCAAGCCTACACAGTGACAGCAACAATATTTTAATTGCAAAGTAACAGCATCCTCAGTGATAAGCTTGACAGCACTTAAGCTATCGACCTGAAACAGCCAGACTGCCAGCCAACAGTTCAGAAAGAAGTTAAAGTATGGTAGCAATTAACCCCAACTCTGAGCCAAAGCATGAGCTGAAAAAGACATGCTGCCATTACATTTTTAGAAGTCTTTCCTTTCTACATGGCCATCAACAGCATCAGAGGAGGATTTAGTCTTGCCTCACTCAACTGAAGTCTTACAAGAACATGAGGCGGCCAGCTGAATGACTGCTGGAACACATACAAGGTATCTGGAAAAACGGCAAGTTCCACCAGCCAACTGCAGATCAGGAAACCATGAGCACAACAGGTGTATCCTGAGTTTCAGACTGAGGAGGATAGCAAGCAGCTGATGCCAATTCACTTTCTGTATTTTCTTGAAACAGCAAACCCACTGCTGCATTAATTGAATGAAATGAGGGCACCATCTGGGTTTGGCACACAAGCTGCCATGGTAACTACAAAATAATTAGCTAAATGCATTTTGAAGCCACTGAGCCGAATCACTGTTTCCTGTGTCATAAAGATGATCTGATCAGCTTATGTAGAAAGGCTGGCATGCAGATCACTTTGCATCAGTGTTAAATTCTCTTTTTTTATTCTACAAAACTCCTGCAAAAGCTTAGAGGAGAGTTCCTGTATTTGACAATGAAGGAACATAGGAGAGCAAGAAATGGAGAATCTAGAATTGTCACTTCTAATACTTACTGCAAAAAAAGGCAAAATCATTAGATATGCAGCGTTAACGAACTCCATGTAACAGCTTAGAAGTTACCTCCATAAAATTAATATCTTACCATTCTAAGATCTCTATGCAGAAGAGAGCTCACTACTTCAACTTGGAAGCAAAACCTCTTATATTATAGCCACAGAAAGCTTGCAAGTCTCAAATTTAAAGAATAAAATGTGCTGTAGGTTATTGTTCATAATGGAAACACAGGAATTCTAAGGAACATCTTGCTCTACAAGCAATTTAAAAAATGTGCTGAAGATTTAGCTCTGATTTTACATCTGTAATGAAAACACTCAAGCTAAGATTCACTCTAATGGAAATAGTTCTCCATCCTTTCATACAATTATGTTGTTACACACCCCCCACACACCCCCCGCCAAACACACCTTTAACGCTTTTTCTAGGAAAAAACCCTACTTGAACACTATCACTTTGAAACCAAAATAACCAAGGAATCTATAAAATAAAGGGAAAAGTATTGCTGTAGCAGACATTTAAATAGAAGCAAGACTGCATGCATTTTGCACAAAATGATCCAAAATTATGATCAGAATGACCACTAATAGTTTATGGTTCTCCTTCCCATGCCAAAATTGCGTGCATTATAACTACTGACTGAGATTTTCCCTCCTCACCATCACCATGTTCAAGATCTTACACTGTCACCGCCATTTCCTTGTCAATCCAGAAGATTGACAGTCCTTTAAAAGTCAGTCAGACCTGCTGCTAAATCAGGCTGGAGCTCACTTGATTGACAGAGGACCGGCCCATCTTCCAGGCAAGAAAGTTGCTTCCACAGCATTTGTAGTCCCAACTGACCTGGTCAAGACTCAAATGGTTTGCTGCATCTGGGGGTCTCTCACAGCAGCATTCATAGCCTGCTAGGTCAGTCAAGAACCACCCCCCACCTTGAACACCACTTACCATCTTGTCCACCTGGTTTGGTGTTGGCCCATGATTTGGCAACAGGAGCTGCTTCTGGAGGAGCAGGAACAGCAGGTTTTGGCTGTGTCTGTGGCACGTCTGGCTGTCTGGAATTAGAGGAAAAGCACTTGTGAATACAAGAGGGTGAGCACAGAATAAGATCATCAGGATCACTACCGCAAACAAGTGAATGAAATGAGGTAGCTATGCAGCTGAAGAACCAATAACCACTCTTCTGTAGAAAAAACATTTTCTTATTTAAAAGGAGTTGTTATAGTAACAGTTAAAAATTCTTTCAAGAGTAGATTTCCTAAACTGGAGAGGAATGAATGAAAGGGAATAATTTGGAATAATGTTCTCTTGCCCCAGGAGCTGAGAGAGGAAAGCACTTAAAGACCACCATGAACTGAGAGGAAAAAGGTAAATACACATCAGACATTATGAAGTAAAAAGAACTGATAAGGAAAGCTAAAGATATTATGAAAAAAAATTACGGGTACCATGAACTGGAGCCCAGAAGTTTAAGTCTATTAAGAACGAAGTCTCAAATTCAACATCTTACAAATGAAGAGACAGACATTTACCATAAGCACTTGTTTTGTCCAATATAAAAACTAGGCATATTCTTGAAGATCTTTCTAGCCTACAGATTCAGTGAAGTTGTTTAACTTCTTTCAAGAATAGCTATTTCTGAAATCTGCATATTCAGATAACTTAAGACTCCAAAGCATTAGTGTCCACAAGTAAATGACCTCCAGCTCAGTAGTACTCATTTTTGATAAAACAGGAACTATGGGAGAAATCCAGTAGTCTATGATCACTTTATTACACCAGTAAAGAGATAACTAGTGCAATATCATGTCAGTTAAGATGAACAATTGTAAATGCTTTAAACAGATCCCAAAGTAATCTGAAATTTCTGAAGACTGCCACTAAGAAGTTGGTTCCATTTAGGTTCTGTGATGATCAGCCCAAAGCACTTACACAGTAGTCTCAGAAATTACATAAACATCACAAAAAAAAAATACTGCTGCTGGAGAGAAACACATTGGCTTCTCACAAGGATAACTGAATGCAATTTTGATTTGTTTCCACAGATTACTGGAATTTTTAAAAAAAATCTTGTCTCTTCCCTTTCCACTTTGTTATATTGTCTTGCAGCTTCACATTTTCTAAACAGACTTGGGGTAAGCTGGAACTTACATGGCTGTACTTTGCCACACAAAAGTGAAACAAGGAACAAGACAGTTAAAAGTTTATTTCTTGCAGTTCTACTGTTTCAAAGCCAAGCCCATTTAGAATTTGAGTTATCCAAACACTGTCCTATAGGTGTACCATTTGATACGGGAGAACTCAGCTTGGTGCTAGCTGAATTAATCAAATCAATACACAACAGGCTGCACTATCCAGGAAAAAGGGGCTGAGGTAATACCCACAGAAATAGCGACAACTTTGGAAAGCAGTAATAAAAATTCATAATCACAGGCAATAGTTTGCTCATGTCAACTCCAGTGCAGTGATACAAGAGAAAAAGAACTAAAGCAAGCTGATCTCAAGATGTTACCTTTATCTACAACACTTGCAAGAGGAATATCAAAACACTTTACATGTAAACTGCAGCATTTATAAGCACATTGAAGTATTGGGGAAATACAGCAGTAGTTACAAAAATGGGCTGAAGACTTGAGGAAACACATTAGATGGTCTGAATTTTGGAGAATTTACCCTTGGCCTGGGCATTCATACTTGTTTTCTGGGAAGAAATCCCTCCCCCCCACTGGTTTTACTTGTATGCGGTCTTTGAGGCCTTTATCAGAACAATGCATATGAAAATACAAAGGCAAATACCTTCCACTTGCAGATAAGGGACAGCTATTTATTTTTAAACGCAACATCAACTACTGGAATATACTTCTAACACATGCAGCAGGCTACAGAAAGGCAGACAAAGATGCAGACAAAGATGCGTGTTTTAGTCAAACTACTGGCTCAACAGAGATTTAATTAGACAAAGTGTAAGTGACCTTGAAGTACAGGAAGATGTTGTGGAAGTACCATGGGGCAGTACACTGGGCAGGAAATTGCATATTTGTAGTTTCATAAGCTTAAAATAAAAAGCTAAACACAACAGTATACTCCTGAAGTCTAACACCTTTTCAGAGAGATGTCAAAAATTGTTATTTAAATGGAGGAAAGTATGTAGGGAGAAATAAAGGGACAGCAAGAAGGAGAAGAAAACCTTTAATCAACTTCTGCTTTCGCAAGTGCTAGTGACATACAATCAGTGCCTCTATTTTCAAGTGTTTTTTCAGAACAATTTATATGTCAAAGACTAGACACTTAAACCTATTTCTACTTTTGTAGTGAGAATCATATCCTATTTTAAGCTTACGTGGCAAAAAATTTGCTTTAAAATACTTCATAGTTAGATTACTGAAAAATTTTAGTCTGTATTTTCTTTAGATGACCTCCTGTGCAAGTGTGAAACAAACTTAGCAGATGAAGCTGTACTGAGCGTGGGAAATTATATTATATACAGTATACAGCAGTGCATTAACAACACCATTTCTATTTTGTTTACATCATATATTGGCAGTGTGTGAAACAGTAGTGTAAGGTTGAAGATTGAAAATTTTAGTAAGAGCAGAATTTATGGCACACTAACCAAAGTACAAATATTAAAAACCATTAGGAAAATAAAGCAGAGATTTAAACAAATGTATACAAACCAAGTATTTGTGAGCTTTCTCTGCCATACATCAGCACAATCACACTAAAATAAATGAATTTTTGCATACTCTCACGAACTTGCAAGTTATTATTTAACTTAGCTGCTGTGTACCTAATGGTTCCTCCTAGAGTTTCAAGAGAATTTTAAGGTGATTACACTGATCTTACAAAAACGTACTATAGTATTTCCTTTAAGCAGCCATCAAAACTTGGACAAAGATAGCCACATCAGGTGGCTAAAGGAAACTCATGCCCTCACATGGAAGTTATAAACATACTGCTTTAAACTTAAGGTGCATGTGGTTGGATTTTTTTTTTGTTTGTTTGTTTTTCTAACTATCCCCCTATAAGCAAGTTCCTTATTCACAAAACCAAATAGTGGTGCTATTTCCTTTCTGGTAACTATCTATAGGACAGTCAAGTCTAGCCCATTTCTTCCCATGCCCTGCCCATCACCAGTTTTGGGAAAACTCGAGAGAAATGGCACAGCAAAACAACACTGATCTCACTGGTCACTTACTTTTCTTCTTCATGCTGTTCTTGTTTTGAAGCCCATCCTGTGCCGTCTTTAGGCACAATGTTCACATTAGGGTCATTGCCTTTGTTCTCTGCTTTGAGACTGGGGAGGTTAGCTGGGGGAGGCATCCTCCTTGAAATAGCAACTTTTCCAAGACTCTGTAATCCATGGCGTGCCGCAACTGCATGCCAAAACAGAAAGTGAAAGTTAACAATGCAGGTAGTGTTTACGCAAAGTTGCATATATCAATAAAAATGTTTTGCAAGACATAGAAAATTTAAGAATATGAGAGTAAGAAACTCAAAATTCTTAATAACTTAAAAAAAGGAAATTAGAAATACTTTGTCTGGGAGAACTTGAGTGGTTTTTGAATAGAGAGTCACTATGGTTAGCCTATTCCAGAAATTAAAAAGGACATATGGCCCCATCTTTACACACAATGCTTGGTGACAGAGGAGCCATTTAAAATACAATGTTGATGTCTTAATATCCTTGAACACATTTGTCAACCATCACTCTCTTGCTCCTTTTGGAGTTTAATGTACCTTGATGAGTCCAGGAATACTCACATGGGTCCAGCCCATTTCTTTTTTGCTGCCAGTTTCATTTGGCAAATGCTCTTGCAAAAACATTCCTACAAATTACATTCACTCCAGACCACAAGTATGAAAAAGCAGTATGAAGCTAACACACTACAGGGGACAGTCAGCTTACCAGCTAATCAACTCAGGGGAATAAGTGCAAGATACTACTACCCTAGGCATGTTGTATCATTACAAACATCTCAGTTTCAACCTTTAAAAATAATATTGTGGCAAACTAACAAGTTTGAACACACTTCCCCTCTTTCACCCCCCAATTTAGGCAAGTATGTCAAATCAAATTCAAAGCCTTTAAAGTGCCAGTCCCCCCAGCTCTCAGTCAAGTCAATCATGAAAAAGCAGGCCCACAGTGGCCTTATTAGAAACATCTGTGTAAGTTTCACCCAGTGTTTGTCTGCAAAGCAGACAAAGCACCTGATCTGAAAGTGAGCATTGTCTTCTTGTTAATCAAACACCTCTAGTACCACAAACATTTTCTGAAATAGGGTAAAAAGCACAGCTGGGGAATGGCATGTCATATGCTAATAACAAATGGAGACTGCAGCTGTAGAAGTTTTTATTTACCTATATTCTACTTCCTACTAGACTGCAAGTGCTGTCTCCCTGAACAGGCACACTTGTTTACAGCTAACCAGAAACTGTAATCAACATTGCTTTCCAAAATTCTCCCACTGAACTGCTGTATCAAGCAGTTAAAAAAAACCTGCTGTGGTTAAGGGCTCATATTCTTTGCATTCTTAATTAGTACTACAGTAATGATGAAAAAGAATGCAAAACTGAAGTCAGTTTACTAACCTGTGGTTTTCTGAGTTTCCAGTGACTTCCCCTTGTAAGTATTAAACAGACTGAGTGTTGCATACTTCGTTTTTCCATCCTTTGCTTTTGTACTCTGGCCTGACTTTTCCGACATTTCGATGGAAACTCATCGAGTCTGGTACCTCCTGCTCACCCCTCAAAATTTGCCTGAAAAGAAAAACAACAGAGAAGTAAAGCAATTTGAATATAAGCCAATACTTAAGACAAGAGTTCATAGGACAAAAGTGGACAGCATATTTATCACCATTAGCACTGTTTCATTTAAGCATACTGGAGATGCCATAGAATGCATTAGCTCCAGAAACTCCTAGCCTTATGTAACACTTGTAATCTTAAAGTACTTCCATCTCTACAATTTGAATGCCACAAAATCAGGAGGGTCAGCATTTAATTGATATCAAACCCTGTAAAACTGGTAAATATCATCCATGATTTCACTAGGAAAAAAAAATATGCAACATTTCCACCACCAGCTAGCTCCCCACTAGGGAAGCTCAATGACTTCACCCACTCCCGAAGCTAAGTGCTCATACACCATTACTGTGGTACATTATTCCTGAAATTTGTTTTTGGTTGTTCCCCCACCCCCCGATTAAAATCATTGTGAACTCAGCAGCTAGAGAAAATAAATACACAGAATCAGAGGTTTTATCAAAACTAGGAACACAGTATGTTCAGACAGGGAGGGTGAGAATTCCTTAAACCAAGAGTTACACTATTCTCGCAGCAGTAAATTAGAGGGCTGTTAGAGCGGGTAACCTCTCTCCTCCCTCCTTCCCCCAGAATAGCAGGCCTTGAGCAAAAGAACCCAGTAATTATCACTGATACTTGAATAGAAGTTCTTAGAAGGAACTTGCCTGAGTCGCTGCTCATCATCAGGCAGGAACACAAGTGAGAATTCACTTAAACAGAACAGTATCATATAGTTGATTTATCTTAATGCTCAAATTTTTTTTACAGTAACATTTTTTAATATATTTCCATATGAATTCCAGAATAGTTATGTATGCTCAAATACTCGTGTAGTTTATTCTAAAAGCAGACATCAAGAAGCAAGACATCCTGCTCAAACCCTTTGGTGATCAGCAAACTTCCTGGTCAAACTCAGAGCCTCAGAAGATCTTCAAGAGGGCCTTAATTCACATGCAAGGGCTCATGTATTTAATGTACAAGCAGTCTAAAGAATAAAGCACTTCTTTGGTCATGACATACATGAACCAAAGTCAAAAGATCAGGGAAGTTTCATTTATATAGGAATGATAACATTCCCACTCTCCTCTGCTTTCTACCTCAATTTACAAGCCATGATTGAAAAGATTAAGAAATGAAGATGGCAAATAACCTTGGGGTGGTGCAGCTTCAGCAAGATTTGAGCCAGATGCTATTCCATTATAATGCATGCAGACTGTTGCAAAGGGGACGGTTTTCAGCTTCATACAGGGCCACATACACAGCTAAGAAATACATCCTCCCCTCTCACAAGGAGAAAGCTACTCCCACATTTTTTTTGCCAGACTAGTCAGTATTTGGCTATTTCAACAGCATGTGTTACACTAACAGCCATTTCTCCTGTCATCCAAAACCATGAAATACAGGATGGAAGCAGGGTGAACCCAGCCCACCAAGCGGACCATGTAACCGGAACACAGACCTCAGATATCGCTGTTAGGTCATCTCTTATCTATCCAAAAAACTACGTATTGAGGCTGCAAGGTTTCCCTGGAAGCCACAGCTCACTACTCAAACATCATTACAGGAACAGGGAAGGAAAAAAAAACGAAAACAGCCTGATGTGGGAATTTAGACAAGCTTATCTTTGGAGGCATCAGTCAAGCAGATTTCAGCAACCATTCACTGTGCACAGCTGCCCCTATACTTATTTGCAATTCAACAACATGTCAGGCTTTACCCATTATTATTATTCATGGCCACACAACCGCTTTCAGCTAGTCTGCATCCAGGCAGACTAGTTTATCAAGCTGGAGTCTAAATCAGATATTAGGCCCTGCATTAGCCTCTTCTTCTATGAGGAAACTCAGTTTATCATAAGGTCTTCAGAAAAATGTCTGTGGAAGAACCTGGCAGATTCTTTCCCTGCAATTCTCCTGTTACTTGCTGCTCCCAGACTTGTAGTTATGATAAAGAGTCTACCAGCCATCCTGGAGCATCAAACAGAGGAGAAGATATTGGGCAGATAATTATCAGGAACACATGGGTGGCAAACAAGCCTTCAGCTATGCACATAACCATATCAAATAATACACTATAATTACTTGATGCTTTGCTATGCTCACACACTCATTTCAAGTGAGAACAACTCATACACTGTTTTAATTTTTAGCCCAAGACTCATCCCAGCCCCAGATTTTGTAAACAAGAAGCAGCTTCGCAATGGTGAATAATCTAGAAGTTGGCAAACAAAAAACACACCAACCTGGAAAAAAAAAGGAGAAAAAAAGAAAAAAGAAGATGATTCAGGCATTTCTTGCCCCCCCTCAATTCACAAAAGCAGCAAAGCCCTAACAGATGCAGGCAGAGCAGAAAGCAGTTTAAGGATGGTTTAAGATAATGTTAAGTTTTTGTCATACTTTGCAAAGCCTGCACTCCTGGTAGAGATCAAACATGGAAAATCTTAATCACAACTCTCTTCTTTACAGAGTAAAGAATTCATACTTGGACAAATCTTAGTTGTAACAATTGTTCTTTCTAGAACATTTGATAGCTTAAAGAACAGGAGGAGGTGATCATGTTCCCCAATAATGCTTTTTAATATCAAATTTACAAAAATTGGTCTGCTCGTTACAGCTGAGCTCTATGCCTTTTATAGTATTAACATTAATACTGTTTCACAAGCTGTTTCCAAAAGTTACACTACAAGGAAAAGAAACAGAATATTTTAATGTTATTGAAATTGCACATTCCTCAGTAATCTGACTTGCAGAAAATAAATCAACTACAAACAGTGCTCTTTTAAATTAGGCCAGTCGATATATTCATATTTAACTAAGTTTAGACCTGATACTGGGTGCCAAAGAAGATATACTTGCAAAATTAGACTTTAGACCAGGTACTCAAGCCAGGGATGACAAATCCTTCCTCTGAAGAGCCCATGTGGTTCTCCACAAACATACCTGATGAGTCACACATTAAAAAGCACCCAGTGACACCTAACAACAGTTATAAAGAGATAACTGCATGGTTTTGAGCCATATGAAACATATCCAGCTCGAAGATCTTTGCCTTTTCACTCAAACTTCAGATGTATATGCTACATTCCTGTACCGGAGCATTGGAATCATTCCCTCTGTAGCACCACCTACAAGGTATCTTAACGTAGGACACGTTTAATTTGTACATACAATAGGCTAGCAAGTACTAGACTCACCAAATGATTCCCAATTTGCCCTAATATTTATATCTTTTGTCATTATCAGTAAGGCAGCTGATAGTCTGAACTCTGTTAGTCAAACCCTTAACAGTGAAGTGCTGCTGTCCACTAGGTTCAGACTGTCACATGAGTAAGAACATCAGACAGCTGTATACCTCTGAACAGCAGCAACATATGAAAGATGTCAGAACTACTTACCAGAATTAAATAACTACCATGATAGTGAACAGAAGGACAGGCAACAATACAAGCAGTAATGGCAACTGGCAGGGTTCACCACACTATTAAGAAATTTAAGCAAGTCAGCAGTTCATTTTGAAAAACTACAGATACTATTATGCATAATTACAAAAGGCACAATGCTCCCAAAATTCTGGTACAAAGATTACCTTTCAGCCACTCTGCAGTGTTATCAAATAAGTTAACTGACCTTTGCTGTGGCCTGAAGATTTTATGGTTAAAGTTATTACTGTAATTTCTGTACCACTATTTTTTTAGATTGCAACTGGTTGCTGATTTAGATCCTGCAATGAACTCAGCAGCATGTGTACAGACATTAGCACAGAAAGTAGCTGCCACAAATTCTAGGTATCCTGGTCTCTGTTAAGGAATATTTACTTGTGCCCTCTTTGATACATATAGTTGGTAGAAGAGCAAACAGAATGCAGTATATTCCAGACTGTTGAATCATGTTTTTAAAATAATAAAACCCCAGCAAACAAACCCCTCCATACATACCACACAGACCTCTTCCACCAAGTCCCTAGCTCTCCTGATTATTTCAGAGTTCCCCAAAGTGACTTGTTTAATGATACTAGCCCATATGTCTGTAAACTTTGCGCAGCATTCCATTAGGACCAACTGCAGACTAGAAAAGATCTCACCTGCACCTGTATTTTGCCATCTTGATGAAGTAATACAGACGGGCATGGAAAGAAGAGTGTTGTGTAAAGGTTAGACAGAAAGTTAGCTTCTTTACCTATGGTTTTTGGGGGGCAGATCATCTCTTACTATTGCCATGGGAGCGAATTGTATTCTCTGTGTTATGGCCTTCCAATTAGTATGTTTATGTATATGCTTGAGACACAGCATACACCATACCTCACCTTTGGGAGAAAGATTTCTATTCCCTGTATTTTTCAGGCATCCCATCCTAGCTGATGTAAGGACAGACGACCGCATCACAAACACTCTAGATCCTTATTTTATACACTGTATTTTTAAACCTCTAGACAAAAGAAGCCTATGTTTAACGTGAGTGTAACATGTCGAGACTTCATTGGCAATATTACAGTTATATTTTATGCAGTCCTATCTTCTCAAATCCCACACCCCACACCTATGTAGCCTACAAGCATGCAATCAGTTATGAGAGGTAATCCAGGATTTTGAAGTTTTAAAAACATTAAGCAAATACTACAATAATTCCCATATTCCCTATTCAACACAGCTAGGCTATCTAGTCCCTGCCACCTCCACTCCAAATGCTGTATTTTGGCTAAATTTGGAGAAGGATGAGCTGGAATGACTTAAGGCAAAGCACACCATTCAAGACTCACACCCACTGAAGATTTCCTAGAACCTTCAACTCTCAGTGCCTCAAATGCCCATCTGTGAAGTGGGAAACATAAAAAACACTACATGAAAGTTTATTCATAACTGGGACACATTAGCACCTCTTTCAAAACAGAAGAACAAGACGCAAATCCAGAAAGACTTTTCATACACTATTTTAAGCATGCTAAAGAAAGTGGTTAAGGGGCAAAAACCATCATATACAAATTTGTCATTTGTATCCAGCCATAGCTCCACTTTGCTTAGAACAGCTTTGTTTCTGGCACACTGAAGAACATGGTTCTGGTAAATTCTGGAACTGAATAATACAACTTTAAAAAAATTACTTTTTTTGCCACATGCTTGATTGATGTTAGAGGCAGATGTTCTCAAATTCAGTGTTATTGACTTCAAAAGACCATTGCACTCAAAACCCCAGATAAATAATGTGGCATTAAAAATTTCAGCTAGAAAGGAAAGGTTTCATTTCAACTCTAAGTCTGTCATTTAAATTCAAGAACTTCACTGCAGAAGTTGCCTCTTAAACGATAAAAACCTAAGCACAATCAGCAGCTAGATATTAAATTCTGAAAAAACAACTGTGTGACCTTCAGAAAAGAGACTAATATAGATCATTTACAGAAATATAAAGCCAATTTAAAACAGAGAAACATACAATACTGGATTCAGTGTACTTCAAACCCAAAAAAAGCCTTCTTCATGCTTTATTTGTAATTCATTATCAAGGAACCCTGTTATTTTAAATGAACATTCAAAAATATTGTGATTATTGAATGCATGGTTTTGCACAGAGAATATTGCACACAAGTAACAAATGGAATTACAATTAAACATACTGACTTCACTTCTCTGACATGGATGTTTATAAACAATATACAATAATTAACAATCTCATATTGATTACTTTATATTTACAACTTTCTAGTGACCAAAGCATCATTCTGGGACTGAGGTTTCCAGGACCAATTTTTATTAAAAAAACCCCACCAAACCCACAACCAAATGTTTTGGCCATTTATCACACTATTAAGAATTCTTACTAGCTTCAGCACTAGTCAGTTTAATATGACATGAAAACAAACTTCAAAAACCTCCAGTAACACTTAAGTAGCAAAAGTGTCTGTCAAATCAAAGTATCTAATAAAAAAAGCCTCTAAGGTCAGGATTGCATTCCCCACTTCCTCCCCCCCAACAATTTGCAGCAGGGGTCGTCATCAAGTAAATTGTTGCTAAGCAGGCTGAAAATTGCAGTAGAGATTTCGGGGACTTCTGAGCTTCTATTTCATGTACCTCAGACATGGCTCTATGACCTACAAGAATAGAAGCTCTCCAGATCTTCAAAGAGTTCTAAGTAGATCTCACTAAAACTCATTCTTGAACAAGAGCTATACTACATTTTATTTCATTAGAAAGCCAGGCTAATACACATTTCCACCTCCATTTTTCTTCCCCATCTCTAGATTCTGGGCTCACCGGTTTTCAGAGCTTGGAAGAGAGTACATAATGCAAAGATTGCATTGATTCTATAAATTCTGTGAAGGTAGGTGGCTGAGTAGGAAAAGAAAACCCTTTTAATCACCATCTATTCTGCTCCCATCACCTCAGAGGAAAAATTGTAGCACAGGCTGATCCCTGAGGCAGTAGGCAATCTATAGAGGAGTATTGTTAATGGCCAAACAGAAAATCAAAATTAGTTTTGCTCCTTAGAACCGAAGCATTCTGTCATGAGACAAAGCTGTAGCAAAGCAGGCTTTGCTAGTTCTATCATTCTTCAAATTACTCCCCTTTAAAGCCTAAGAAAGTCTTTCCAAAACACTACCAAAACTAGGTATGTCAGGTGGAAAACAGATCATGACAGAAGAAAGCCATTTCAGGACATTATCCCACAGATGCATCTTATAAAAATGCAGTCTGTGGATGCCAGAAATGTGCATCCACAAATATGTCTGCATCAGTTCTAACAGACACCTAACAACAGTCTAAATAGAGCTACTAAGCTAAGCAATGGAAAACAACCAAAATTAGCCACCCACAAAAAGTCTACACAGTAACTAACTTTACCACAAAGCATATGTTAGTTTAAGCTAGCAATCTACAGAGCAAGCAAACCTTTTGCTGCCATAGAAAGACTAGAAAGCATCTTGTTGAATTGTCTTCTGTGAGAAATACTAGTCAACTAGAATATGGCCTTCCAACAGGACAACCAGCAACAAACCACATCATCTCAGGGAACTTTTATTAGGAATCTCTCAAGTCTAATATGGCACTAATAGCAGTGGCTAACACTTTTAAAATAAACTCCTAGGACACATCCTGCAACTGAAAAATATTAGCAGGGACTAAAATAATCTGTCAGTTCTATTCATTTTTTTCCAGTGCATTCTTGAGAACAAAAGAAAAAAAATGAGTTAAGAGCAGCTGGCTGGAGTAAAAAAACACACATATAAAAGGACAGCAACCATGCAAACCTCAAATTTGTCTCTGTCCACAGATTTGAACATATATTTAACTATATGTGCATGAATATTTCACTTAACATGCACAGAAATTGTATTCCTGTGGAGTAGCCCTGCCAAAAGAATCTTGATCCATAAGATCAATCATGATCAGCACGTCTTTTTAAATGCACCCATATAACAAGGGATCAAAAAGCCAGACGGGATAAACTCACATTGGCAATAAAACTGTCAAAAATGTACTAAATATTTTCATGTGTCACACAGCTTCTTTCCTTTAGCTAAGATAATTTCTGATACCTGTACTGTTTCTGAAATCTTCTCCTTCTGAAGTGACCTCAGGCAACAGAGATTATGGTCCCCTCCCCTCACAGGCAGAATGATGCCAGTACAGCTAGTTAAGAACTCTGGGAAAAGAAAGGAGAGTTTTCATTTCATTTAGTGTGAGGATATTTTTTTGCATGTTTACATTCAGAGTTTCAAAGCTGTTCAGTATTTTGACAAATACTATCTAAATGTTATCTAAGGCAATACTGTTACCCAGGAATTCAATGCTTTCAATGTTCATGTATGTCACTTTCTTCCATGTTTTACACCAGTGGCCCAATTTTGGTCTCCCACTTTCTACTGGATAAGAGTCCATCAACACCGCTTTTATACTTATTTTTGACTTTTACAAGGAAGGAAGGAGATAATGTAAAGAGGCACTCAAACATAAACACAGCTATTCTTATGAACAAAATGCTGGAATTAGCAAGCACGTCCCTAAAACTTTTATTCAGTTCTCAACTATTATACATGCAGAAGATGCAATACCTCTACTTTAGCTCTATAATTACACCTTTAAGTACTCTTCTAGCTGTAGAATCTTCCACATTTGAGATATAAACCCAGTTTTATCACTAGAGGAGATTTAAATCTAAAATGTACAAAGTGCTATCATTGAAACATTTAAAATAAATAGTATAAGACTGGATACAGAAGGCATGTTACAAATTATCAAAGAACAAAAAGCCATGGTTTTGAGGTGCTAAAAGATGACCAAACAATGACTACGTAACTTTCAAAGCCCCCACTTTATTGTAGTCTTTGTAAAGAGATGGCCACATACTGATGTAAAGCAAAGTCTCTTGAAACTGTAAGTAAAAGCTCTCTCCAAAGCCCCAAAGAGCTTTTGGCTGTGATAACATCCAATGTGGGCCTTTAAATCCTTATCACATCAAGCACAATGAAGATAGTAAAGAAGTGGTTCAAATGAAAACAAAACCCTTTTCCAAGGAAAAAAGCTGGAAGGACAAAGCACCAGCACCACCTTTCTCACTGGAAGAGGCTGACAAACTGAAATAAAATTTCACTTTAAATTTTAGACTAAAACCACAATGCTTCCAGTATACCCAGGCATCTATCTCCTGCTACAATCAATGGGAACAACGTTTTTACAGGGGATGATGAGCTGAAGTTCCCACCCTGTGACTCAAATTAGCAGAGTGGCTAGTAATTTTTTGTGGGTAGTTTCACTGTTACCATTCAGAAGCTCACCAAGAGCCAGCAACATATTTAACTTTTACTTTGTAGCTACTAAAATACAAATAGACTCATTGTGGCTTCCTAGACAAGGAACAAAATTTCTAAGGAGGCAGCACATCACCACAGAAAAGGAGATTAAGCAAGCAACAGATGCACCCAAGCAACACAACGGGCAGTGAAGGAGGTCCGGAGTGCAGACACCTACTAACCAGCAGCAGATGAACAGGTGACTTAAAGGGAGTTCAGGATGAGCTAACAGCCAACCCCTGCCCTTCTTCCCAGCAGGGAAAAACATTTCCTCAGACTCCTGTCTTTACATTAAGGTTTTCACTTTTCTAGGCAGTTTTCTAGTAAATTTACATCATCTGTGAAGGAAGGAAAATCGCTTTGTATTTTAAAAATAAGTTTACAGTTAAAATAGAAATAATTTTAAAAGTATCAAGTATCAAACAAGGTCAAATTAAGAAACTCCCTTCAATGTATTTTGTATCTTCAACCTAAATACAGATGATAAAACTCCAAAGCTCCCCCCTCTTGCTTGTCACATTAAACACTATTTCCAGAACTTCAGAAGAAAACTGTGGTAGAATATAGTTCTTTGAGCTATCAGAAGTTAGATAATGGAAAAGGGTACAAGCATCACCAGAGGTTTAACAAAAAAGCCTCTACTATGGCCTACAACTTCCAAGTCTGGAGCATCGTTATACTTATTACTGCACCTCCATATTCCACCACCCATGCAAAGCCACACATACTCTCCCCCTGCACACCTGAAGTACAGTTCAGTAATTTCAAGAGCAACTATACAGTTTATACTAAATTAAACACACAAGCTCTCTAAAAACCATGCTGCTTAGAATATTTACATGACAATTCTGAACTGAAAATCCAACATTGCTATCTCCAGCAGCAGGACTTTTGGGCACACAAGGTTCCTACAGAAATCCTCTCCTATACTTACTCTAGCATTCAAGTACCTTCAAGAAGTGAATATGCAATGTCCAGACTCAGCTTTAAGTCTTTAATCTTCTGTGTAGCCAAGAAAATTGATGACTGGCTTAAAAGAGCTAGACAGAAGTGATTTTTATTGGCTTCTGAGTTTAGAAAGTTCACTTTGGTCATTTTTTCAAACTTGTTTGCAACATGAGGAATAGGTCTTTAGCCTAAATATACTGATGGAATTTGTATACAACCAAATAAGAAAGAGAATGGACTTAAAGGTTGGAGTTGTAGCTAAGTATGTTACATTTCTTATTCTACTTTTCCTTAAATAAACCTGAAGGCTTCAGTGTCCTATTTAAAAGAATCACAGAGTGGTTACAGCAACATTGTAGCTTAACTTTTACCTGGTTTTTGTTCTGTTACCTAATTCTGGTATCCCAACACAGACCACAAAGGCTGTAACTTAAATGGTATTATGGGTAATGATTGGGCAATCATTGTACACCATAGTTGCATGTGTCACAGGCAACAAATCATGAGAATCAGGAACCCCATATGTGCCGTTAGAGCAAATGCACATTGGGTTCAGCATTCACCTCTACTGGATGGACCAGAATGATCTTGGTATAAACACACCAACCTCAACACTGATCCAGCATGTCTTGCTTCTGTCCTTGTAGTCACAGTTTTGGAAGGTTGCATTTCTCCCAGATAGCTTCCCACTGATGACTGAAGTAAACGTGGACTCATGCTTAAAGAAACAGTTCTCTGTATGTCTGCTGGCAAACTCAAATAGTAATGACTGACAGGCTAGTGGAATGAGCTTACAATTCTTTCAGAGCAATTCCCAATTTAGGCTGAGGCATAACAAAGCAGCAATGCAAAACAAGTCTTGTTTCTCACTGATACATGAACAAAAAGGTTCCACAGCCTGAAGGCTATAGTCTATATAATATGAGAACAGTTACTAGACTAAAATTTCACCAGTGGGGTATAATGATCATGTAAAATACACTACAGCCTTCACTGGTATTGTAAGAACCTATCTCATTTACGCATTTGTACTACATAAACCAGACTAGCAGAAAGAAACTTAATACCACCGCCACAGCCCAAGGAAAAGTGACAAAGATTAATAACTACTACTAAGTGTACTGTATTAGAAGCATTCCTTCAAGTACCAGCCCATTTTCAAGTTATCAAAGTACATTTAAACAGCCTCTTTGCCAGAAAGGATTTTTCAAGGTATTCCAGCAAAGAGACTGACAGCGCGTGCCACACGTAAGTCAGAACTAGCACACCATAAAGCTAATGCACTAACACAACACAGCTATTCTTGCCATGTTCTGATAATCCTCAAACATAAATTAGAATAATTTACATGTTTTGCAAGATTACTGAATACATTTCAACTAAAAATGTATTCATTTCTAAAAATGCAAGATCCAAAACTTCTTTGCAGCTCACTTTTAAGGCAGGCTATTTTATTCCTTCTCAGCCTGAAAACTTCTTTACAAGTCTTTATTTCTTTGTCACTGAGCATTAGAGCAAATTTTTTGCAAGACAGATTTTTGATTTTCCAGTTTCATGCAGTTGGTTAAGAAACTTTTTAAAACTGTAAATTTTTAATTGTGACAGGAGTTTTGAAGTGCTGGAAGGAAGCCAGGATCAGAGAAAAAAAAAAAAAAAGAACAGTTTCTATACAATTAAAGAGAGCATCGTAATGAGATGCATTCTCATTACTGCTGGGAACAGAACAATGTAAGTGCTTTCAGCCAATTAGCTTTTCAACTTGCAGATGCCAAATGAGATTTTTATTTTATAGATTTGCAAAAGCATTTATTAAAGAAATTTCCGTTATTTAGAAGAATGAGAAAACTTCAAAGCTCTCAAAACTGAATTGCTGCCTATTTGAGAAAAAGATAAGGTAATAAATTCAGGCAAATTCTTGCAGAAACAAGCCACATACCTGCTATCAAAGTACAGTATTCAAATAGTAGGTTGGTAAGTAGTACTTTTCTCTGAATACAGAAAACTAATGTGACCTGTCTTGCCTATCAGAATTCTTTTTTAACTAAAAAAGTTACAACTATTCACTAAGCTTCTTAGAAAGTGATTTAGGTCAGTTTATCCTGACCACAGCCACTCTTTGTAAAGGCATCTGTTAACAATGCACTTCACATGCTGTCACAAGTACCACTTTGTTTCTTGCTCAACTGCATCACACCATCCAGCAGGAGCCTGCAAAGGCAAAAATACTAGCATACCCATTGTCCCCATGAACACGGAAAGTGACATGGGGAGTCTCCTCCTTAGTGGCATGCTGAGTAGCAGGTGCTCCTTCAGGCTGAGAACAGGGGAGCAAAAGGGAAGTCCACAGTGGGGCTGCAAAAGAAGCTACACAACTGATGACACACATGTTCCCATGTCCGTTCAAATGAGTGTGTTGCAAATACTCAAATGGTCAGCACTTCTCTGCACTTGCTACATTTAGATTTAATTGCACGGAGAGAATAACCAGAACTGGTGGTGATGGTGGGTTTGAGGATCCATTTGCAAGAATAAAGGAAACAGAACTGTTTGCACCCTACAACAAAAAAAGCTATGAGCAAGAAGTCTCCACATATTACTGGATTTTCTCTTATTTCTAAACATACAGAGTACCAGCAAACTGCGGTTCCCTTCCAGATGCACTTCAGCAGATCTGATTCCAGACACAGGCTAAACAGTGCTCAGGCTCTGTTCCTCTGCAGGTGGCTGTCTGGGATAAGTTACCAGGAACAACAGCTGAGCTGTTGACTCCTTAAGTCCATCACAAGATTTGATGCAAAACACTTCCTTTTAGGAAGCTGATGAAAGATAATCAATAGTTACATGAAAATAGACCAGATTCCCAACAGATGAGCAGCAGAAGTTGCAGCCATTTAAAATTACCCATCTCTCCACTGGTTCATTTCTCCCTTTTGTTTTAATACTTTTACTGCAAAAGCCCTTGCATTTTATTACAAATTCTGAAACAACTCTGTCCCGGTTTCAAGCTGGGATAGAGTTAATTTTCTTCCTACTAGCTGGTATAGTGCTGTGTTTTGGATTTAGTATGAGAATAATGTTGATAACACTGATGTTTCAGTTGTTGCTAAGTAGTGCTTACACTAAGTCAAGGACTTCTCAGCTTCTCATTCTCTAATGACTGAGAAGGCTGGAGATACAGAAGAAGCTGAGAGGGGACACAGCAGGACAGCTAACGCAAACTGGCCAAACAGATATTTCATACCATGTGAAGTCATGCTCAGTATACAAACTAGGGGAAAGCTGGCCAGGAGACCGCTGCTCAGGGACCAGCTGGGCATTGGTCAGTTGGTAGCAAGAAATTGCTTTTCATTTGCATCACTTGTCTTTCTTGGGTTTTATTTCTCTCTTTTTGTTATTTTCCCTTTCATTACAATTTATTCTGTTAATTATTAAACTGTTCTTATCTCAACCCACAAATGTTCTCACTTTTACTCTTATTCTCTCTCCCATCCCATGGGGCAGGGGGAAGTGAGCAAGCAGCTGTATGGTGCTTAGTTGCCAGCTGGGGTTAAACTACAGCAAATGCCATTTAAACTGGTGGCATATTTCCAACCCTCCCAACCCACCCCATGTTGAATCGGACAGTGGAAGACGACAGGACAGATTAAGAGGCAAATGTAAAGCCATTCCTTGCTGTGAATAACTTGAAGAATCTTTTTAAAGATTTTAATTTTTTTAATTTTTTAAAGATTTTACCACAATTTCCAAGCCCCACTGTAATAATTAACACTTCTTGACAGAGGAACTGACAGTTTCAGCATTCTTCCCAAAGAACCACAACTTGCTCTGAGCAGTGGATTTCTCTCCACATCATACCTGTCTGCACCTTTAAAGTATCCCTGACCTCAGCTGCAAATAAGTAAAAGTTTTTATACAAACCTTGTTTTTCCAAAGCCCCTTATTCACAGAGCAGTCATTAAGTAACAAATAGTTACATCTAAGGTTTCTGACTTCAGAAATCAGATGTTGCTTTGAAATAACGTTCAGGCAAGCTCGTCTGTTCATGAGCTCTTTCAGAATATTCTGGAAGTGCACAAGAACCACTCTAAGGCTACATCCTTAAGGATTTTAATTCCTCTTTAGAACAGATGTGTCAAAATGATCTCTCTCTTCTCTAGCTATTTTTTCCAACTTTTTTTCTGTTCACCTTCTCATGATACTTCTGTTACTGCAGGGTCCAACTTGAAGATGGAAGCACAGTCATCAACAGTAGGAATCTACAGAATAAACAATTTTATACAGAGTTCTGTACAAACGCAGCACAATAAAAAAACCTGTTCAAAACCAGTTACTCTAATCAGTTATGTAAAAACTTAAGCTACTTGTCGTCACCTTCAAAACTTCCCACCTTGCTCAATACCCAAATTCTGTGTTACCTGTAACTCCTACCATATTCTTAACCAGATTCATGTACCTCAAAAATAATCATAATTTCTCCTCTGTATTGAGATGTTACAGCATATTTGCTTTTAAGGTTATCAAAGATACAACCACTACGATAGCAAGAGCTAGGGTTTCCAAATGTACCAGCTTATAATATACCATTGACAGCATTAATAAAAAACTTCACTCCTGTGCATACAAAGGTGGTAGAATTTGCTCCTTAGCCTGGTCCATCTTGGATGCAGCTGATGGCTGCTCACCAACAGTCTATTCTACCTGCTGCCTGCTATCCTCTGCATCTCTGGTTACATGTTTTTCCCTGTATTTCACTAGTTTCCTGGAGCAGAGACCATCGCCTTTACTGAAAGAATGCTCAGCATGTAAGAGATGTATGTGTGGTTTTCACAGCTGCAACAGTTCTGGACAACACTGGTTAATTACAGTAAGGGTCAGCTTCAGCCCTCTGCTTTAGACTGGATCCATTCATGTTTTGTTAAAAAAATAAAAAATGAGAAAGAAGCTAAATTAGAAAAGCCTGATCAGCATACCCAGCTTTATGTATCTGCCTTTCACCATTACAAAACCCATTTTCCATGGAAGTTAACTTGCATCTGCTAAGTGGCTACAGATGAAGTTCAACAGCTTCAGTTGCTCATTCTGTTTAGAAAAAAAAATATCCCATGCAACCCTTGATACTCTGCTTTCAAGACAGAGGAGGTAAATAATTAAGGCTCAATATATTACCAAAATACTTATCAAGAAACTTTTCTCTATCCAAAGCTAAGTGCATACTACAAATCTCTGTCCATGCTGATAGCTTGATTGGTGGCATGAAAAACATCTCCTAACCAAGGTGACTCCAGCAAATTAACCAAGTAGCTATATCACAAGCCAGAGGCAAGTTTTTCTTACTAGAACACATCCTTTCCTACAGACTATTTATACACATTGGCAAGAGAATATGTTATTGTTCCTCCTCATGAGAACACTTCTGCTGTGCACCTATATATACACCTAGACACACTTGTACAGGAAGCACAGACTGTCCTAAAAACTATTAAAAAACAAGCCCTGTAAATACAATTCTTTTTTATTTCAAAATGAAAGCATCAATGCACTGAAGTAAAGACAGTAAGGTCCTTCAGTGGCATATACAGTTACTTTGAAATAGAAAAAATATATTAAATCCTAAAGCATATGAAGTCTGAAACTGGGAGAAAAATCATTGGCTTTTCAAACAAAATGAAGATGTTTCTGCACTTCCACCTTAGTTGAAAATTCAAATCAGTTAAATAATGTTTCTTTTGCCAAGAAAAACTTAAAACTATCAGTCCTGCAAATACAATTTAAGTCTACAGTCATAATTCTAAAGTTAAAATTTACAAACACTAAGATTTAGGAATATTCAAGTCACATGATTACAAAATATTAATTTTAAAACAAGCTGTAGCCGTTTACAAGATTTAATGAGGACAGCCTGAAAAGACTTGCTTTTCTAAGCAGAGAAAGTTTGATTTGCTAGCTTAAGCAGCAGTGTGACAAAAAAATTGGGCAACTTGGCCTTGCTGGTTTTACTATGAAAAACCATTTGGTACCTCTGAGCATGACGAGCTACATCTTATATCCCAATTAACTAAAAATCGAGTTGAGCTGCCATTTCACTTAGGAATCACCTATACATTGATTTAAAGAGATATTTAATAGAACCCTTTTCTCTCAGTCACCCAGCACTGGGTGATGCCACAGTTCTTCAGGCACTACTTGTACATTTGATGTACCCGAATATGAAGTGCAGTAATTCCTGTCTCTGATGCTGTAAACCCCCAAAACTGCAGTCCACATTATTTTCAAATACATACCAGTTAAAATTTATCACCATACTTCAGATTGAAGATGTGTAATGTTGATTCTGTACTACAATTTTACCACTAATCAAGACCGTGTCAGATATATAAAAACATGAATGATGTGAATGATATACAGCTTCTCCCTTTAATATGTGTTTGCAATCTGTAACAGACTAGTTTGTTAGCATTTAGTTAGACTGTTATGTAATGGTTGAGGTATTTGTAATAAAAACAGTCTATTTCTGTTAGCCTGTTCTTCATAGACATACAAGCTGTCTTCATCTGATTTTTATTAGGACTTCATCTTCCTCTGCTCTTCATGGATTTTTTAAGACTTCTGTCTACTCCATTTTCATTTCACCAACACATACAGGGCAATTTCCTCTCATCTCCTCACACAAATATCAGCTTTTATTTTTACACCTGCTTTCACCCATGAGAAGCTTCCATGGGGTTTTGTGAAACCCAGACCCCCCCCAAAAAAAAAAAAAAACAAAAAAACAAAAAAAAAAAAGAGGGCATGAAGCCGAGCAAAGAAAAAATTTGCTACAGAAGATGAACAACTGGTTCTACCAGTAAAACACTACTGGCAGTCCCGTCATTCCAGAGCCCAAATCCATGTGGTGGGCATCTCCAGGGCTACGCGTTGGCTGGCCCTAGATCCCTCCCCCCCCCCCCCCCCCCAACCCCTCCATTACTATATATGGCCTCTGAAGATGTCCCACCCTGCAACAGAAGGATGAAAGAGGAGTATTTTTTCTCCACTCAAATCTCCAATACACTACACAAGAGTTTATTCCTCTGTAAGAATATGCTATGAAGCATTTAATCCTTCTGCAAGAGCTACCTTTTTCTTTCTATCTCCACATCTAAGCTGCTTATCCACACCACCCTTATATCGCATTTAGACTACATTTTCCACCCTTTCTCCACTTTCACGTCACTCCAACTAGTTAGCCTGGAAAATATTCTGGAATAAAGGGCTTGCACTTTCAGTAACCTAGGACACCTGGCTGAAATTAACCCCATAAAACATACCCAGTGCTTTGACTTACATTTCTTCTCTTTATTGACTTATAGCATTCATTCAGACTGAGCAAAACCTACATGAGAGCTCTCTTCTGAACGGTATCATCTTTTCCTTGCTCTTTGTGGCCCGTTTGCACTTTCCCTAGTAGACTTCAGGAGGTGGGGAAACAGGACCCACAGAAGATGCATACCATAAATCTGTATCATTGAACAAGGACTCCAGCAACCAAGCTAAAGCTGTAGACAGATGTAACTATTTTTACACGTTGCTCTACAAAAAGCTAGGGTTCCTGTTATTCAGTCTAAATGAGAGCAAAGAAATTATAAATTGCTACTAAACTGCAGAGAGACAGAATATTTCGACTAGAAGAACTCATGGAAATGACTGTGTTCTGATTTATACATATTTTACAAGCTACCATTTACCAAAACACATATGCACTAAGGCAGAGTTCTAGGTGACAGACACACACACAGAGGCCACAATCCTAGTGTCCACACACAAGCACTGGCCTATGCCAGTTCTCACTTCAGTTTAAACAGCCACCTCTTAAGCACACACCTCCACCAAAGCAGCCATATGCCTCACTCACTGAGCACAATATTCCAAGGGACAAGTTGCCTTTTCATTGGATGTTCACCAAATTCAAAGAACTCCCAGAACTTTGAGATTCCTTAGTCACAAGGAGACTGCAGCAGAGTTACACTAAAACACCCCGAAATTAACTTTGAAGAAAAATCCTCTAGACTATGTAATTCAAAGAAAACTGACAACCATTCAGCTCCTGGCAGTCAGTATTAACCGGTAATCCTTTTGTTTCTCACTGATAGACAAATGAGATCATGTCCTGTTCCCTCCCCCCCTTCAAAAGCAGTTTCTTGTCTGAGCAGAGCTCTTAAGACCAGACAACGGGTAGGCCCGATGCCTCACTGCAGAAAAAACCCAAAGCTATTAAAAATTAGAGTCCTGTTCCTTCTGTTGGAAATAATGCTGATTTCTACTCATTTACCCATCTGACCCCAGTAATCAAAGAGCAGCAAGGAAAAATAGTCCTTCCTCAATAATGCAGAGTTCAAGACCTTTCACAAAGGAACAAGCTTACAAAAGATGCGTGAGACACACCAAAATGAAAGAAATAGGAAAATGTTCCACTCAATGCCCAGCACCATGCTCTCATACACACTCCCCTTCCCCATAACGGTGGCCTGAACCGGAAACTATCCGAGCCATATTTAGCCTCAAGATTTTCAACTCTGCATCCCTAGGTGATAGCTCCCATTATGCCCACCGCAGACCGGCTGCCTGAATTTTAGCCGTGTCATCTAACCATGCCCACACCATCCTTTAAGAGCTATCAGTAAGAATACCCCTGACTCTGCTCACCCCACTCCTACAAATCTTGTCCCTAGGAGCAGAAAGAATACCTTCCTGAACGGTGCTTCACTCAGCCCTACAGCAAATATCCCAGGAATAGCCTTTTACTGCACATCTCAAGAACCGTGGATGAGTGTTTCAGAGTTAGAAAAGCAAAGCGCCGTGCCCTGCATGTGCCTCCAGCATCCCGTAAGGGAAGGCTCCCCTCCCCCCGCGTTTCTAGAAGAAGAATCACAGCCACAAAGCGAGCGCAAAAGCACGAAGGGAACGGCCCGTTTCTGGAGTAATCTCCCTCGAGATAGAGGGACCCGGAGCCGATAAAAAAGAAAGCGCGGGGGAGGGGAGGTTGAACGGGAAAAGCCGTGCCCTGCATGTGCCTCCAGCATCCCGTAAGGGAAGGCTCCCCTCCCCCCGCGTTTCTAGAAGAAGAATCACAGCCACAAAGCGAGCGCAAAAGCACGAAGGGAACGGCCCGTTTCTGGAGTAATCTCCCTCGAGATAGAGGGACCCGGAGCCGATAAAAAAGAAAGCGCGGGGGAGGGGAGGTTGAACGGGAAAAGGGAGGGAAGGCGGGAGAAAAAAGCAGCACACCCGCGAGAGCGGCCCTCAGCC
>NW_009260621.1:2030759-2049512 GCF_000687185.1 Egretta garzetta | reverse complement strand
CAGCCCGAGTGCAAGTGCGCCGCGCCCGTCTGCTGGGCTTGCAGCAAAATCCCCAGGTGACGGCACCCGGGGGTGCGTGGGGAGGCTCTGCCTTCTCCCCGTGGGCTCCAGGGTTCCCTGCAAACCTGAGGGTGCTCGGGCAAAGGCGGGGACGCTCACCCACCTGGATTTGTCGCTTTATATATTATGTCTTAGGATGGTGCTCTCCCCTCGCCACGACTCGGGGTACTGGCTCCACTTGGCACCCCCTCCCCTCCTATAATGAACCATTAATAAAACCATCAGAGAAGACCAAATGTGTGAGGTTTCTTTGTGGCTCTCTACTTCGTGTCCCCTAAGTCGCCAGACAAATACAAAGATCTTGACAGTGTTTCAGAAAATCTCAGGGTGGTGTGGGTCTTGCTGAAATTTTATGGAGGAAGCTCTGGGCAAGCAAGGAGGGGAGGAAGGCTGGCCCCGTGCACACCAGCATGCCCTAAAATGGATCTTCCCAAAAGCCCTCTGGAGATCCAGCCTGGTGCTGGTGCAACACGGGCGTGGATTGTGGCAGGTTTGGGGTAGACACTCCATACGACCCTTGGTGGGTGTGAAACATCAGCAGGAGGAGGCCTGACACCAGACAATGCTGGGATCCAGGCTCCAGCAGCGGCACATCTTCACACCATCCCCAGCCCACCTGGGACCAGGTCTTGCCATGTTCCTTCTACAGCTGGGGACCTGCCCAAGGGTTCCAGCCCAGCCAGGGGTATTTAGAAAGGAGGAAAATTGCTGTGAGAGCCACCGGCAGGGCCAGGAGGCACATCCAGTGCCAGCTGTCGGAGCCATCGGAGGAGTCATCCACCACCCGAGTTCTCAAGGGCTTCAGTGTCCTCTGCCACTGGGTCAGGATCGCGTCTCTGGCCCCACTCCACTTTCCCCGTCCCACCAGTCGGTACTGGTAGGGCGTGCAAGGGCCGAAGAAGATAGCCAGGGCCAGCCGGGGGTCTGTCAGGAGCAGCCTCAGCACGCTGGGCTTTACACCAGCACATGAAGCAATTTCATCAGTGTAGCTGATAAAACTTATCTTCAAGTTCTCCCTCTCCGATGGATTCCTTCAATAGGACATAAAAGAGACAAAATCAAATAGCATCATCCCATCTCAGTTCCCAGCCCTATGGAAAGCAAAAGCTCTGGGCTCAGACATCGGCCAAGCCCTTGTCTCCGGCATCAAGCTCCCTCAGCCCCTAAACCTAAAGGCACTGAAAGAACCTCTGTGGGGTTGGTCTCCAGCAGTTACCTGGAGCAGGGAGTAGGAAGAAGCTTGTTCTGTCTCTGCAACCTGGTTGTGGCCTCAAAAACAGTTCTAGTATAATACTGCCATCATTGTCATGCCACAAATACCCATGCTATGTCCTTCCATGAGGTTCACACTTGTGGATTTGGCCAATTTTGAAAGGCAGAGGAGTAGACTGGGAAACACTGGGAGATGCAGAAAGCTCCCCACGCTGGGAGGGACTTCCAGGATTTTTCTGCTTGAGGCATCATCTCCCTCACAAGAGGGAGGACATGTGTTCAATCTGCTTCAGCAAATTTGGGACAGCCTGGAGTTTAGGTCCTTTTCACCTCAGACTCACGCATTTCTGTGTAACAGCTTTGTGTCTGCAATCACTGGGACTCCTGGTGACAATCCCTGTGGCTGTTTTGTCCCAGATTTTCAGCAGTGCCCTATAAGCCAGCTCTGCCTTGCTGGGAGACCTAACCAGGCCTGCACCCCGCATGGCCCAAGGTCCCTTCATTACTCCCAGAAGCTGCTGCAAGGAAGCATGTCTACCATCACCTGTCCCACAGCCTTGAGGACACATCTTGACCTCCTGTAAAATCCCAGTGCCAACAAGGCGGGATGTTAGCTTCCATGTACACCATGGACAAGTTCCAGCCTTGTCTAATACTTATCTTGACCTGTCAAAAACTGCCACCAAAACTACCCCCCACCCACATCGCCAGGCTCCAGTGGGGTTTCTGGATGGGGCTTGGCCCTGACCCCAGTGCTCTGTGCTGCCTGGATTTGGGATGGAGAAGCCACGAGATGGCACCCTTAGTCTGGAGGAAACCAAACCTCCATCTTAACATTCTGGGAATGAGGGCATGGCTTGGACGCCTGGCAGAGGGGACCTGCAGGTCCTGGGTCTTGCTGTAAGCTGCTCGAGAGCACCCTGCCCTTGGTCTCTTGGTCTGTCATCCATGAAGGAGCCACAATAACATTTCCCTACCTCACTATGGGTGGTGAGGGAATAAAAGCATCCAAGAAGAGTTGGGTGTCCTGGAACGGTCCCTCACACGACCACCGTAGGGGCCTCCTTTCCCTGAGGTTATCTTGGCAGGCACACCACGCCTGTTGCACCCCCAGCACATGAACATCACACACCTTTTGACTGGTGGCTTCTTCTTCAAAACATCAGCCATCATCCTGCTGGCGGGAGGGAGCTTGTTCCAGCCTAAGAAGAACAGAGAAACCAGAAACATCCAGCAGCAACGTAAGCTGAAAAGTTCACCCCCTTCCCATGCTCCCAGCTCCTTTACTGAAAGCATTTATACTTGCTGGTTACAGCAGCACTTGTGGAGCAGCAGAGATATGGGGATGCAGCTGGGGGGCAGAGTCTATGGTGCTACTAATGTCCATGGCCACCATGGGCAGTGTGGCAGGAACCAAAGTAGGCCCTAGGCTCTGTGGACAGCAGGTCAAGCTGCTCCAAACCTCCCACCCCAGCAGATTCCCCCATCCCTGCACCCCATCTCCCACCTGCAAAGATCCCTGTCACCCAGCGAGCCTGCATTTCTGCTCCCACCATCACAGAGCCAGTCAGCTGAACTAAGCCGATGATGGCCAGTGTCGGCTTTTCCAGCTGGGGAGGGAAGATGCGTTTATAGAGGGAACGGTTATCATCGAAGAGGCTGCGAACCGACTCTTCGAGGAAGGGAAATGAGAAGGTGTAGCCCGTGGCAAAGAGCACCACATCAATATTTTCTTCGGTTGTCCCATCTTCAAAAACAGCAGAGCTTTCGGTGAACTCCTTCACGTTTGGCTTCAACACAATGGTCCCGGAGAGGAGGCAAAATGGCAGCTCTTCATTGATAATTACCTTAAAGTTGGAGCTTGCAGGTGGAAAAGAGGACAGCAGCGTTAGCATCTAAGAGGGGCCTGAAATGTCTTTTGTGGCCAGAGTTCCCCTCCAATGGTTTGCTATTCCACAAATATCCCCTGAAATTAAAAATTGAGCATCTCACAATACTAACCCCCCCTGGCCAACCAAGAAAATAGTCAGAAAACACACCTTTTGGTGGAAGCCAAGCCATAGTTCGCGTGGTTAAACCATGAATTGAACTTCCGAAACCTGATCCTCTTCGTGAGGGCTGATGGGAGAAGCCAGTCGAGAAAGTTGTTGAAGCGGGTGGTGTTGACCATGTCAAAGGGGAAGCCATGGTCTGAGACCCGGCTGAATACCCACGTGCTGCTCCTGCCACTGAGGAACACCTGGGAGAGAAGGGAGGTCTCAGCCTCCTACCCAGACATTGCCAATTTTGCCCTGAATTGCAAATCCCATCTTCTGCACTTGGGAGCCAAGAGGGTTGTCATGAGGGAAGGAGATGGTGTCCGGATGAACCGAACAGCTCGTGGTGGCTTCTGCAAAGTTACCACAGCTGCTGAATGGCCACTCCTCAGGTGGCCCAAACTCTCCAGGAATTGCAGAGCTTCTTCAATTGCCCTCAATTTGAAGTGCTATTTATTGAGAAACCCAGTGGGCAAAGCTTCCTGTGCGTACCCCAAGCCACTGGCTCTTGTGGTCACTGGCCGGGCTCAGCACCACCGCAGAGCTGTACCTTCGCAGCCACGCGGCTCAGCTCCACGGAGAGGTCACCACCAGTGTTGCCCATGCCGACCACGAGGACCCGCTTTCCCCGGAAAGCCTCTACGTCTTTGTATTCCTGGCTGTGGAGGTACTGGCCTTTGAAGCAAGTGTTGATACCTAGGCAGAGAGCAGGGAGCATCTCCTACTGCCAGATACATTTGCTTGCCCCAGTCTTGTGCCCAGACCCTCTGCAGCCTCTGACCCTCCACGTCCCAGCTCTACTTGCAGCTGAGAAGCGTGTGGAGGTCTTGGCTGCCTGGGTGATGCCACCCCACTGCACCTCCTCAGCTTGGTCCTGCTTTGCAAATTTTCATGCAAGAGCCCAGCTGCACCTTTACAAAGTGTTTTTCCCATTCCCAGGAAGGAATGCCCTCCACCATTCCCACAGAGTGAGGGTCCCACCTGCCCCAGTGTGGGGGCTTCATGGAGCAGGCAGGCTCACAGAGGTAAATGCTGCCAAGGGACCCACGGATGCTGGGTGAAGCCCTAGGGGACAGCCCCAGCCCACCCCACTGCCGAGGCAGAGCTTACCTGGGAAAGAAGCCAATGGTAAGTAGGGCTCCTGGTAATGGCCGGTGCAAACCATGACAGCGTCAAAGACATGTGACTCCTGGACACCGTTGGTCTCAGTGACCACCTCCCACTGGCCTGAGGTGGCAAAATCCGGGCACCTCCTCACACTGAGAGCTGTTGTCTTGCACCAAAGCCCAACAAAACAGCAGTCAGCGACTGTGCCATGTTTCAGAGAAGGCCTGCCTGCAAAGTGCTGGGGCTGCCAGTGGCAGACTGGGTCCCCGGGGGAGCTTCATGTCACCTCTGAAGCTGTTAAATCCCACCCTGCACCTTTGCCCTGGTGATGGCATTGCAGAGGGGGTGGGGGATGCACTAGGCAGCCCATGTTCAAGCAGACTAATTTAAAACATGGAACCAAAAAGGCTGCGATCAGGATGCAAAAGGCATGTGGTCCTCGCGGGATTGCACCCGCCATTGTCCTGTCCCACCTGGGCAATGCCCTGGTATCTGCAGCCACTGATTTCTCTTCTCCCTGTGACATTTGGGGTCCCTGCTCACCTTAAAGCGTATGTGCCGCAGGAGGTCAAAGTGCTGGGCATACATCCGAAAGTATTCCAGGAGGAGGCCATGGGGTAGGAAACTGGGAAAATTCTCTGGGCAGGGGAAATCACTGAAGCAAGACATCTCCTTGGAGGTATTGGTGATGACCGAGCGGTACACGCTGACCCTTCTGCTGTCCATGGAGTCCTGTGTGGAGCCAGCAGTGCTGTTTGCAGGTATGCAAGGAAGGACTTTCTCCCCCCAAAGGTTTTGAGTATTTTCCTCCTTGTATTCAGGTACAAGGGATAAACCAGGACTAGCACCTGGTGACCGTGGATTCTGCTCCCTCCACCTCCTTCTCTACCTTGGAGTCAGGGGGAGCCCTGTGCCTGGGACAGGGACAGTTCCCGAGGGCATGGCCACCCTTTCTTCTTTGCTGCAGTCAAAGGGCACCCGAGGGAGGGAACAAACCCAGGGACAATCCTCCCTATGCAGGCAGAGCCCACTCACCGAGTAGCGCCAGAGCCCCCCAATGTCCTCGCTCCTCTCGAAGCAGGTGGGCTCCAGCCCCTCGTCCAGGCAGCACTTGACGGAGGCCAACCCGCCAACCCCGGCCCCGATAATGGCCACGCGCTGCACCATGCTGTCCTGCAGCAGGCAACTGGCTGGCACGTGAGCAACTGGAAATAAAATAGCCCAGGGATTAGCAGAAACACCAGACCCTTCTTCCCATCCCCAGCAAAACACCCCTGGTCTTCTCTGGCTGCAGGTGTCCACAGAGGAAAACTCTCCTTGGAGAAAGCCATTGCCAGCTCCTGAGTTGAGTGTTATGGACTGACGTTGCTAATTAATCTTCCCACTGTGCTAAGCCCACACCGAGAGCCCAGGGATCCCCCTCCTGCAGGTGGGGAAAAAGGAGGCACTTTTAAACCTTGCTGTGCTGCTGCTTCTATTTATTCCCTTTCCTGGCCAAAACCAGGGCATGAAAAGAAGGGGAAGGGGCTCACAGCTGTCTGCTTCTGCCTGCACAGTGATCCTCCTGAAACCTTTTCAAGAAACAATTTCAGCTAAGCTGGCTCATTTTCACGCTTTCCTTTTTAATTTCCCATTAAAGGGCGTTCTCTTGAAAACAAAAAGGGTTTTTAGAAGGAAAAAGTGATGCCTGACTGAGCAGGAGCACGACACAGCAATTCAGAATTTAGACAGCGCTGTGAAAGTGCGGCTGGGATTACAGAACATACAAAAGGTAAGAAACCCAGGAAACGCAGGGCATAAATGGGAGGAACTCAAAGCTCGGGGTGTGTAAACTGAGCTGCACTGAGCTCGACTGGAAAGGAAAGAAACGAGGAAAAAAATGAACCCACATGAACTTTGATTAGATAGCAAACACAAACACTCCTACTGCAGTCTGAAGAAAGAGTCATTTATAACTTTTTTTCTACCCGTTTTGTGTCAAAAAGTAATAAACAGGAACTGAAGGAAACTGTAGAAAGCCAGGGAAAAATGAGGGAGGTGCAAAAACCCCCTCTCTGCATCCAAAAGCCCAGCCTGAGCCGCTCCTTGATCTGCAGGAACAGGGCAGGACATACCAACACTCGCCCGCCCCCCGCTTCCGGAGCCTCCCTTGGCTTTGGGAAAGGGTAGTGACATGCCTGGGGTGCTAAAGTCACCTCTCTTTTCCAGCGCTGCCTACAGATGGCTTTGCTCCGGAGGGTCCCCGCAACACCCACCTCTCCCCCTGCTAGAGAAGCTGGCGGCAAACAGCAAAAGCCCGGAGAGCTGGCTTTTAAAGCCTGCAAAACCCAGCCAGAGAGAAGCGAGGAGCAAACCTTGCAGGGCAGTGCCGTGCCTTCGCTGCTCAGGCTTCAGCTGAACTTTGCTTTGAGTTTCTTTAGCTGCAGCTTTAAAGGAAAGGCTGAAGTCCGGGCAGCTTGCCGCAGCTCTTGCACCACAGACCTTTACACCCACGCTCCCCCCACTCTGCTGTGCTTAAATGGGCCAGCAGAAAGTTCTCAACTTCCCAACAGCGGTGCTGGGTGGAAATCTAGACTGTAATCCCAAGGCAGCCATGCTTGCAAGGACACCCACACTGCAGCTTGCTGCAGTCCCAGCCCCGGCAGTAGCTTGGGGTTGTCCCAATCCATCCCCTCCGGGTTCTGCCTATGCTGGGCAAGCGCTCACTTAGCATCCCTGGGAAATCAGCAAAACACACTCCCTTTGTCCACATGCCAGCAGACAGCATGGATGGGAGACACTGTGCACAGTGCAGCCTAGTTTTTGGCCACAGCCTGCAGCACACTTCTGCCACAGCCGATGAAATTTTATTGATGGAAAGTTTCTCCATGCACAAAATGAAGCCCCAGGGTTGTCCAGTGATGGGGAGCACAGGGAAGCGGAGCTGGGAGTTCTCAGCCCCACAGGGTACCAGCCCCAGCCTCAGGGGTGACAAACCACCACAGCCAGGGCCCTTTTGCTGGAAGGATATACTGATTCAACACAAACTGGGATTTTTAGGTCATAGGGTTTAAGATTAGAAGAAAGGACAGCCTGACCTGCATACCCATAGTCCAGGAAGAGGTTAAAGACCCCACTTGCCAGGTGATTTGGGGCAGGGCTGGGCACCTGTGCTCCTTTCCATCTGTGACATCCAAAGCCATTTTTGCTAGTTTTGTCTGCGCTGATCCTGGCCAGTGTGGTCCAGGCACAGCCATGCCGCACCGCTGTGCTCTATTCATGGCAGCAGACAGGAGAGCAGCAGAGGGGTAATAAATGTCGGGAGGAGGCTGCCATCCCCGTCTAATCAGGTCTGCAAAGCTGTGCTTGGGGGTGAGCTGGAGCAGAGAGAGGTTTGTGCTGCTAGTTAAAGTTTTAAATGTTGCGATCTGCTGAAATCCCTTTCTCCCTGTCCCACAGCAATCTGTGGAACGGTCTGACCTGAGATGACATCCCCAAGGACAAGAAAAAACCTAAACAGGTTCTAAAATCTACTGGAAACCAAAAATCAGGGCAGCCAGGAGCAGGAGAAAACCCACCACAGTCAGGAAAGAAGGGAAGAGGCTGGAGGAGCCAGTGGGGACTCGCGTTCTTGTGGGCTTCAGGGTCCGGTCCCACTGGGTGAGGATGGCTTGGCGTGCCCCCTCCCAGCACCCAGGACCCCCCAGCCGGTACTGGTAGGGGGTGCAGGGGCCGAAGAAAATGGTGAGGGCCAGCCGGGGGTCTCTGCAGAGCAGCCCCAGCACACTGGGCTTAGCCCCGATGAAGGAGGCGAGATTGTCCATGTAGACCAGGCAATCGGTTTTGAGGACTTCATCAAAGGACAGACCAAACCTTAATGAATTGGAGAAGAAAAAGAGGTGGGAGAAGAATTGGTGTCAGTGGGGCTGAGAGGAACTGGAGGTCAGATGCTCTGCATCCACATTATAATTACATCTGAATGCAACTTGGTTCCTCTTAGGAAAGGACTGGGCATACCAGTGGGAACCAGGGTCTGCCTGGGCCCGAATCCTGCCTGTGACACAGCATGTGTAAAGTGATGCCACCTCCGATATACACCTTTCTCACACCTACACAGCATGTGTAAAGTGATGCCACCTCCGATACACACCTTTCTCACACCCGCCAGTTGTCCTTTACTTCATCACCCACAAGTTGTATCTGGACCCCCTCTCTTCACTTTGGTGGACCTTTTCTAAAAGACTGTCAAACCAGCTTTGTGGTGGTTTTGTTTGTGGGTTTTTTTTGTTGTTTTTTTTTAAACTACTGTCCCTTTGCTCTCTGCAGAGGAGTCACGTGCAGCATGAGAAAGGCAGCACCCTTTCCTTTCCCTCACATTCATTTCCACTAAGTATTGCAACAGTGTGTGATGAATTGAAAAATTGCTTCCCATTCACCTTCCCTGCAGAACTCACCACTTCATGTCCCACTTGCGGCTCTTTAGCCTTGTATTGCACAGCAATTGTTCTGTGCAATTCTGTATTTCACCCCTCTCTACCTTTTCTACTACAGCAATCTAGATGAACCATGGATTAATATATTGCCTAGTTTCCTGGTTTTCTCTCATTCATTTCCTAATGCTTCTTTTGCCTGCCCATGAACGATGTGCCGATGTGCTGAGACACCTATTCACAGTGGTTCAGATCCCTGTGCTGAGAGGTGAGACAATGTACATACACCTCAGGTTGGCTTTTTCTTCCCCAATGAATTACTTTGCATTTATTACCATTAATTTCTCTGCCATTTTATATCTCAGTCTCTGGGGACCCTGGCACAATTCCCCAACTCCCAAGCAAGCTTTAGTCCTGACTACCCTGAATTAATTTCTTCCTGATGTCAACAAGAAAAATATCAGTGTCAAATAAAAGGTTACATTGGCTCAATGCAAGCAAGGAAGGAGGGATCTGGGCATCCCTCCTTCACCTCTACCATACGTGCAAGGAACAGCCACAGAGCATGAGCTGTGTTGCTACCCCCTGAACTCCAGGGGCTTTTCCATCCACCAAAAAACCTTTGGGGCTCTGGGGACTGGCTTACCTTCGCACTTGGTTTTTCTTCTTCTCATTTACTTCCTTCTCCATGACAGACCGAGGAGGCAACCAACACAAGCCTAGAAAAGAGGAGAGCGTCCTGCAGAGTTTCACTCCTGGGGGGACTTGGGAACTCATTCAGCAATGTGAAACAGGAAACCCTTCCCCAGGGAGGGCAGGAAAGCCTCATCGCTGGATTTAGCTCTGCAGTGGCAATTTGCCAGAGACCAGCCCTCCACAGTGATATGAATTCACCTGCACTTTTCCCTGTTCTTACAGATTTGTCCTGTTGGGGCACAGGCAGATGATGTGGGGTGAGATGGGCTGTGCAAGCCCCAGAGAGCACCATCCACAAGAGAAACCCCAGAATCCCCCCAGCCTGTGGAGGAGCCCTTTTGCAGCCCTCTGCACCAGCCCAGTGGGAAGTTATTATTATTATAACACTCATTAAAAAAACAAACCAAAACAAAAAACCCCAGTAGGTTTCTGTCCTCACCCCAATAATTACAAATAATTCCTCTTGTAGGGCAATGGGACTCTCCTCCTCTGGTAGTCATGGCGGACAAACCACCCTGGCCCTTAAAGAACAATGAATCCTGCCAGGATGGATCCACCACAGTATCTTAAATACATCTCTCTTGTATGCATCCAGGTTTACATATCCATGTCTGTGCTCTGACTTCTAAAGTAGTTTAGTGAGAACATACTGTTTTGAACAACCTAGTTTAGACTGTGGTTTGCATGCTCAGGTATAGGACTGCACATCAGCTGAGTCATGGCAAGGAACAGAGTGCACGCTTGCAGCAGACAGGGTACAAAGCATTAGCTTAAGGGGCAAAAAAAGTGATTTAAGGTAGATGTCATGAACTTGCATGTAGCTTGGACCAATCATGCACTCATGTTGCTGTAGCTCAGCTGAAGTGAAAAAACTTGGGAAGCCTGAGCCCTAGAAATGCTCCCTCGTCCACTTGGAAGTGAGCTTCAGGGTCCCCAAGGACTGAAATCCCTCTCGGTGCATGGAGGGGACAAGATGTGTCCAGTCTGAGCTGCTTTTTGGTACATGGGAGAGCTCATGTTAGCTCTCCTACCTTTGAAGACACGGGTCACCCAGCGTGCTTGCATCTCTGTCACAGGCATGATGGCTCCTAATGGCTTGATCAGCCCAAGGACAGCCAGTGTGGGCCTCTGCAAGTGGGTTGGGAACACATATTTGTAGAGGGACGCGTGCTTGTTTTCCACCTTGATGATTGCTTCTTCTAGGAACGGGAAGGAGACATCATAGCCCGTGCAGAAGACAATGATATCTATGGGCTCCTCCTCAGGGCAATTGTGGAAGACAACTGAGTTCTCCTTGAACTCCTTCACACTTGGCTTTATGGTGATCCTCCCGGTCAGGATGTAGCTTGGAAGGTCGTCATTCAGCACAGGCTCACGCACGAGGCAGCTGTGGAGAGCCAAGGGGCTCTGAGCGTTGGAGACCATGAACAAAGCCCTGCCAGTGCCCCTGCTCCTCCTCCCTCTGGGCCCTCCAGCCCCACAATCTCCTGGTGTCATTTGCTTTGAGCAAACAGCCCTACCTCACCCCTTTCCAAACACTGACATGAGCCTTGCAGCAATGTCACCTTGTCCCACAGCTTGAGTGACTTGTGGACATCTTCTGCCTTCTTCCTCCATTCACCCAATTACTCTTTAAACCATCTCTTTTCAGAGCTGATCCGTGCTTTAAGCCTCCTTTCCTCCTCTTTTCCCAGGAACCCTCATGAGGAAAACTCCTCTGGTCCTACCTGGGCTTTTCCAGCATGCTCCATATCATACCACCTAAGGGGGCTACCACTTATCTTCTCCTGATGGGCTACAAACTCCCCCTGGAGATCACCACAGTCTGGGTGCTGTTTGCTGCACTGGTTGATGCTGGTTGCTGGAGATCTCCCCCCTGCTTGCCAGGTAAACCCTGTGACACCACATGGGATGGGAGCCACCAAGAAGTACCTCTTCTCTGGTTGAAGGCCATAGTTTTCATGCTTGAACCACTGGTTTACCCTGTAGTTAATCAACCCCCGTGAAAGGGGTCCGGGGAGGCTGTTTCTGATCAAGCTCATAAGGCGAGTGTTGAAAACCATGTCCCATGGATAGCCATGGTCAAACACACGGCTGAGCACCCAGGCACCTCGGCCAGTGCAAATGGTCACCTGGGAGAGAGAGAAGAATCAACAATTCAGGTGGTGAATTTTCTGCTTTGCCTTTTTAAAGTAAACCCAAAGGGGCACAGCGCAGACAGCTACGCAATGAGAAAGCAGCACAGCATCTTTAAGATCTCCCAGCAGCCAGCAACAGAAGTGAAACAGGAGAGAAGAGAACAACCAGCTTTCTTTCAGGGTCAGTTTTTGACCAAGAAATACAGGTTCAGAAATACTGTTTGGACACCATGCAGGGTAAACCCAGCTTGCTCTCCCTGTGGTGAGGGCAAACTGAGCTATTGCCCCCAGCATCACCCTCCCTGCACCCCTGGGGTGGCTGGGTGGTGATACCTTCGCAGCTACGCGGCTGGCCTCCACCGCGATGTCCACTCCCGAATTGCCCATGCCGACCACGAGGACACGTTTTCCCTGAAACACGTCAGGATGCTTGTACTGCCGGCTGTGAAAGTACTGGCCTTGAAACCTCTCGATGCCTTGGGGAAAAACAAACAAAGGTTTTAATTACTTGAACATTTGTGGGTTTTGTTGGGAGAACTGGCGTAAAAACAATCCAGATGGCAAGAGCAAGGAAGTGCAATCAGTGGAGACTTGGGGAGGTCCAGCCCTCCATCCCACGCATACAGACTTGGTGCTTCCTCTCCAAAACGGGGTCTCATGCATGCCTGCACAGCAGTGAGCAGGGACACATGTGCTGGGTGGGACTTGGAAGACAGTTACATGGTAGAGCTGTGCTGGTGCAGTCTCGGGATTCAGCTTCTACAAGATGGGGATGCAGAAGTTCAGAAAAGCCCACAGACCTCCTGTCCTACAAGTGTCTTCAGGAAGCACTTGATAACACTGATGACAAGGCAACCCTCTCTATGCTGACAACTGGGAAGGTTCATTACAGCAGTGATGAACACAGCCCTGTCAAAGATGATGGAGCTTTGCTGAGAGGACCTCATCCCATCTCACATACCATGCAAACAGTTTCTCTGAGACTAAACCTTGGAAGTTTGCTCTGAAGCAACCAGTGCCTGCAAAAACAAGGCTGCTGAAGCACGAGGATGTATTGCTGTTCATGCCAGGAGGTTTGAAAAGCAGAAGCAAGAAAAGGAAGGAAGCATTTTCGCCGAGGAGCTGCTAATCCTTCTTTTTCCCCCAGCCCCTGAAATCAGGTAACTGCAGGCAGCTGTGTACCATACCAGGAAAACAGTGCAGGGGGAGGGATGGCTCAGAGAAATTGCCGCTGCAAACCATAACGGCATCGAAGACATGCGATGTCTGCTTCCCATCCACCTCCGTAACCACATCCCACTGGCCCGAGGTGGCAAAGTCAGGGCGTTTCCGGATGCTGACAACAGTGGTCTGAAATGTGGAAGCCAAGTGGGGTCACCACCGGCACCTAGTATGCACAGGGAGCAGGACAGTGCTGGGGCACCCATCACTCACCCCAAACTTGATGTGCTGCCAGAGGCCGAAGCGCTCAACATAGCGTCGGAGGTAGTCCAGGAGCTGGGTGTTGTGCAGGAACACTGGGAAGTCCTCAGGGTAGGGAAGGTCAGAGAATGCTGACATCTCCTTCGAGGTGTTGCTGATGACTGATGGGTAGAGGCTTGGCCGGCCAGCCTCGATGTGCTCCTGGCATGGCACCCCAGGGTGCATCAGCCCTGGGCCCTGGGGTGGGGACCACCCTCCCCCCACCCTTCCTCTGGTCTCGGGGAGCGCAGCTGGGAGAGATCAGCCCACAGCAAGCTCTCGCACCCCTTCCCCACTCACTGGAGCTCAGCTTGACCCACCCCCCAGCTTGCAAAGCTGCAGCTCACCGTGTAGCGCCAGAGCCCCCCGATGTCCCGGCTCTGCTCGAAGCAGGTGGGCTCCAGCCCTTCTTCCAGGCAGCACTTGGTGGCTGTCAGCCCGCTGACACCCGCGCCCACCACTGCCACTCTCATCTCTGCTGTCTTCAGTGGGCACCCAGGCTGTGAACGGGGCTTAACCTGGGAGAAACCCCACAGGATGGTCACCACCCTCTCAGGGAGCAGCTGCCAGCATACCCTCTATAGGGGATTTCTCTGTATGCCACCCCCAAACCTTCCATCCCTTTAGCAGCACTCTAGGCTCTTAATTTACAAGTTCGTTTAAATAACTTTAAATCTTCATTTTCTCTATTATTTTTTTTTTTAAATAAATCCAGCCACTTTTACAGCATGCTCACCTGGCTGTTTTCAAAACCCTGCAGTTGCCCTGGAAACTCACTTTGAAAGTACATAGATAAGCCTCACTGCCAGTTTTTATTTACAATTTGTGTTTAAACTGTCCCTCCTTATCAGTCTTGTGAATATTTGTATTTTATCTTTAGAGATCTGCCCCTGCTTGCCTTAGAAAAGAAAACAAAATGTGCACCGGGACTATTCAGCCTCTGCATCACAAACTGTGGCCCTGTCCCCCATCCCTGGGGAAGACGCTGCTGACTTCGACATGGCCACCAAGGCCAGCAGAGGGGCTGTGGGTGTAGCACACCTTGGCTTTAGGGATGCTTTTGTGTCTGTCTCCCGAAACCGCCCCCCTGAGGAGGTATGGGCTGGACAGACAGACAGTCGCAGAGCTGCAAATGGCTCAACCCCAGGGCTCGAAAGGCAGCAGCCCCTGGGTTGATGTCCAGCCCTACAAGGCTCCCAGGGCTGCAAGGGGGATGGTGCCATGGCTTGAGCTGGACACTTCCAGAGCAGGGACCACCACACAGGTGCCCCGGGGGGCTGCTGCAACCCTTGGCTTAACCCCAGCGCTGTTGGGGACCACCCTGCTCGGCTGAGTTATTAACCCAGCATACCAGGACAGCACTGCGGCTGGGTGGCACCAGCTTCTCTATCCCAGGAAGCGCTTTCAGCTTCCACCAGACACAGGGGATAGTGTATTTGCCAGAAAAGGGTTTTCAGGAGAAAAATGGGGTTGCTCACAGTTGATTTTATTCTTTTTTTTTTTTTTCTACAAAACACTGAACAGCTTCAACTTTCAATAGAAAGGCAATACCTAATGAATACTTTGCTTTCCAAGTTTGGAATGAAAAGTGGACTTTTTCCTTTTTAAAGGAAGACAGCGCTAGCATAAGCTGCTCATTGTTAACTGTTGCGGGGGGTGGGGGGTTGCACGGTGGGAGTTAACGTATATCACAAACATCTCCCAGCTACGTATGCTATTTAATTCCCTACCCTTTTGCAGAGAAGCTAGAAATAACATTGAGGAAACCCTGCCTCGCCCACTCCATCCCCATTGCTGCTACACTTCCCATACTGTCCCTGCAAGTATTCATAGCAGCTAACCTCAGAAGTCTCAAGCCATGGGGTGCTTGCATAGGGCAGGGAGGGATAAAGAGGCTTCGCAGCCCCTTGGGGACACTTACCTCCCAGCCTCGGCCACCTGTGCTCCGTACAGCCACAGAGAGAGCCCCTTCTGCTCCCGATTTATAGACAAGACGCGGTGCTTTGGCAGAGGCAGGGGAGGGCGGGTGACTTCCCCCGCCCCGGCCACCCCACTCCCATGGTGGTTGCACAACCCAGATTTGCAGTGGGAGGAGTGGCCGGACTCTCCTGCTGTTGTGCAGGGTGAGCCAGAGGGTCCGGCTGATGATCCCTAAAGGGGATCGAGTGGGTGGGAGAGACTGGAGTGGTCCATATGCATCCCGCAGCCATTTTAAGGAGGACCCGTGTGTGCTGGGCCAGCTCCAGCTGTGAAATGTTTTCACTTGCCTCTTGGCTGCCTTCTGAAAGGGAGCCAAAGCAGCTGACAGACAGCAGGGTTTAAGCAGGACTTGCACCCAGGGCACCTTTCAAAAAACAGAGAGCTGATTTTGCGGTCACTACTCTCAGAGGCTGTTGCGGGCAGGAGGCTCCCTGTGCAAACTGGGAGAGCATGAAATGGTCACGAACAGAAACGTAGCAATGTCCTAAACACAAAGAAAGTGGAAACATTAGCTGAAATATCAGTGCAGGACACAGCACCCATCCAAGTATCTCCCAGGGGTAAATGATCCCAAATTTGCTATCAGCTCTTTAAGCTGTTGGAATATCCAAGGTGGCTGCAAGGGAGGCAGAGAAAAACCCATCCGAGAGAGCAGCAAGTCTTAAGGCATGAGTCTAAGGTAAAAACACCTCCAAAGCCCCAGTGCCCTGGAAGTAGATCTCACTTTTCTGTGATCTGCCTCAGATCTGTGTTGCTCCCCTCTCCAAATACCCCTGCAATGGTCCAGACCAGGTATGCAGAACATAAAGTATTAGTGGAGATGGTCAGCAAGATAGAAGGGAGGTAATTACTGTAGTTATGTGGATGCACACCCACACCCAGGGTGCTGAAAAGTCCTTGGAAACACACAGGGAAATTCTGGTTGCTTTACTCACCTCTGCTGCTGGTACGGCAGGGGATGGCATCCTGGTCCCTGTGCTCTGCCAGGCCCTGCTGGCAGGGACACCCAGGACCCATCTCTCCAACTTCTCTCCAGGGACAGCCTGTGCAGAGCAGAGAGAAGCAAGCACTTCAGCAGGTTTTAATATGTTCTCAGGCCTGAAAAAGGCTTCATGGCCTGGTGTTCAAGCAGATCATCCCTTAGTACCCTCGGGCCAGTCCCCCTGAATTTTGGTCCTTGTGAAGACAGGAGCAGACATGGCCACAGAGGTCCCTATTTCCCTTTCTGAGCAAGCAGGATCTGCTGCCACCACATCCGGGGGGAGGGAGAGGAAGGGGGACCCTGCCGTCAAACACACAAACTGCTGGGGGAAGCAGGCTTTGGCCGAGGTATGGGGTAAGGCCAAGTGAGGGCACATAATTTGGGGAACTATTTTACCACCTTCCCCCTGCTCCACCTGGGACAACAAGCAGCTGGGTTTATCCATGTCCTCACATGCTGAGGCACAAGCCTCATTAGATCCTGGGGGAGTATCAGTCATGGGGGACCACAGGGAGAGCCAGGAGTAGTAAATAACTGGTGGTGGCTCAGGAGGAGCCCTGGAAATGGGATGCTCATGTGCCTGCCTGCTGGCAAGCCCCTTCTCCCCTTGAGGAGCAAAGCTCCCTGGCGCCATGGCACAAGCCTGGGCTCTCAATGAGCCTCTTATCCTTGAAGTAGAGAGAAGGAGACACTTAATATATCCATTTAGTCTTAATCAGATGGGAAAGGCACCTTCTCTGCAAAACTCCGGCACCAGTTTTATCACCTCTGTTTAAAATAACACTTTAAGCCAAGGAGGGGCAAATCTATGTACAAACAAGTCTTAGGACAGCCCACTGTGCTGCTGGCTAGGCTTGTGTCAGCAGCCTTTGGCATGCGCCATGGTGAAAGGCCACAAGAAAAAGGAAGAAAAGCAGAGTTTCTTGTTAAGCCAGTCTATAAGCAAACTGGAGTGCTCACCATCGAGCAGCCGCTGCTGCCACACATGCTCAGGAGCTGAGAGGATGCGGGGTCTGGGCTCATCAGTGAAACACTTAGTTTTCCCCTCTCCAATATCAGCACTGCCTACCCTTACTGACCAGGTAGCTTTAATCACCATTTCTTTACTACACATAGAGGTGAGGCTGCCCCAAACGTGGCTGTTGCCTCCCACTGCTTCCCATGAGGCAATCCACGGGGTGAATGGAGGCTGCAAGCAGCTGATGGTGGGGAAATGTATTCTCCCCCCTCCTTTTTTTTAGAGCCTGGGTTTTGGGTCTGAAAAAAAATTGCTAATGCTTTGGTCCCAAGGCCAAAAGGCAATTTCCTGCTTAAAAAAAAATACAGAACTGCTACCAGGGGCTGTTTTCCTACTCACTTTACTGTTTCCAGCACAGAGGACACTGCAGCAAGCAGCAACAAACCCTAGCAGGGCACTTGCATTTCTTTGTAATCAGAGCTAGGTACACCCAATATCTTAAGCTCCTCCTGGAGCTTCAGAAGAGACATCCCTCTTAAGGAGACCCAAAAGATGTGGTGGAACAGGCATGGGCTGTAGCAGGTACAGTGGGAGAGGGATCAGCTTGCTAGGCAAGGAGGTCACTGCATGGAGGGCACAAGTGTTTTACTCCAACATACTTAGTAAAATTTAACCTGTTTTAATAATAAGTCACTGTGTTTTCCAGGCGTGTAACCTGTGGAATTTGTCAAGGGGAAGCTGCTTGTTAAACCTGTTGCCTCCTATTGCATTAATGAAGCCAGGAGAGCTGCAGTTTTAACATTCTTGGGCTTGGAGGTTTTAAAATGTACAATTACGAGTTTCCCCAGACAACTACTTAAAAATCTTCACAAGAAAACCCCTGATGGACACATACACCCTCCCTTGCTTACTGTGTACCAGGACTCAAAGCAAACACATACACTCCAAGTGCCATGGGAGATGCACCCAAATAGCACGCAGCATTAGGAAGAGCTTTAGACCCTCCTCATCACTTCTGATCCAAACCTCAGGGGTTTGGGGTCTGTCTCTGTCATTTCACAGGTAATAAAACATAACAGAGCAAACTGGAGTTATTATTAAGGTAACTTGTAAGCAAATAATCATAAGGAATCATAGAATCATAGAATGTTTTGGGTTGGAAGGCACCCCTAGTGCAACCCCCCTGCAGTGAGCAGGGACACTGCTAACTAGATCAGGTTGCACAGAGCCCCGTCCAACCTGGCCTTGAATGTTTCCGGGGATGGCGCCTCCACCACCTCTCTGGGCAATCCCTTCCAGTGTTTCACCACCCTCATTGTAAAGAACTTCTTCCTTATATCTAGTCTAAACCTACCCTGGTTTAGTTTAAAGCCATTACCCCTTGTCCTTTCACAGCTGGCCCTACTAAAAAGATTTTCCCCATCTTTCCTATAGGCCCCCTTTAGGTACTGAAAGGCCATAATCAGGTCTCCCCACAGCCTTCTCTTCTCCAGGCTGAACAACCCCAACTCTCTCAGCCTGTCCTCATAGGAGAGGTGCCCCAGCCCTCGGATCATTTTTGTAGCCCTCCTCTGGACCCGCTCCAACAGTTCCATGTCCTTCTTGTGCTGAGGCCTCCAGAGCTGGACGCAGTACTCTAGGTGAGGTCTCACCAGAGCAGAGTAGAGGGGCAGAATCACCTCCCTCGACCTGCTGGCCACGCTTCTCCCGATGC
>NW_009260621.1:2030227-2030486 GCF_000687185.1 Egretta garzetta | reverse complement strand
GACCACTACCCTCTGGATGCGACCATCCAGCCAGTTCCTTATCCACCGAACAGTCCACCCATCAAATCCGTAGCTCTCCAATTTAGAGAAGGATGTCAAAGGCTTTGCAGAAGTCCAGATAGATGACATCCTTTGGTTTTCCTTTGTCCACTGTTGTTGTCACGCAACAAGAAATGCCTAGAGAGCACACGGTTAAAACATGTGCAACCCGACCACAAGTCACCTTCCTACCCGCCCCCCCACCCCCCCCCCACACACC
>NW_009260621.1:2026167-2030036 GCF_000687185.1 Egretta garzetta | reverse complement strand
ACAAACACCAGCACCACCCCAGCCTCTGACCTAGGAGCACTTTTGTGCACTTATTCCCAGAAATTAGGGGTTTTTTAAGAGAACAAAACCCCCAAGGCTAAACAAGACACTGCTCTCAGAAGTACCTTGCTGAGGAGCCAGCACAGGCACTGTGAAGCTGCAATAGCTCACATCAACTGGCAGATTTTTCACTTCTGATAGCTTCACCAGACCCTAGGAGACAGGATGGGAAGGCAACTCAGGAACAGCTGACCCATCTTCTCCTCCAAAGCAGCTCTAACTGACCTTTATCACCTTGTTTCCTTCACCTGTTTTTAAAACCCCTGGTGATGGAGACTCCAGCACCTCCCACACAACCTGGTACTTGCCTTTAGAGTGGCCGTCAAGCTTTCTTTTATCTCCACAGCAGAGACAAGCTGATGACCGTTTGGAGATAATTGAGGAGCATTTGCAGCATTGCCTCTCCATCAGTTTAAATGGGAACTTTCCAGATTAAATCGATAGAGGAGCTCTGACTGGCTCATGCCTTGGTTTGCTATTTGGTCTGAGAAGCTGCTGAGCATTCACGGGTGGTCTTGGGGCTGCTCAGCACCACTGAAGATTAGCCCTGCTGGCTGGTTTTTCCTATTTATGTTTTGGAAATTATTTTTTTAAGAGGAAATTGTTCTGCAGGGGACAGAGTATCAGATTCTTTCTCTGAGAGCTTCACCAAGCTGATGAGATCAGGTTTGAGGGAGGTTGGACCATGTGGCCAAGGCAGCCAGACTGCAAATAATTAAATGGTCTGATGACATGAAAGGGTGGGCGGCAGGAGGAGAGATGATGGCCCAGTGTGCACGGAGAGGTACAGGAAGGAGATGCAATGCTGCTGGGTGAGCTTGTGAGCCAAGCTCTGCCCCTCCTGTCCCCTCTGGAAGGAATCATAGAATTGTTTAGGTTGGAAAAGACCTTTAAGATCATCAAGTCCAACTGTTAACCTAACACTGCCATCCCACCACTAAACCATGTCCCTAAGCACCTTGTCTACCCAGCTTTTAAATACCTCCAGGGATGGGGACTCAGCCACTTCCCTGGGCAGCTCATTCCAATGCTTGACAACTCTTTCGGTGAAAAAAAGGTTTCCTAATGTCCAACCTAAACCTCCCCTGGCACAACTTGAGACCACTTCCCCTCATCATATTGCCCATTACCTGGGAGAAGAGACCAACCTCCACCTCACTACCCCCTCCTGTCAGGCAGTTGTAGAGGACGATAAGGTCTCCCCTCAGCCTCCTCTTCTCCAGGCTGAACAACCCCAGTTCCCTCAGCTGCTCCTCATCAGTCTTGTGCTCCAGACCCCTCACCAGCTTTGTTGCCCTTCCCTGAACATGTTCCAGCAATGCAACATCTCTCTTGTAGTGAGGGGCTGAAAACTGAACACAGTATTTGAGGTGCGGCCTCACCAGTACTGAGTACAAGGGGATGATCACTTCCCTACTCCTGCTAACCACACTATAAACAAAGGAGAAGGGACACTGACTTTGGGGAGTGGAAAGAAAAAAAGCCTAGGACCTCCAGCTTAATCCATACAACGCGAGTCTGGGAACGGGAGTGGTGACAAGTGGAATAACCTGGCAATAGCTGCTCCTAATGAATATCTTTATCTGAATCAGACTTGGTACAGGCAAATTGTGTAAGACCAGCCTCCCCATGTCTGCCTTCCCTAAAGCAACACCGGCTCTCCAGTGCTTCTTCCTGATAGCCCAGTCCTCACCTTTGCTGAAGGACTCCCATGATTTTGTTCAGGTTGCAAAATATGTAATCTATTCCACAGTACAACAACAACAACAAAACCTTTTTTGTCTGGAAGAATTAGTGTCCAGAGAGTAAATGAAGGATTCTGTCAGGACTGGGGACAAGATCTCTTCTGTCCTGTCTTCCCAGGGATCAACCCCCTATGCTCAGAAATGCCTGTAGTGTGGGACCAAGCCATCATCCTCGTGGTGAAACTACCTGTTTGTAACACGTCAATCACAAAACACAACAAAATTCCTGACAGCAAATGCATAATAAAAATATTTTTCCTTTCATCTAAAGAGAAAGTGTGGCCTGATATGGTGTTGGTCTGCAGGACACATAAACCAGCATTTTCATGCTCTGTGTTTCACAATAATTCTGATAATCACTGCTGTACCTGTTTCCCCTGAAGACATTTTGAAAGATTGCAGCGTTGCAAAACAGAACGTGACCTTAGGGTGTATGGAAAGGCACCAGTAGGACTGACCACCCAGCAGGGATGGTTCCCTCTGCTCTGGAGGGGTCCACCTTCTCCTTGGCCTCGGGGAGAGCACCGCCGCCATGTCCAACACCAAATTCCCCAGATTGAATGCCAAAAAGGTCTTCCCTTCTCATCCCTCAGGGGTCTTGTGGAAATATTGGCCCTTGAACTTCTCAATATCTGCAAGAAGAAGAGATAAAAGGAGTGTCCAGGGCTCCATAAGCCATGAACTGCAATATTCAGCACAACTTTGGGTACAACCTAAAATCACAGAGTGCTGGGACCCAGACTTCGGTAGTGATGGTATGACAAATGGTATATATTGGGTCAGGAGGCAGAGGAAAGGTGGGTGAAGCCAGGGCTGAGCTCAGGGGTCTGTTTCATTGCTTGCTTCAGGACCACTGTGTTACAGAGCTGCCTTTACTTTACCCAAGCGTAGCCAGTTCACGAGAAACACATCCATCCTTGAAAAAAAATGAGCTATGAGAAGTGAATGAATGCAGTAAATGTAATTTTTCAGGAAAGCATGTAAATGGCCTGTAAGAACTATTGAAACATTGTCTTGCTGCTGAGACAGCAGAAATGCGAGCTGCTGTTTGCTGAATATTGCAAAAGAGCCACGTTATTTTTTGGCAGGCATTTAAAAACTGACTAGAGGAGGGGAGCTGGGAATGCGTGCTCCTCCCCGACAGCTCTCCTGTAAAATGCAGCGTCACATGGTGATGGGACCAGCTCAGAAACACATTGCTGAGCTCCTCCTCTCCCCCAGAGAAAGACCCCACGGTCAGAAACCGTCTTCCAGTGGCCCGTTTCCTAGCGCCACGCACAGGACTCGCACAACACTGCTGCTGCAAAATGGCAGGGATGCACACGGAAATAAAGCTGGGATTACAAACAGCCTTTTTGCAGTAAACCCAGATGTTAACCCCTGCCCTGCCGTGCCCAGGTGAGATTTTGCCGACATCTCCGACAATGGGCTCTATCAGGGATTGAGCTGGTGAGAAAGCGGGGAAGCAGCTACAGCGGTCTCTTTTTGCAGCCACCCCTTTGAGAGTTAGGTGGGCTTTTCTGGAGAAGCACGTGAGCAGCGTGGTAACCCATCCGGGGACTATGGGTCTGCATTGCCCGCCTCCTGCGCTGGCTCCCAGTAACAGCCACATGGATATCGTCAGTTCTGAGCCTCACCGATGAAACCAGAAACACAAGCACAAACAGCTGTGATACATTTTCAAAGGTCTAAGCCTCATTTTGTGAGGCATAAGGGAGGAATAATCCAATAGCGATGAATCATCCATCTTGTGCCACATGGTGTTTGTGTCAACAGCCAAGGATGGCCGCCATAGCCTGGCTGTAGCCCTACGGCGCCGGACGCAGCACCAAGGTGTTGGAAGGGGATGGTGCTGGCTGAGCATTTGGGCTGTTCCTCTGCTTTTCCCCATGCAGGATGGTGCCTTTCCAACCCTCACAGCAAACCTTCGTTTGCTTCCAGCCAAAGATAGGCTGAAGACTTTGGTTTCAGCCCCTCCAGTGGGGCATAGGCTGGGTCCCAGGCACCAGCAGCCCTGGCTGGCTGTGGACAAGGCCGGCACCACCCCACACTCCCACCCTTACA
>NW_009260621.1:2007543-2026006 GCF_000687185.1 Egretta garzetta | reverse complement strand
CCGGCCCAGCCACATCCCCAGCTTCCCACCTTATAGCTGCTCAGCTGCTATTACTTTGGCAATAACTTCCCCATATGGTACCTATGCAGCTTGTTAACCCTGCTTCTAGACATGTGACTCTGGAAGCACTCTCTAAACAGCTTTTACCTCGGATGGACTCCAGCGGGACATAAAGATGTATATGGTGACCAACACCAACCATCACAGCATCAAAAATAGCCAGTTCCTCCTTCCCATTAGTTTTGGTGAGAACAACCCACTAGTGGGTGGTTGAGAAGTCCTGGCATTTATTTTTTTTATCCTGATGAATGCAGTCTGAAAGGAAACCAGAGCAAATGCCTCAATACATAGGTCCCTGCACGCTGTGTGATGCAAAACAGGCAGAGCTGGGTGCTCAGTTGTCCTTCCCATCCTCACTTGCCCTAAAATACTCCAGTCAGCTGTAAGTAATGGGTCAGCTCAGGCCCTCCTGGCTTGTTCCCCTTAATTGGTGGGGGATTTCTGGGAAACAAGCATTTACTCACCTCCACAGGGACAGAGAGCCTGGCCCCAGTGGCATGGGGCAGCTGGCACCCTCCTGGCAGTGATGCTGTTGCTTCCCTCTGTTTCAGCAGGCTCTGGGCCATGGAAGGCAGGCTGGGCTGGCAAACTGGTCCTTGCTAGGTGGAACACTTGCTGCAGCAAAGCCAAAATAATTGCCATGGTGCTGCAGGACACTGTGCAGTTTCACTTGACCTTCACCCAGAAGCTGGCCTTGGTGTTGCATCCCCAAGGCATTCAGCAGTAACAATGTAATGAAAAGCTCACTAAAATTCTGGCTTTTTGGAGCAAACTGGTAATGGGTGAAACTAGCATTATAACTGGGTTTGCATTCATAAAATAATTGTTCAAATAGCAGAGGAAGGTGCAAGCTGGTGTTAAAGGAAGCTGGTGTAAAAGAAAACATGGGATGCATGTCTCTGCTCTGCAGAGGACTACCCCACGGTGTCCTCATTTGGAGGGATGCTGTTGGGCTTGGGGTTTTGGTCCCACCTTGGGTTTGCACACATGGAAATTGCTGCAGAACAGAGGAATTAAAAAAATAGCAGCTGGGTATAGCTTCCCCATGCTCCTCTGGCCAACAGAAACACCAGGCAATCTGCCCAGGGAAGAGCCGTGCAGCCGGTGTGCTCTCAGCAGTGTAGACACAGGCCATGGCCTCATGTCTGATAATGATGAGGTCAATCAACCAGTTTTGCAGATGTAAGCCAGCCCCAGAGAGCCCTTGTGCCAGCCTGGGCCACGTCCATTTATTGACCACACCTGGGGAAGAGGTGCCCTGCCAGCGCATCACAAACCTTCTTCAGCCATTCCCTGACATCATCTCTGCTTGCCCCATGGGTGCCCAGACACCTCCCCAGTGCATCCCACAGCTCCCAGCACCGACAGCTGCCTCTTTTCCCCATTGCCCTTTTTTTTTTTCAAAGCCTGGTGCTTTGGCTTCCAAAAGTGAAGGGCTCCCGGCACCCATCATGTTCAGCGTGTGTCCTGCCAGCACCACCCTGCAGCTCAGCACAAGGCCAGCAGCGATGTCCCCCACCACCACTGTCTGTCCCCCAGCTGGTTAACAAGGCTGCCGTCACCAGCATGAAAGAAAAATCACACTGATACACCACACACAGCTTGTTAACTGCAAGAGAACTCAAAAACCTGATCAGATGATGTATTTTCATTCATTGTTGTTTCTGAGATAGTCAGTACATCTGAGGCTCTCTGAATTGGACCACAGATGTAGGAAAGGTTTCTTCCCCACCATGAGTACGCATCATTTGGACCAGAAGAAATAAGAGCAGGCAAACCCCTTCACCTCCTGGCAGGAGGCAGCACCTCAGCAGAGCACTTGGGCAGAGGCACTGGAAAGGGAGTCTCACTTCCAGGGCTAGAGCTCACAGTAATGATATTATTTTGCATTTACGAGGTGCCTTTCATAAAACCACAGACCATTTTTTCAAAGCTGTAAGTTATTGCTGTATGGAAGAGAAAAGCTGAGATACCTGCAGCTGCCTGTGGACAGAGGTCTTCCTGGGGAGCACCAACATTACCCCATGGGCTGGGTCCACCCTGAGCAGATGGATGCACAGAAAAAGCCTGCAGGATCCAGCCACATCAGGACTTCAGCATCTCACTGGGATCAGTCTAGCTCCTCCCCACTTGCTCAGGTGAGGGTGAACCTTGAAGGCTTTGTTTTTCCCCCCCCCCCCCCCCCCGGGGGCAGATAGGACATCCCCATCACCCCTAGGCAAACCTTGAGGGTGGCCACAGAAAGGGCTGAGCCAAGGTGCAGGTGCCCATCAGAGCTGTCTCTGCAGGGCTGACGATGCCCAGTAGGAAGCAAAGTAGCTCAGAGAATCTCACCATGGCCACAGTGCTGGGTTACACACCCCCAGCTGGCCCAGGCATTTTGGCTGGCAGACACAGTTCATCTCAGCTTTCAGATGCTCACATGCTCCAGTGAAGTCCAGGTGTTGTTCTGAGAGCTGGTGGAACATTTATTTCTATACCAGAGTATTCCCCTCTCTGTTTTAATCTGATTCTTTTTTTCATTCAGGCATCTTTCCACACTGGAGAAAAATGTGGACATTTTTCTTTATTTGTGTGAAAATTATTTTTCAAAAGGGCCAGTTCAGGCAAGCTTGTTTTAGCCAGAGCACAAGCTCTACACCAAAACTTTTCTCGAGAAACCAAACATGCTGACTCCAGTTTTCCACCAGAAGAAGAGACAGTAGACAGGGATATTCAAAGACATGTAGCAATGTGCCACTACTTGAACACTTTTAGAGGGATAAAACAACCAGCATTACTTACTGGGACTGGTATGTACCCTCTTTCAGAGCCCCAGCTGAGAAACCTTCCAAATTTACCAGGCATGGAGATTGCACCTGATTTACCAATGCCATCTCTTGATGAATCATTGATGGACTATTTTTGGGGTAATGAGCAGGGCAGCAGCACATATTGCCCAGCAGGAGAAAGCACCCCATACACGCACATGGCTCGGTACTCTGGCATCCCTCCCTGTCCTTGCCACATCCCTCTGGGGTCCCCTAGAAGTAAAGGGTGGTGAGGAGGAGGAGGAGTGGAAGGAAGAGCACCCCCAGCACAGCCAGGTAGGGGAAGACGGTGGGGGCATCGGGGGTGATGCGCGTCTGCGTGGCCCGCAGCGTTCGGTCCCACTGGGTGAGGATGGCCTTTCTGGCTCCACTCCACTTCCCCTCACCAGTCAGCCGAAACTGGTAGGGACTGCAGGGGCCAAAGAAGACCTCCAGGGCCAGCCGTGGGTCCGTCAGCAGGAGCTTCAGCATGTTGGGCTTCACTCCAATGGCAGAGGCCAGCTCATCCATGTAGGTGATATAATCCGTCTGCAGTGTGGTGCTGTTCCCGTACCTTCAGGGGAGAGAGCAGAGGAAGGAGGTGGTCTTTTAGGTTTTCCTTTTTTTTTTCTTCCTTTTTTTTTTTCTTTAAGCACAGTGAAGGCAAAGCCTGTGCTGTGCTCTCCCCCAGCAAACCTGGGGAGTGGAGCTGGCTGGGGGCCATGGCTCCAGGGGACGTGCATCGTTGCTGCTGTTAGTGGAGAAATCTGGCTCACAAGAAAACATCGTGTTTTGAAACTTCCTACAATGCAACTGTTTCCAAAAACAAAACAAAACATTGCTTGGGCCAGGTTCAGCTTTCACTGGTTATATTCACATTTTTAAAGTATTGCTTCACTATAGTATCAGATCACTCATAGAGGGGGAAAGCAAGGCACTTCCATGGACTTTATGTAACAAAAAAGTATCACTTTGAAGAATAATGATGGAAATGTTCTATTTCTGCTGGGGCTTCACCCTGATTGTGTGTGAATGAGAAATCCTTTTTCAGCTCAGTGATGGCAAATGAGCCTTTTCAGACAGGAAATCTTCCCATCATGAGTTTTCCAAACAAACTTGCCTGATTCAGGCTTCCACAGTGCCTGTACACAGCCTGCTGGGGGCTGAGATGATGGCACAGGTCTCTTCTGCCAGCACAGGGAGTCCCATGAGCTGCACTTACCACTTGAGCTTCTTCCCCATCTTCTCATCAATGTCATCCATCATCTCGCTGACTGGGGGGAGCATGCACTGTCCTGGAAAGAGCAGGAAGAGCATCAGCAAAGGCCAGTGATGCCCAGGAGATCCCTTCTGCAGCAGATGAGGCTTGCAGGGATCAGCTGAGCCCTTGGGTGCCTCTCTTCCCTTTGGTGTAAAGAACTGGGCTTGGGTTTTGAGGATGTGACAACACTGGCTCCCCTGTCCTTGAAGGTGATGCCCAAGGGACAGGGACTTCACTGACATCTGCAGTGGGCTGAAAAGAGATCTGCTCCCACAGTGAAAACTCCCCATCACATGGAGAACCCATTATTGGTATTTCTGACCAGACCCTGTTGTGTTCCTCAGCACTCAGGCACTACCCTGATTTTCAGTTTGAGCTTGCCCATTGCTGCTGGGAAACGCTACTTCCCATTAACAGAAAATAGACCTTTTCCCAGCATGTGTCCATCCACCTACCCTGAAACACCTTGACTGCCCAGCGGCACTGGAGGTCTGCTGTTGGGATGATGGGTCCAAGGGACTGGACCAGCCCAATGACTGCCATGGTTGGCTTCTCAAGATGAGGAGGGAGGATGCCTTTGTAGAGGGTGACCTGATTATCCCTACTTTTGATGATGGAATCATCCTCCATGAAAGGGTAAGAGTAGCTGTAACCAGTGGCAAAGACAACCACATCAACATCATCCTGCACAGTCCCATCTTGGAACAAGACAGAGGTCTCTCTGAACTCCTTCACATTTGGCTTCATTACCACCACACCGCAGGCGATGCGGCTCGGGAGGTCGTCGTTGAACACCGGCTCCTTGCGGGAAGTTCTGCAAGGGCAAATGTGGTGGGGCTGTCACACAGGTGGCTTCTGCTGCCAGCCCAGGATAGGCACGGCCCAGCCCCATCCAGAACCAGCAGCCCCCGGGGGGTTTGGGGATGGATGGCCCCACGCATACTTGTTCAGTGGCATGAGACCGAAGTTCTCGTGCTTGAAGAACCGGTTCATTCCTCTCACATACAGCCAGTCGCTGAGTGCCCTGGGGAGGATGTTACCCAGCCAAGTCCGGAAACGAGTGATGATCAGCATGTCCCAGGGGTAGCCATTGTCCCAGACACGGCTCATCACCCAGGACCCGCTTCGGGAACTCAGGTAGACCTGGGGGCCAGCCAGGAAGGGGTGAGCTGCCCCCTTGGTGACTGCAAGCCCCCAGAGCTCTCTCGCGGTGGCACATGCTTCAGCAGATGGGGACACCACTACCACCACTGCTCCCCCCCGCCCCACCCCAATTCCCCAGTGGCTCTGGTCTAGGTACCAGTACCTGTGATGCCACGGTGCTGAGCTCCACAGCAATGTCACAGCCGGAGTTGCCCAAGCCTATCACCAGCACCTTCTTCCCTCTGAACTTCTCTGGCTCCTTGTACTCTCGACTATGGAAGTAGAAGCCTTTAAACTTCTGTATTCCTGGGGAGGAGAAGAGAAAGAGTCATAATTCACCCCAGGAATGAAAAGGAGAGGCTGTGCTAGCCTTGGGATCTCCCCTTCCTGCAGACTCTGCTGGAGCATCCACCTGAGCAAGTCTCACAGTAGCAGAAGTCTCCAGTACACAGAGGGATGCTGCAAACCCATAGTCAGATGGGCTTTGTCTTCGCCTTCATTCAATATTTAAAGAGAGAGTGTGCAAGCACAGGATACCTTTGCACAGTATTTCTGCACCCCAAAAAGGTACTATTGCAACCCCAACATCACCCCGAGGCACCTGGACAGCCACACTCCATCCCCTTGGCATTGCTTTACATCCTTGCGGTCATGAGCAACAGGGAAGCAGCTTTCATTTTTAAAAGAGAAGATGTCAAAGGACCTGAGGGGAGTTTTCCTGGCCAGTCAGTGCCTCAAGCCTGTGTCCTCCAAACAGACCCCTAGCATATTTCTTGCCAGAGAGGCAAAGCCCGTTGAGTAACACGCATGACATTTGTACTAGAAATCATGGGAAAATGCCAAAAAAAGTGTTTTACAAAATCCTTTTATGAAGAAATCTTCTGTTAAAGGGAACAGCCCCAAATTTTTTTCTGGGAAAGATTAGCATTTTCCCTGCTTTGATATGGTTTGGATACTGAGTCTTTTTTCTGAAAAAACACCCCCCACAAAACAAACAAACCAAAAAAACCCCATCAAAAACCCCACCGCAACAAAAACCACACGTTTTGATTTCCTGAATGAACCCCATCCCCCAAACAATTGGTCTCCTTTTCATGATGAAAAGGTATTTTTTGCAGGGAAGAACATTGTGATGGAAGGTATTTAATCAGCTGTGTCCCAGCAGATGAATTCCACACAAGCAGCTTACCTGGGAACTCAGCAAGGGGGAGGTTTGGGTAGACGTGATGCCCAGAACAAACCATAACAGCATCAAAAACTGCCATTTCTTCCTTCCCATCTCTCCGGGTCACCACCTCCCATTGCCCCGTCACAGAAAAGTCTGGATGTTTTTTAACCTTGGTGACCAGGGTCTTAAAGGAAGGAAAAGAAAGATCCATAGGTGTCCATGTAGTGGACCAAGATGTTTAGGGAGTCAGTGGGATTCAGAGGTCCTGGGGAGCTCAGGGATGTTTGTCCCTGCAATATCATGCCAGCAGCTCTGGGGAGTACACAAAGAGGGGACCTGGTGAGACCTGCATTTACAGAACCAGGAGGGTTTTTTTTGTCCCCAGAATATTATCTCCCCAGAATTTTCCCTGCAGCAGGGAGATGCAGACATGGAAGCAATGTCACTCCTGCCGAGGTCCCCCCACTACTCGCTGCCCCTTTCCGCTCCAGGCTTTTTACCTTGAACTGTATGTGCCGGAGCAGGTCAAAGTGCTCAGCATACTTGCAGATGTAGGTCTGGAGCCTGGCATTGTGCATGTAGTTGGGGTGGTCATCAGGGAAGGGGAAGTCAGAGTAACACATCATCTCTTTGCAGGAGTTGGTGAAGACTGTGCGGTAGATGCTGGCTCTGCCTTCCTCTGCCTGGTCCTGGAGGGAGAAGAGCGTGGACATGTGCCATTAGGGAGGGACATGACCCCTGCCTGTGCTGGAGCCCTGCACCAACTATTCTAGATACCATCACCCTCTGGTCTCTACCTCCAGGCTGGAGCCAGAGGAAACAGCAAAGCCATCAAATGCAATAACCAACTAAGCCCCTATGAGCACAGAATCATCCTAACAGGCCAGGAGGAGGTTTTGCATCACCCAAGACATTTAGGAGCCAGTTACATGCACATCGACCAGGGAAAGTGGAAACCTCAGGGAAAGGACCATGCCAGAGCCTCTCCTCTGCACATCCAGAAAGCATTGGGAGGTCAGGGACACAGCTGCACTCGTGCACATGGACACATGCAAAATATCACAGGAGACAAGTAACGCGGGTCCTTCCAGTGCCCAGCTTCCTCCTGGTAAAGCTTCCAAAACCCCGCATGTGTGCCTGGACATCTCTCCTTTGTGCGCACGGTCTTGGCGATTGCACAATTGAAGGCAGAAGCCCGGCAGTGTGCATTTGCTTTGGCGCAGTGGCTCAGCTGCCCATGCTTTAAAGCTTGTGCCTACTACCCAGCAATGCCCATGCCAGCTGGCCAGTGTCCTACTGACATCTAGAAGGTCAGGACACGGGGGATCTGCCAAAATCTCCAAGACCACTGGTGGGGCCCAGGCTGGCTGGTCCAGTTCTGCCCAAAATGGCCAGCCCCACGCATTGTGCTGTCCCCACTTGGGAGGGGCACCTATGTCTGCTCTGACACTTGGTACTTAACAGCACAAATCACAGGTAATGCATTTCTCTTTCCCGATGGCTTTGATGCCAGGATAGAGCTGGGAAAAATGCAGCTAGGTTTCTACACTGGAACATTCATAATTGGGTTGCCCAAATGGTTATCAACTTCCAATGAAAGAAGAAACACAAACAAATAAGGAGCTGAAGTGCTTTTTGCTTTTCCCCTCAATGTAACATTCTGTTGTGAAGTCCTCTGTTACACATATCAAAAAGCATTGCCAAATTTCCTGGAGGAATTCACTGGAGCCTCCCCCAGAAAAGACAGAAAACATGTGGTCCATCTTTTGACATGAATTGAGTGTTTCAGATTGCCCAGAACAAGCTTCCTGCACTCCTCCTCTGCCCTGGGGTTTAACTTACAGGCTCAATTCCTTTCCCTAACGGCACCCTGAGCTACTCTTGCAGCTTAAATCACACCACAAGCCATCCCCTCGGCTCCAGCCTGCCAGTGGGTGGGCACATGGCACAAGATGGCTCTGGGCTCAACCCTCTAATTATTCATTTGGACTCCTTTTTGGCTCCATGATGCATGGCCACTGCTTAAAAGCACACTGAGAGCTACCCCGAGCAGCAGCGAGTGCTCCCCAAGGTGCGGTGACTGCTGGCAGCCCCACAGGGTGACTTTTGCAGGGCCTGAAGGCTTGCATCTCAAAGCCATCCCTGTCTCCATGGGCTTTGAGGGGAGCACAAGCATGTCTTCGGTGCAGCCCTGAAGGGTTTGTAGCCCCTTAGCTGGGGAGAAGCTGGTGGCTCCCTCCCTCCGCAAAGGAGAGGGGTTGGCAGTTCAGAGGGGACTTGGCTCAGGAAGCCAAGTGATGCCCAGGATAAGAGAGGGGACCTGGGGATCTGTATTGAAGCAGCCAAGCCCTCCCATGTGCAGCCATCAGAGCAGAGCAAGTGGGTGCAGCCTCCCAGCCCCTTGGACACAAGTTTCCCCAGCCAGCTCTGAAACCCAGCAGCCAAAGCCACTCACCGAGTAGCGCCAGAGCCCTCCAATGTCCTCGCTCTGTTCAAAGCAGGTGGGCTCCAGCCCCTGTTCCAGGCAGCACTTGATGGCTGCCAGCCCGCTGACACCTGCGCCCACCACTGCCACGCGCCGCACCATGCTGTCGTGCCTGCAGGGAAACACGGCTGTGCTGGAGCTGAGAGCGGCCAGGAACACTCACCCAGGTGAGTCTGCAGCCCCCAGCAATGCCCCATGAGAGGAGGGCACCTCCTCCCCAGCATGACTCCTCCAGCTCCTTAAATAACCCAGGGGGTTTCTTGCTGACCCTTGCTCACCTGCTTCCTGTGCAGCCCCCAGGTAAGTGCACAAGTTTTGGGCAGGGTAGAAGAGCTTTCCCCAGTACCCAGGGGCTCTCTTACTGAGAGGAGCAGAGCCTCAGGAGGAGCTCCCCTGAAAAAGCAAAGCTCTTTTATGCAGCTTTGCACAGGAGGCAGGGCCAGCACTGAGGGGTTGTTCCAATGAGTGACTTGCACTGTTTGGACTTTAGCAAGCCCGGAGTTGTAACATGAGGAGGAGCTGTGGGAGCAGAGCTCCTAAATTGGGAAATAAAGTATTGGACTGAAATTATTGCAAGATAGAGCCCAGGATCTTTGAGCAGCAGCAGCCACCTCCAGCCCTTGGGATGAGCAACATCTCTCATGTGTGCACACACACATCTCTCCAAAAGAGCACAGCGATGCCCATGTCATCAAGAACAGCAGGTAGGACCAGGCTGCCCAACCTAGTCCCATCCTTCCACCCCAGCACTGCAGTTATTCCCCCGCAAAAAGGGCAGCTGGCAGCGCTGGCCTAGGGACACGCCACCCCGGTATTAGGCAGGCTCAAAGCATCTGACCACTCTCCCCCCTTCTAATAAGTTGGGCAAGCATGTTTCAGAGGATATCTGTGGGGAAGGACAAAGCTCAGGCAAGCATGGAGGAGCCTGTTTGCAAATCCCAATCCAACTCTGAATTCTTCATCTAAGACTCATTGTGCGAGTTCATCCATCAAATCCCTGCCTCCAGACAAGTCCTGGGGGAGAAGCCATCCAGCTGGGAGCACGCCTGTTTGAAAGCCTGCAGTGTGCAGTTGCTGGAGCCTCTAAAGCTGTCTAAGCTGGGCTGTTAATTCATGCTAAATTGACTTGCAATAAAATAGAGCGGAGAATGCCAGAAAAATGATTGAACAACCAAATTGAAAAAGAATTAAATTGCTAATTTTTCTACTATCTGCCAAATTGGTTGGGCCTTCCAAGGGATCAGCTTTGGAGTCATGGTTAAGTTGACTTAATACAAATGAACTGCCAAGCTGGCTTTATGGATTCCCAGCCTAGAGGAGGTGTGGACCCTCTCCTGCAGGACACAGCCTGGATGAGGAGGACTTCTATGTATTAAAACATTTGTCAGAAAATGACACCCAGGAGTGATGCACATCAAGAGAGCACGCCTGCTCCTAGCCCTGGCAAGGGGACAGGAAAGGTCAACCCAATGCAGAAGGAGGGGAACAAAGGTGCAGGAAGAATCAATCATTTACCTGGAATGACACAGCTGTCAAGCATCTGAAAGAAGAAAAGTCCATGGACCTCGACTCATTATTTCCCAGCTGCCATTTTCCTCGAAAGAGGAAAAAAAAAAAAATTTTTTTTTGACATTTCTTTTTCTCCTCTCTCAAAAGGGAGAACAAAGAGGAGAACTGCAGGTGTGTGAAGGCCAAAAAAAAAAAAAGAGAGAGAAAAATTAGGTTTTCCAAAACCCCTGCAGAAAATAGAATAAAAATCAAAAGCTTCAACATTTCTAACAGCACTAGAAATAGTTCTGCCCAATATCTGCAAACTCCTGTTTGACTTTTTATCACATGCTACAGGAAAGTGAGAGCAGAAGAGGGCTCCTAACCTCCAAAAGAGCAAGGGCAGGACAAAGCAGTCTCATCTGCAAAACCCTGCCTTTTTCCAGCCTGAAGCTGCCTCGCACCAGTGGCACAACTCAGGCCAGAGGTGGCTTCCTGCGATGCTCAGAGGAGGCTACAGCAATCCTATTGGGGACAACCTGCCGTGACAGGAGCCGTGAGAGGCTGATGGCAGTTTGCCTTGGTGCGTGCTATGACCCTGGCCTCATGCACGACTTGTGCGATTGCAGCTCTGTTTGTCCTGGCTGTCATCAGGGCCGCTGGCTGTTACACCAAGAGAGACACATGTATTCATTAACCGAGGGCGGGTGGTGGGTAGGGGTCAGTGGCCACCACAGCCAGTCCCTGTGCAGCCGCTCTCCATCCCACTGCTGGTAAAAGCATCAAAGCAGAGGGTGAAAAATCCTCCAGTTTTGATCCCTTTGCTGCATGAAAAGGCTCCCTGAGGCAGCAGCCGGAGGGATGCTCAGCACACACCCTGGCTGCAAGGCTGGGCAGCAGCTTGACCACGTGCTGCACTGCTCCTGCTTTGGCCAGATTGGGCTCTGTGGCGCTTGATGTGGCACAGCACCTGCAGCAAGAGGCAGATGCTTCGCCAAGGAGCATTTCGGTCAAAACAGCCAGGAAGACTACGATCCCTCAGTGTACTGAAGGGGAATAAGCCCCGGCGCAGTGCCTTGACACACAGCCTGGGGCCAGCTGGACACCACACCAGCCAGGATCAGCCTTCAGCCTCATGGAGGGCACATCCCCGGGGACTCCTCTGATCTCCACCAAAGCATACAACCCAGCATGATTGTAGGGCAGCAGCTGGACTCCCAACTCCATTAGCAGCCATGGATGAACTGAACTTGCTGAAGGAGCCGCTGGCCTGGCTGGGGAGCAGCGAGGCCCCACGGGCACCCATAACTCCTGTGGGGCCAGCAATAGTCCTTTCCTTCTTGCATCCCTCTGGCTCCACTCACAGCCCTTTGATGTGCATTGTTCAACCATCTTTGAAGCGTGAAATGAGAAACACCCTGTGCGGGAGGCTGGGCAGAGCCCTCCGGAGCAGCCAGCAGCGCTGCAACAGCCAGGGCTGGTTGGGGGACAATAAATCCACAGCTGGAGCTACATAAAGCGGGGCAGTAAACAAGAGCATTCACCTCACATTTGCTTTGCACTAATTGTGTCAGAGTGTTTCTCAGGCCAGCTCTTGTTTTTTCTTTGAACACAGCTAAAGATACATTTTTCATTTGCTTTTCCACGCCCTTCTTCCGCTTTTTTGTTTACCAGAAAAAATCCTTCCAGGAAAGGGCTTCAAGACCATTCCGTTCCTGTTAGGTTTGGGGATGATGGATGAAGCACCCCAGGGGAGGCTAATGCCTTGCGATGGAGGAGCACATGTAACAGCGTCTCTTCACTCTCCTTAACCCTCTGTCAGCCCTGAAAGTAGGTTTTGCCATTCCCTAGGGAGCTGTTCTGATCTGCAGCCTTTCAGTGGAGGTGGGACCTCCGAGGGCATCGCTTGCTCTCAGCTCCACAGCTCACCACAGTCACCTTCCCAGGCAGAAACAAACCAACCAAAACTCACCATGCTTCCCATAAAGTCTTTTTTAGGTACAGCAGTTGCAACCCAATAACAAGTCTCACTGCATCTATCTCAGACATCTCTCCCCTAACACCTTCCCCCCTACACTACCTTGGAGCCTGGTGTCCTGAAGAGTTCCAATCTGTCTCCATGCCCTCTCCAGGATTCATCCTTAGGCAAAGCCTCTCTCTGCCCTCCCTCATTTTTTTCCTCCTGCCCGTGTGCTATTTTCTAGAGGCACTCTCTGGAAGCAGGCATGATCCTTAGAGCACCAGGTAAAACCTCATAGGAAGCCAGAGCTGCTGTCGTTACCCCATAAACCGCTCAAAGGTACCTGGCACTCAGAATCTCACATAGGATCCCTCTTCTTGGGCAATCACCTGGCACAAAGGTACCCAAGTGTTTACCTGGCTTCTGCTCTGTTCCAAGCCTTACACAACCTGGCAGGGAGGAGCAGCGGCCCACAAGGACATGTGTATCAAATGCCTTCACCACAACCTCAGTGAAGCACTGCTCCGGCCAGCGATACACAGTCCTTGCCATGCAGAGGGGCTGCTGCCATGCTCACAGAGATTGCTGCAGCTTGCCTGGGGCCACAGGTGCTATGGACATGGACAACCCATGAGGTCTGCTCCCAAACATAGGATTCATCCCAAGGGTTACTCTTTGCTCGAGAAAATCCCTTCCTCCTGGCTGCTTCTTCTACCCCTGCCCTGCCAATATTTTGGCAGGGACCTCCTCAGGGAAAGGGCTGTCCTCCATCACAAACATGCAAGCCTTGCTTGGAGCCCCAAGTCTTGGTGAGGTCCCAGGCTGGTATTGCAAGGTTTGAACAGTTTTTCTGCACACCCCCACTGGAGAAGGAACAAACGGGCTTTGTTCAGCAAACAGGACACCTGCGACTCAAGCCTTAGGACAAAACAGCTTGGGGTGCTTTGTGACCACACCTGCCTGGAACAGGTTTTAATAATCACATAATTCCTGCTAATTAACCATGCTTTCCCTTTTGTCCTCGGGAGAGAGGTACCCAGCAGAAGGCATCTGGTTTAATCACCCTGGAGCAGGAAGGCAGTGACTCCCCCCAGAGGAAACCTCCACAGGCACACACTTGTCCTCACCTCAGGCCTTCCAGCCCCAGTGGCATGGACAAGTTGAGTTGCAAGTTGCCACCCACGGGCTGCTTTTTCACTCACGTGCCTCATGGAAAGGTGAGGCTCCCCTTCCTTGCTTCAGTGGAGAAATTTGCCAGAAGGTTAGGACACTCAGTGGGATGAAGGCTGCAAAACAAGGAAGGGTAATCAAGCCCAATACCTCCAGTGCTGCATTTCTACATGGGTTGCTCTTCTCCCATCTCCTCCAGTGGAAATCACAAGACCCAGGGTGCAGGTTGGTGCAAACCCAGAGTTTGCAAGCCCTCCTCATGATGCTGCTATGGCTGATGGCTGGCAGGGTGAGGTGGTGCTCAGGAACCAGAGAAGATGGGCTGTTGCAAGCTGGACATCTTCAATGCTAGCCTGGCTGCTTCTTCCAAGGCAGAGCAGGAGCAAAACATCCAGCAAGGTCCTCACACTTGGTCCTCCCAGGGCACAGCACAAGCTCCCTTTTCTCTTCCCAGGCTGCTGCTGCTCCCCAGCAACAGGGAGTCAAGTTGCCTCATTATGGTTTTAGTGCTGCTAATTATCAGTTACAAGAAAACCACCTGAAGAAGACAATGTCCCTTCTGTCCCAAAGGCTGCTCCAGCCCTGAGGACATGCTCAGGGGGTGGTTCCTGGATGCAGCAGCCCAACTCCACAGCACCTGCTTGAGCTGCAAGCAGGGGATTTTTGCCAATTTCTCCTCCCTGTGCACAGATTTGTTGCTGATGTGGTCATTTGTGAGGGATGCCAAGGGAGAAGTCGTGCAAATCCTCCTAGAAGCATCCAGCTTGCATCAGCCCATCTGCAAGGTGGGAAGGAGAGCAGAGGCAGGTGGGTGGGATCATGCCCCAGTTCCCCACAGCCTGGGGACAGACCAAGTGCCAAGGTCCTGGGTCACCGTTGGGTGAGGGGTGTTCCCCACACTGAGAGCTCCTGACCCAACTGATGAAAAAAACCAACCCACAAGTCTTAATCTGGGTCAGGCAGGTAATTAGAGCTTTGTCTGCAGATGATTTTGAACTGGAAGGTAGGAGAGAGCCTCAAACCATGGAAAATATCTCTTGGGAGAGCTGCCCCGCTGCCTCGAGTGAGGCTGCTCAAGCCCCAGCTTTGGGGCCCAAGCAGTTAAAGAGGAGTATCAGCTTTACAGTGGAGATTTCTAGCCTTTATGCCTATTGTGAAGACGGGAAGAAAAAAAAAAAAAAAAATGGAAAATTTGATCCTCCTACACCTAAAGAAAAGCCTGAAGTTCATCTCTATCTCCCTTCTGTGACTCCTGTACACAGGCTGCTATAAACCTGGCTTGGGTAAAGATTTACTAAGCAGCATCCTACTGTCACAATGGGAATATTTATAGCTCCCAGTCATATATTGGAATTAATTAACACACATATAAAGCAAACTGTGTCCAGATGCTTAAATGGGCACTGGTGTCACACACATGATCCAGTTAATCTGGTTTCTGTGCCAGGCAACCTGGGAGAAATGCTGAATCCAACAGGTGAAACCCTGCTGCCCTTTCCATTCTAAGTCCCATGTCTCACACAAAAACCCACTTTGCATCCCGGTTTTCACATCCAGGCTCACATTCCAGCAGGCTTTGCCCTTTTGGGATGCTAAATCACCACTGCCCCAGGGAAGGCAGCCTGAAGGAGCTGTCCTAGCCTGAACTGCTAGCCTGTATGTTATTTGCCCCGTAGATTGCTTTCTCCAAGAAGTATTTGGTCACATAGCCTGTAAGCTGTTTTATGTAATTATGTTTTAGAACTTCCCCACATCACATACTTAAAAGAAATATGCCTGCTGCCAAGATGGACTAGATGATATCCCGAGGTCCTTTCCAACCCTTGCGATTCTGTGATGTCTTTATGCTCGTGTGATTTATTCTGCTCACCTTTGCACCCACAAGCCATATTTCCCATACCCCATTCCCAGACAGTTCTAGTGATCAAATTGGTTTTGAAGCGAAAGCAGCAAATTCCTCGTGGTACAAATTGAAAGACAAACAGTTTCAACCAGCAATGGGCGTGACACAGCACCCTTGTTCTTCAGGACCTGCACTTCAACACCACTATGTACTTCTGCCCTCTTTTTCCATCACACATCTACCGAGTAGGAGCTGGCAGCATTTGGGTGGAGAGGACTTTCAGCTGTCATCTCCCCCTACATGTGTGCCCATAAGCAGACCTTGGCTCCATGCACTCTTTAAGACGCTTTCAGCATAGGAAGCTGGAGAAAAACATCTCTGCGTGGCAAACCATCTGTTTGCTGCTCCCCCGTGGCTCACTGCCCTGAGAGCTCCCCTGTGCCCAGGCAGATGAGCAATTCTGCTGGCTAAGCCCATCCCAAGTCCCAGATTGGTGGGACCAATTTCCTTCCACGCCAGTGCCCTTTCCCATTGTCTTCTTGCCACTGCTCTGCCTGTTGTGCAAAGCTTGCAGAAATAACCTCAGAACAGTTTCTGCCCTTTTTGCTTTAGTATTGCTAAATCATATTATTCTTGCTGTCATGCTAGAAAAAAAATTATCCACTTCAATACAGCCATTAACCACAATTAGTGCTCAATTGCACAGACAATCTGGAATGGGGGGGGGGATCTGATCTTCTGCTACCAGCCAATAAATCTCTCCAAGTGCACAGGGAGCAGGCAGCAGAGTGAGCAATCATTCATTTCTGCTCCTGTAACTACTTCTAAATGCCCCAGCAAACAAGCTTGCAATGAATATTTTTCTGTACGAACTCCCACATCAGCTTCTGTTTGCAGCCAATGTCTCCTGCCCATGGATTTCCCTGGATTGCTAGCCTGGGAGACTCGGAGCCAAGCACTTAGGAAGCCCTGACAGATGCAGCCCTAAGATATTTGGGTATCTGGGGCAGAAAAGCCCCCAGTCTCATAGCAGGCTGCTCCTGGCCCAAACCCTGCCTGTTGGGCACTTGTAATGACACGCCTGGGACCCAGTTTGTGCTGGGACTGCTGTAGCATCTTTTGCTCCTGGGGTTGTTCCCTTCCCAGAAGGGCCTTTACAATTCTGCAGGCCTTTTGTAATCTCTGGCTCCTCAGCATCAGGCCAACAAAAAAAAAAAAAAAAAAAAAAAATCTCTCCAAAATCCACATTTAAAATCTCTCATGACATTACAAGACATTGCTCCCGCTGCTTGCTCCAAGTGTTCAGATCTTCCATGGAGCCTGCTGCTCCCAGCCCAGCAGGCAGCACCAGGCAGGTTGGCTATGTGACTATCTCCTCCTGCAAGGTGATGGGGCTGTCCTCTGCAGGGGTTTTAAGGAACTGAGGGAAGACATTGCCTCTAAGGATGAGTTAATTTGCATTAAAATATCAATTTACTTACCTGTTGGACTTCTAAGTCTGCCCCTGGACTCTGAAAGAGCCAGAACACCTCCATAAGCAGCACAGAAGTTGCCCTTCATGGCTTGCTCTTCCCACACTGCCTCTGCCTGGGTCAGTCCAGGGCCATGCAACAGAACAACAGGGTCTTCTGGTTGCTTTCCAGGCTCTTTGCTGGGTCTGCAGGCATTCAGGCTCAGCCAGGACAGCCCTGGAGCACAAAGCCCACCCTAGCAGGAGCCTTCAAGGTACCATCCAGACTGAATTTAGTCAAAATCCCAGGCTCACTTCCCCAGCTTGGGGAGGCATCCTATCTACTGAGAGGAGAAAAAACCCAAACCCATTGAAGGAGGGTGACAAAACTGGATCATCTCTACAAAATTTAATACATGTAAAGTCTTGAGAAAATGCTTAAAAAAGGAGTGAAGGCCTAAGCCTGAGCTTAAATAGGGCTCCTGGTCCCGTGGCAGTGGGTGTGTGGGTGGGGGTCCCAGGTGAGGCTGCTTGAGGCAATTAAAGCCCATTAGTGCCCTCAGGGGCCTGACACTCAGGCTGATGAGGTCAATTCCTCCCTCGGGCTTAATCATTGTACAGGTTAAACAGCAGGTGAGAAGCATTTTGGTGAAATTAATCCAGCTCCTGTCCAAAATAGCCCAGATGCAGCAAGAGATACTTACGGTAGGAAAGGTTAATAGCCTTAGGCTGTTTCCGGTGTGGATGGGGCCAGCTCTGCCCCCAGCTTTGGGATCACAAGGCACAGTGATCCTGAATGCATCCAGGCTTCTGGGTGCCTGCAGCTGTGATGCTGAGTGAGCCCAGAGCTGGGGGGTCCAGAGTATGGGTGAAACCTGGCCCAAATTTGCATCAGGAATAATGTAGCCAGCAACAGTAGGGAAGTGATTGTGCCCCTGTACTCAGCCTTGGTGAGGCTGCACCTCGAATGCTGTGTTCAGTTTTGGGGACCTCACTATAAGGAGGGCACTGAGGCATGTCCAGAGAAGGGCAACAAAGCTGGTGAGGGCTCTGGAGCACAAGTCTGTTGAGGAGCAGCTGAGGGAACTGGGGGTGTCTAGTCTGGAGAAAAGGAAGCTCAGGGGAGACCTTATTGCCCTCTACAACTGCCTGACAGGAGGGGGTAGCAAGGTGGGTGTTGGTCTTTTCTCCCAGGTAATGGGCAATAGGGTGAGGGGAAATGGCCTCAAGTTGCGCCAGGGCAGGTTTAGGTTGGACATTAGGAAAAAATGTCTTCACCGGAAGAGTTGTCGAGCATTGGAATGAGCTGCCCAGGGAAGTGGTTGAGTCCCCATCCCTGGAGGTGTTTACAAGACAAGGGCAGACAAGGTGCTTAGGGACATGGTTTGGTGGTGGGATGGCAGGGTTAGGTTAATGGTTGGACTTGATGATCTTAAAGGTCTTTTCCAACCTCAACGATTCTATGATTCTAAATCCCACCCCACGGGCAGCCTGGGCACCAAGCACGGGTGGGTAGAAAGCGCACGGGGTGTACACCCCCCTGCCCCCCTTCCTTCTTCACCCGCAGGCACCGAGCTGCCCGCTCCCCCTTGGTGCCGCGGTCCGGGGACCGGCTCCTCCAGCAGCACCCGCAGCCGACCCACGCC
>NW_009260621.1:1987089-2007390 GCF_000687185.1 Egretta garzetta | reverse complement strand
GGAGGGGCTGCGCCGCCGCCGCCGGGGGGCTGGGGTTTTTAATGAAGCCGCCCGCGGTCCCGCGAGGAGATGCCGTCCCCGGGCTTGGGCCGGGATGAGCTCCCGCGCTGGCTGCGCACCTCAGCCAAAAACCCCGTAACCAGCGGGACAGCCTCGCCGTCCCCCCCGGGTGACAGCATCGCTCCCATCCCGCCGGCTTCACAGAGACAGGGGAGAGAAAGCACTCAGGTTCAAGCCCCTGTTTAAGTGCAGTGATAGGACCCTGCTTTGCCTCTGCTGTTATAAGAGGTCTGTGCAAATCCTCGCAGTCCCCGGCTCGGGGCAGCCCTCCAGCTTGTGTGCCTGGGGCTGGGAAGCAGCTTCATCAGCCACTTGCTCTCCCCATCACCCATGCCTTCAAACCACGACCCATTTGCGCTGGAAATGCTCTGGCTCACACACTGGGGACGCAGCATGGCAGCTGCTCCACTGCACATTGCCCGCACCCCACCCAGAAAAACCCTCTCTCCTAAACATTGGGTTCTCACCTCCAAAAGATGACAGCTCTGGCCAGTGGCTCATCCCTCCCTCCTTGTAATATGATGGATGCAGGTTTGTAAAAATACTCTTGCCAACCGCGGGTCCTTGTACAGTGGCTCCATCCCACCCTAGGAGAAAACAATGCAGCCCTGGTCAGCCACTGACTGCGTTGCCAGCCCTCAGCCTCTCCTGGAGGATGCTTGGGTGCATCCCCAGGGACTGCCACAGTACCCGCCTGGGGACGAAGGGGCGAATGGATGCAACTGCCCCGCCAGCCCTCACCCTTGGGGCTGCTTGGATCTGCACCAGCTCCAAGACAAGGGAAGAAATCTCAAAGACATGTTCCTGGGCTGATTAAAGTTAATTAGCGCAAATGATGCCTCTGAAGGGAAATGTTTCTCATTTCGGGTTCCCGCCGACTTGGGCCCAAGCCTGGTTTTCATAAGGCCAGTAACTGCAAACAGATAGGGCCCTTTCATTGGAAACAGGCAGCGCAGGATATAATTAAAGTAGTATGCACTGGCATCTCAAAGAACCGTTTTCAATTACTGCTATTTTGAGAGGATTAAGGGGAAATATTTTAAACAAGACCACTGCAAAAATAGATTTTGTTTGTTATTAGCTTTGAAATAATATTTGACTTAAGGGCTGAAATTTCCATATGCCAGGTCTGCCTCTGGCGGCACTTACCCCAAGGGCTGGGAAGAGAGTGATTCATAGTAGCATGGGATCTGGGAGCAGAGCTCGCTATGCACAGCCCTATTTCCATTTGGGAAATACCTTCCTTTTTCCCTGGCCAGTTTTCTCTCTGTGCCAGCCTGAAAGTGATGCACGGGGCAGCCTCAGACATGAGGAAGGTGTTGCAAGGGACTAGTTTGGTTACCAGACTGCACCCGGGGCACTCTGAGGACATTGCCTCTGCCTTCAGATGGGGATGCGCTCCCACAGAGGGAGCGATGACTCCCTTGGTCCATGTGCTTTCTGTGGCCGGGCCAGCGGTACCTCTGACCCTTGCAATTTGCTGCTGTATCTCTGCATGGCACGAACCCGTGGGTGCAAATTCGGGCTGGTCTGTTCTGCCAGCAGCCAGATGGGTGGCCTGGAAGACACTGTTTTGCTGTAGTCACTGCAATAGTAAAAAGATGCTGCCACCAGCCTCCCTGTGTCTCTGCCTCTCCTGGCTCAGGCTGTACCTTTAGAAAGGGGATGAAGCTGGAGCTAGTCACAGGATCGGAGCAGCATCAGTAACCCTCACCTGGGAAACCATCTCCGGGCTGCAGGTATAGAGCTTCTGCACAAGACTAGAAACAGAGACGGATAGGGTAAGACGGGTTTGCCCTCCTTTCCCTCCCCATCTTTCCCAGTGTGTGGACAGGACACAGCCTGGGGTGTTCAAAATGTCATGTGGGGCAGATGTGAGCAGCAGTCACACTGTAAGCACTGTCACGTTCCTGAGTAGGACGAGGTCCATCTCACCCAACAACAGACACCTTGGTACCTTTTGAGAGAGCTATCATAGGACAGATAAACAGGAGGAGTTGATTTCTATCCATATAAAAGGATCCCAGACTCATAATTGTAGGTTCAACACCTAATTATCAGGCAACTGAAGTTCAATGAGGGTCTCCAAGTTTCATCTGGTGTGTGCAAAGTGGGCATGTTTATCCTTCCTTTGCAGGGCTTGACTTCCCAGAGGAAAGGGCTGTTTCTCACAACACCTGGGACAGTTGGGCTCCGGGCTCCCCAGGGGCTCCTAAAGGCCTGCGTGAAGGCAACAGCATGAGAAGGGCCTGGCCACGGAGCAGCAAAAAGGGCTCTCCACGGACATTTGCCTAGGGAGCTTATGCGGCTCAAGCGACAGAAACATTGGTCCTAGCAGGATCATGAGAAATCATTTCTCTGCGCTATTTACAGCAACCAAGGACATATTTTTCCTTTCGGAAACACCGCAAGGAGGATGTTTCTCATGGCTGTTGAGAAAGAGGGGTCCACCTTGGGGAATAGCATGGGTTGGGGTGCGTAAGCTTGGGGCAGCAAGGCAACACATCAAAGAGAGCCACGGACACCAAAAACAGAGTTTGGCCACTTCCATGTCAGAGTGCAGGGCTGTTGGCACCAGCTCAGACTCTTGTATGTGAGAGTAGCGTCAACAGGCTGCAGAGATGTCTAACAAGCAGAGGCACCAAAAGACGGCTCCTCTCCATGTGCACAGGCCAGAGACATTTCCAAATCCATGGCTGCTGGGTGCAGGGAACACAATGGCTTCCCTGTCCCACAAAGTGACCCATGGGCAACAAAAAAGCTGTAAGGGCAGGGTTTCCTGCTACGCCGATGGAGCTAAATAACCCAAAGGATTACCTAAAGTGCTTTGTATCTCCAGGCGTCAGGCAGCATGAGAGGCTCCATCTTGGCCACAAAGCCTCCAAACACACCACAAGAACTGGTGGAAGATAGAAAATAGCACACCAAACCAGACCGGGTCAAATAAGCCTAGACTCATGGAGATTTCACCCTGTTAGCAGCTCTTGGGAGGCTGTTGGGCTAAAAGCACCTGAGAGGAAGCCACCGGCCCGGGAATCAGGGACCAGGAGATGCACTTTCTGCTGTGAGCTGAGAGCCTAAGCATAGCTACAAAGACCTGCAAAAATAACATCACCCAGAAGCCAGACAGCAGGGAGAGGAGGGCACGTGTAGGAAGACATATGTCTGCAAAGACAGGGAAAGAAAATGGATAGTGCAAGCAAAGAGCAGCATGGGTAAAAGGCTGAAGAAATGCCTCCTTTCCACGTGCAGTATTCCAGTCCATGTAAAATCCAAGTGGATTTCATAATTGGTGCACTCAATGCTCCTGTAGGTAATGCAGCATCTTCTCACGGAGCCCCCAGTGCCACTTCCAGTGATTTCAGGTCAGCGCTGTGCCCATGCCGACGGGCAGTGCAGCCCAGAGGAGGGCACACAGTGGGATGGCAGCCAGCACCCTCCAATGCACACCTTCCCCCTGCACTCCCTATGCTGCTGGGTGCCAGCCCACACCATCGGTCCCTCCTAGCCACTGGTTTCCAACACAGCAATAAGCATCTCCAGCCATTCCCATGCCCCCTGTCCAGCCTTTTGCCATCCCTCTTGGGGCGATGCAGAGCTGGGGCTGCAGGACCAGCCTCAAGCACCCCAGCTCCGTGCACTGGCACTGGCTCATGATCCTGCATCAAATCACAGGGGGTCACCCACTGGCAGAGGAGAGGAGGACACAGCCAGGCAGGAGACGTGCTACCCTCTCTCACCCCTGCCCACCTTCCTCCCTTCTCACACCACAGCCCCTCTGGCCCCTCTGTATCACCACCAGCCATTGATTGGCCAATGGATGTGCTCTGTATTATCCCTGGCATGGGCTGAGTCAGTCCTGGTGCTTGCCAACCATTTATAAGACCACAAAGCATCACCGTGATCCCTGTCGGCACTGATTCCTCCCATCACGGAGCCAGACGGCTTCTCTCAAGACTCCTATGAGCCCTCCAGGAAATATCCTGTGGAGAACAAAATTAGATGTCAAAGAGCAGAAGGATTTCAGCTCTGGCTGAGCTCTGGCAGGTCCCCAAAGCTGGGAAGGAGAAGTGTGTTATGAAAACACTCATCAGAAGGTGGTGAGAAATCAGATGTAGGTCACAAACTCCAGCCCTGAGGAAAGGGGTCAGGCCCCCAGGGTAAAGCCCAGCTGGATGTGAAGAAGCCAGCAAAGTTTTTTGGAGGAGGAGCTGCTTGGTTTGTTAATTTGCTGACATCTCCTAGGCTGAGATTTTCCTCCACTTGGGAATACAGGTCTGGATCCATGTGCTCGGTGGAGACTGCGGTGCCTCTCCTGCCAACACCACGGAGCAGCTCATGCCTGTGTGTGATGCTTAGATTTTTGGGCACAGGCCACCCAGCTGGCAGCACTGTCAGGTAATTTTACTAGATGAAGCACAAGAGCTGCTTGCCCATGGGATGCAGACAGGTTGGGCTTTAATGACATGGTCCAGCCCAGGAGACTGGGACCATACGCTTAGTCTAAGCAAGTCACAGCAAGATGCGATCCTCCTTTTAACACATTTTGGGGATTGTCGAGTGGGTTTCTGACTGCTAATTTGCAGCCTTTCAGAGATGCCAAATTTCCACTTTCAAAAGTAATCAATTTTTGAGCACATTGTTTCTAAGGGACTTTGTCTCCCAAGAGCATCTTCCTTTTGAAAATCATCTTCTGAAGCTCTTGGGGCACTTGGTTTTACACTACAATTTTTAAAGTGCCTTTGAAGGAGGATGTGAGGCAATGGATGAGACTCTGTGAACAAATTAAGTTATCGGCAGTCCTTGCATTTATTTTCTCTGGGAAAAAAGGTCCTTTTTCATTTCCAAGCATTTAGAGTGGCTGCATACGCCAACAGAGCTCACAAAATGTTTCTATTACCTGCTCCTGTATATTTTGGAACACTACGGAGCAGATTAACTGATGGACTAACCTCCTGAGCTTTTCCAATAATGTTGCAATTTTTTTTTTTTTTTTTTTAAGAGAAGCATAACGTTGGTGGAGCTGAAAGAAAAGTATTTGTTGGGTTTGAAGGCTTGCACGTGTGAGCGTTCACTTTGAAAACGTGGCCTTTTGGGGATGGGATAGGTTGTCTCCTAATAGGATGCTGCTTTCTACTCCAAGATATCCCAAGTGGGTATTTGGACCAGTCCTGAATCCAGCCCTGGAGACTCTCCAAAGACAGCATCTCCTCGTGCATCCCCACCCCGGGAAGTCACTCCATCCAGGTCTGTGCAGCGCCGATCGGCAGGCGAGTTTATCCTTCCTCTACTTCCAGCTCCAGCTTACCCTGGAAAGATCAGCATCCTTGCAAGAGCTACTTCTTGGGAGATTTATAGCTTGGCTCAGCAGCTGTACACAGTTCAGAGTTTACATAAACGTTGGGCACTGTCCCAGCGCTGGGTGCTGAGTCAGGCGCCCGCCCATGCGATGCTCCCACGTCACCGGTTCAAACGGGCCTTGCAGAGCATCTGTGCTGACATTTCATGCTGTCACAGACCGTAACAGTCACTGGAGCGGCCAAATCAAGGGGCTTTAAATCTTCCCCTCCTCAGCCCCTGACCTCAGGCAAACACAACATAATTGGGTTGTCCCAGTTGGCAACAGGTTTGATTCATTTTCCTGCAGGGAGATCTCTCCAGCCAGTTGCACAAAGAGGCTCCACGGTCCCAGCTCATTTTCCAGTGCCTGCAGAAGGACCAGCTCCCGGGAGCCCCCGCCACAGCCCAGGAGCCCCCACCAGACAACGCTGGCCCCTGGGACATGGTCATGGGCAATGGTGGATGGAAGGGCTGATGCAGAATAAAGGTCTCACCTTCACTTCAGGGGGGAAAAATATTCTCCACTGCAAGAAAAAGCAAAGTGTGAGAAGCAAGGGAAACTCCAAAGACAAGGGAGAAGGGCACACTTGCTGCAGCTGCTGCAGGAGAGGGCAATGGGAATGCTGTAAATCCTCCTCATTACGGAGACATCTGCTGCAACTCCGGGGGCAGATTCATGACTTCCAGCCTGGGCACTTCTGTTATGGACCACGCTCTAGCTCGAGACAGGGATTTGCTGCAGCCTGGGATGTTAAAATATGACACAGAAAGGCTTTTTTTTTTTTCCTTTCCCAAGCTGTCAGAAACTCCATTATTTGTAACTTCACCAGAACAGTACATGGTATTTCATTTTGTACCTCACTGGGTTTTTGGAAATGCCTGCTTCTCACAAGCTCCCCTCCAGCATGTGTATCTCTACTCCCCTCCTGGGAATCCCCCCTCTATGCAAAGGCCATAGCACCATCTGGCTGCAGCAGAAAAACGGCCCTTTCTGCAGCAATTAGGTTGATGTCCCAGCTCCTCAGCCTGCATCTGAACAGACCCTCCCATATCTGCTCTTCCTGACTGTATCTCCGATCCCAGAAATTCAAGGCACAGCCAAAACCCATAGACCTGTTTATGACTTGTACAAATGTGATAAACGGCTGCTCAGAAAACATCTCCTCTGGGCTGCTCCTCATATGCTACTTGCCTGCATTTTAATAAGCTAATGTTTGGGAATAGTTAAGTAGCTGTCTTGACTTGTTTAACACGATAGCCACAGATATTTCACTGAGCTGACATGGGATTTATGTCTCAATAATGCAATAATGTTTGGTAAGCATCGCGGTTTCAGGGAGATTTATGTCCCATCAGCAATCCAAGAGGGATTTATAGGGCCCCATCAGAGGTAGGGTTACAGGAGGTGCTGTCTGAGAGACACCAAGAACCCTGCGTCTTACTGCTCAAGGGCGATTCCTCAGAGACACCAAGTCCTGGAGCGTTGTAGCCTGCTGACATATTGCCCCACTAATGTTTTTCATTAATAAAACTAAACATGAGGCTAAGGGAGCTGCCTGGTGATGGAAAGCATTTTGTAATGTGCTTCCCTTCTTCCAGCTCTGAAGGGAGGAAGGGCGAGGAAGGGCGGTGGGGAACCCACCCAGCCTCCAGGAGGGAGGCCATGCCCATCACCTACCTCCTGTGCTCTCTGGAAAGATGCCAGCAGTGACCACTCCTGGCCTTCGAACAACCAGCCATTGGCAAGAGCCTGGAGGCAGCGGCAGGATGCCTGGAGCAGGGATGAAGCCCAGGAGGCAGCAGTGGGGCTACAGGACATCTACTTCCAAGATATGGAGAAGGACCACATCTCCCAGTTGTGCTCCAAACTGAACATTTCCCAACACTGGCATTTAAGTGCAAACCATATGAGTTAGAAACAAACTGCATTACAAACAATTGTAAATTCAGTATTGCAGATGGCTTTCCAGAGCAGTCCTGGTATGACAGATCCCTTGTGTCTGGGCTTTCCTAGGGGATGCTGGCTAGGAAACAAATCTTCATCTTCAGCAAGTTCAGGAGATCTTTCTGCTGGGACAGCCTACTTACTGTTTTTTTTGACCAATGTATTTGTAATTTCCCTGTCAGAGGTTTCCTGCCAGAAATCAAGCCAAATGTAAACTTCTTAAAGCATGATAGACCCATGAGAGGCTCAGTTGCACCCCAGGACATGAGCTCTGGAGCATCACTTTTCCTCAAGTCCCAACAGCTGACATACTTCCCAAGACAAATTTCTTTGGGTTGAAATTGTTCCCTCCTGGGTCTCAGCCTAGACATAGATCATCAGCAAGATTCATATGATTAAAATAGCTGTAATAAAGTGATTGCTTTTGCAAGAAGCAGGTGCTGGAGAGAGAAACAAGGCTCCAGAGCAGAGCACTGGAGTTGCTGAGCTGAAGGACCACAATGCTAGGAACTGCATCATCTTTACTTTCCAGCTTTCATGGTGACAGAATTAAACAGGTCAGATTCAATGAGAATTAAACTAGCTTTAGATGTTGTTTCACTCCTGGCAGTTATTAGGACAAGCTGGGTCTCATCTTTACAAATCGGGTGGTTTAGCCTGGAGAAGAGGAGGCTGTGGGGAGACCTTGTCACCCTCTAGAGCTACCTGAAAGGAGGCTGTAGCAAGGTGGGTGTTGGTCTCTTCTCCCAAGTAAGAAGCAATAAGGCAAGAGGAAATGGCCTCAAGTTGTGCCAGGGCAGGTTCAGATCAGATATTAAGAAAAATTTCTTCACCGAAAGGTTTGTCAAGCATTGGAATGGGCTGCCCAGGGAAGTGCTTGAGTCACCATCCATGGAGGTATTAAAAGATGTGTCACTTAGGGACATGATTTAGTGCCGGACTTGGCGGTATTAGGCTAACGGTTAGACTTGATGATCTTAAAGGTCTTTTCCAACCTAAACGATTCTATGATTCCACTTCTGCAAACAATGGCACGGAATTTCCTATAACAAAGCTGCACCTGGCAGTACCATGACTTGTTCAGCCTCATCAAGAGGAGACCAGGACAGGCTTTGGCTGCTCTGTTCAGCAGCCCTTTGGCTTGAGAGTAGCATTTACTAATTGCAGAATTGTCCAGATATCCTTCAACCAGACCCTCCACTGAGCTGCCAGAGCTCAGCTGGGAGGAAACAAACCTGTTGTATGGTTGGATACATCCATACAACATCAGGATGGATACATCCAATCCTGAGATGCTGAGAGATGGAGTAAACAACTTACATTTCCCAGGAATAACCTATGGTTGGATACATCCATACAACATCAGGATGGATACATCCAATCCTGAGAGATGGAGTAAACAACTTACATTTTCCAGGAATGACCAAAAAAAAAAAAAAAAAAAGAAAGGATATCAAAAAGTTAAGTCTCCTTCCTCACTGGCCAGTTTTTGATCAACTGCTCTGAGCAGGCTCTGGCATCAGAAGGAGCTGGCGCTCCCCAGGTTAGCAAGCCAGCACACCACGCTTTGAAACCCGGCTCCTTCCAGCTCATCACTTTTGTCGTTAACATGGGAATTGCTATCAATCACCAAGCGTATTTTTCCCTGTTACTCATTCAGAACGAGACACAGACAACCGTGCTGCCATCCTGGCCAGCATGCCGGCATCTTCCAGCTTTGTTTTTTTAATGACCCATACCTTGAAGATATCCCAGGAAAAACAAGCATAGGCAGAGTCACCCAGTGTCAAATAAACCATGAATGTTAGATTTCATTAAAACAGTGATGTTTGAGCATGAAGAGTTTTTGGAGGGGGTTTTCACATTTTCAGTCTTTTCTTGAAACTTTTTGGATTTGTTTGTTCAGTGTATTTTTTGGCCAGGAAATTTTTTTTATTCTTTTTTAAACAATTCCCTCAACTTTTTTTTTTTTTAAAAAACTAAGAAAGGTGAACAAAACATGGAGAAAAAGCAGTTTTTCAGCCATACTAACACAAATTCACCTTTTCTCCCTCCCAGAAAGTGACCATTTGGGACAAAAGCCCCCGCTGCACCAGCCGGGTGCAGGGACAGCAGGGCTCATCCCAGCTCTCTCCAGTGGGGTCCCCAAGCCCTTGCACGGTCCCAGCCTCAATATACAGCCCTCCAGGCTCTGCTCACGCTCACCTCCATGCTTTCCCAGAACTTACCTCTTCTCCATCCCCTTCTCTTTCTTTTCCCTTCTTCCTTTTGCTGCCCCAATGGGGCTGTACTACCTGTTGGTGTTTGACAAAGAACAGGGTGTGTGGGGTGGCCAGATGGGAGAGGAGAGCTGAGACCCTCAAAGGGCAACCACATGCATATCAGTGCTGTGAGGCTGGGGTTGGATGCGATGCCACAGCTCCATTGCGGGTCCATGAGCAAACCGCCTCCATGCAGCAACGCGAGGACTGTGGTGTTCCTGTGCTCTGCTGTAAACACGCTGCTGAAGGATGCCCACACTGGCTGGTGTCCTTGGTCAAGGTCCCACTAAGGCTCCTCCAGGCAGGATGAGAACCTGCAGGAGAGGAGATATGCAAACCAAACGAACCAAATATCACCACTGCTGTCCTGGCTCTTGCACCTACAGCTGTAACCCTGCATGCATTAATGCAGCACAAGCAAATATTAGTTGCATGTGTGCACCGCATGCAACACATTCTCCAAACACATTTTTTGGGCACAGGCACCTTCCCACTGCTGTTCAGCATACACTTCTCCCCAGTGGTTTCAATAAAGCCAATGCATGCAATGATTACTTGAGGTTACCCACATGCAGCAATGCCGTCTCCTCGAAGGAAAGGTGTTGAGTGGGATGTACCTTTGCACGCACAGCTTCCTCAGATTGTGGCAGGGGGTATACACACATGTGCATGTGGCTGCATGGGCATGTTCACGCTTATGCCCTCCCCGTGCCACCTCAGCCCCCTGCACTGGGATGGCAGGGGCTGGAGATCCACCACAGCAATGAAGACACTGCCAGGGCTCCCATCCAGCAGGAGAGCAAATGTCCTGGTACCATTAGTGGTCTATGATGTGGGTTTTTTAATTAGGAAAGCAATAACCTTGCTGACTTTTCTATTCTAATCCTGTTCTGTTCTCTGCAATGGCTCTTATTGTAATAAACAGCATCCTAGCCCAGACTTGAAGGCTAATGACTGTTGATGGGAAATATTTTGTTTCATAACAGCGGCTGCAGCCAGCAGAGCACATGAGAACATTTTTTCAGGAACATGGAAGATGCTATTTTTAACTGTTCTCCCCCATATTTATGGTGCTTGCAGGAAAGATGCGCCAGTTTAAACACATTGCAGCAATATGTACCATTTAACTCCCTCCATGCCATGGAGGGGGTGTGTGCAGAAGCCTCAGTCTGGTGCCTGGGCGGTGGGATGACCATGCTCATCATAGGCTGGTTTCCCCACTGTACATCCATCTACAGCTTTACAGCATCCAACACCAAGACTATCACCATCAGGACGTGGCATGGCATTCTGTGCACGGACACCCAGCCCCAAAACACACCTTTTGGTGCTGACTCTGGGCCAGCAGCAGGGCAAGAGCAGGGTCAGGTTGTGCTGAGCACTGCAGTCGTCCAGAGGGGGACATGAGAGCCTGGGCAGAGGGAGATGTGGGTGGTGAGGATGGTCACCAGGTGGGTGCAAGTTGCACAGGTTCCACCCAATGCATTCTCCCCTTTCTTGGCAACCATCTGCCCCTACCAGAAGGGTCCTTCCTCTCAAGCAGGGAGCAGACCCCATGCCCACTATCTTTCCCACCTCACCTCCATCAGGATGATAAAGCTTCATGGCTTCCCTTCCTTAGCACAGCAAAGTTCCACCAAAAATCCAGACCTGCCGAGGCTGGAGAGGCTCAGACACGATGCTCCAGGTACATCTAAGAGCTCCCAACTGGGGTACTGAAGACCTTGCAAACCCAACAACATTAACACAGACAGAAACGGTGTTTAAGTACATAGTCAGTTGAAATCATGTTTCTCCGTGTCCAACAAAAATACGTTCTTAATAGTCATGGAGCTAAGTGGAGTCACCCAGAGTTATGATTTCCTTTCAGCAGATATTCCATCTTCAGGCTGTCACTTTCACTCAGGCCATGATTAAAACAATAAACCCTGGAGAAGCCACCCTGTTCCCCGTCAACAGCTGCTTCTCCTCCACACGCTGCAATGGGAACCATTCATCACCAAAAGGAAGGAGGGGAAATTAAAGACAGATTATTATTATTATTATTTATTATTCAAAGCTGCCACGTTTGGCCAGCAGGCTCTCCTTGGTAAAGTGAGGGTGGCCACAGCTGCCCCCTCAGACATGTTGGCCAAGGAGGGAGAAGTCACCCTGTGGTGTAAGGGATGCTGCACATGCTCAATGCCTCTAGGACCTTCATCTCTCTTCTCACGCAACAGGAAAGTCATTGCATGGGAAGGATTCACCCTCGTTACCTCTGGAAACTTTTTGGATATTTGCATTCCATCAGTGAAACCCCACCTTGACAAACAGCTTGCAAAGGGGCGGGGGAAAAAAATAAAAATCAAGTACCAGGCATTGACAAAATAACCAGTAAGCACATCACTAACTCCTGGCCCTGGTCCCCATGAGCTTGTTCTCCTGCGTTTCTGCTCTTCCCACCCGTGTCTCAACCTGGATGGCACCATGGGGTCCTCATGGCCTTAAAAGAGCTGGCTGATGGGGAATGAGCAGGCACCCATGTTGTCCTCTGAACCCACAATACAGTTTTGTCTGTGTGTGCAATTATTGTAGAGATGACCAGCAAGATCCAGCCTCCTGGGCTGACTGCAGGGCTCATTACACAGTTGGAGATGACCCCTAGAACCAGCCCACAGCAGAGATGATAGAGACACCAGCCTATGTCCCGCCAAGTTCAGGACATGAAGCGTCCTGCTCAGACATTTCATTTGGGCCACAAAGACAGGCATTGCAGAAATGCAACAGTTTTCTTGGAGTTTGTTTTCCAAAGGCTCAACATGTTCCACTTCAGCAAGGCTGGAAAATCTATCGTGTCAGTGCTCCTGCCATGCCTGCACATATTTGCATTTTCCTTACAGTATTTTTAGAGATTTCCACTCCTCAGCCTGATTTGGGATGAAGTCAAATATGTGAAATCTTGGAAGCTGCCACAGGAAACTAAACTCCATTTTTCAGCCAGCTTTAGATATAGCCTTCAGCCATGGTGATAAATATTCTGCCAGCCTGGAGACCTGCACTCGCCTCCCAGATAAGGGCCCAGCTTGGTCCAGAAGGTCTTTGTCCCCCAGCCAGCCCGCAGAGGTGCTGCTGTCCCACCCCTCTTGAGGCCAGGCTGAAGCTTCCCACAAGAAGCTGCTTCTCTGATGGGATGCAACAGCAGGAGAGGGCACATGGCAGAGCTCCCTGGCTCATTGTCCTGTCCAGCCCTCCCAAGCCAGAGGAATGGAGAGCTCTGCTATCTCCCCATGCTTGTCAGCTCTCCTCCAAGACAGCCCCATTCCCTGACGGTCCCATATCTACAAGATTCACGTCTTGTTGCTGAGGCAAGGGAGGAAACGATGGGGCTGACATGGAAGGAGCTCAGTTACCAGCTCCACAGAAGGACCAGCCTCAGCTCAGCCACGTCAACCCACACATCTGCTGAAGACTCCCCAGCACAGCTCCTCCAGAAATTGTTTCTGCCTGCACTACTAGAACAGCCAGCATGGTTTTGTGGGATGCAGTCCCACAGGCAAAGTACTTGCCATGGAAGTCCCCTCCTTGGCACTTCCTTCTGCTGTGGCATGCACCTTGACCAAGCAGCGCTTCCCAGGCAGGATGGTTCTTCACACCCCTTGTGGTAGCAGGTTAAGCACACTCTGGAGCTTCATTTCTTTTTCCACTAACCACAGAGGGCCTTTCATAGAACTGCATCCCATTAGATTAACCCTGCCTTCATCTCTAGTTTGACCATAGTCCACATGTGTTACCAGCCCCAAAGCTGCACACTTGCTGGACAGGGAGCCACCGCCTTAGCTCAGCAGCATTACAAGGACCCACCTCAGAAGTGTGATGTGGCCTTTCCTTTCCAGGGACTGGCTTTGCTGGGAGCATACTGCATGCCAGCCCTGTGGGGGGAGGAGGAAGCCGTGGGAAACCCACACATCCCATGCTCACCTTGGGGAAAGCTCACTGCCTCCTCTGGTTGTTGAGGTTGGCCATGGAGGAATGCTTATCTTCACACATGGCTGCTTTTTGGTCAGATGGCACCGGTCTTGCCATCCAGCCCCAGGGCAGCCCAGCCACCAAAATGGGGTGCTTTGGTGGTGTCCCAAAATGTAGTTAGAATGTGGCTAATTTTATCACCTCCCATTTGCAAGGAGGGCTCCACCCAGCCCCACGCTGAAACCACCTCTGGGCTGGAAAACAGCAGTTGTGAGACAACATCTGGCATCACTCGGACAGGCAGAGGCAGGAAGCAAAGGAAAACAGTGTCTGTTTGAGCCTGCCAAGGGACTCCAGCTAGACAGAGAGCAGAATTTGGCCAAGACATTGGAAAGAGTAACTCTAATCTTAAAGTTGTTTAAAAAAAAAAAAAAAGGGGATGAGACATTATAAGATGCCGGTTGTCATCTTTCAGCCTGCTGTTAACTCCCACCATGGCTCTCCCTGCCATGACATGGAGATGTCAACCCCACCTGCCCCAAAGTAATTTCAGGTTCATTTTCATAGCCAGCAGTCTCAGGGCCCCATTCCAGCATCACCCCTGGGACCCTGGCACATGGGCAAGGAAGGCTGCAGGAGAGCACAGGGCAAGGTCCAGCCGTTTCCTGGCCCTAACTTGATAAGGAAAATCCTTTACTTTTCAGCTTCATTTAAAAGTCAACTCTTGGCTCTTAGATGATCCAACCACCTCACCAGGGTTCCCCCCACTCAGGGCACTGTGGTCCCAGCAGCCCCACAGATGTCCTCCTGCACCACGGGATGCGGAAGAGGGTTTGGGCACAGCATATGGTCCTCACCAGCCCCTAAAAAGTGATTGCTGGCCTTCTTTCCTTCCTAGAAACACTTTTTTTGGTAAGACCTAACTTCTGAACAGCCTCAGATACACACTGCATCCCTTAACCGCCTGCTGGTAGGAAACACAGGTGCTCCAGGCTTGTGAGAGGAGCTGGGGTTTCCCCACTCCTCTATTCTTCTGAATTCGTGTGACTTCATCACATTTGCTGAGCAGGCAGAATCACAAAGTTGAGCCCCACTTGGCTGATAGGGAAGCTTTTGCTAAGCCCCAAATTCAGGCTGTAGAGACCCAACCAAACCACTTAGCAGCTATGCCCGCTCACCTGGGACCTCACTGCAGGGGCAGAAGCAGGGAAAGGTGAGCAGAAAAGCCCTCATGAGCAAAACCCCGGGCATGGAGACACCCAGGGGCTTTCCACAAACAGGGCGACCTGAGCAAGGGGCAGCAGTCGCCCAAGGCACTGCAGTGGTTTAGGAACCAGAGCTGTGTGCAGGGAGGCTGCCACACACTGCTTCTGCCATAGCTTTTATTGGTCCTGCTGGGAAATCCAGGCCAAACTGGGAGCTGGAGCTCCATGGGGTGGTAACCCTTGATGCATTGGTGACTGGCAGCCATCAGATGAAGGAGCCACAGCAGAGCAGTCCCAGGGGAGGAGATAGGCAACTGCCCAAAGGGGAGCTCAGATGAGCCAGCTGCAGGTCTGGATGGACACCTGAGGCTTGTTCCAACTCAGTCCCAACCACTCCAGTCTCAAAAACAACTTGGAAGCTATGTTATTTGCAAGTCTACTTCTTTTGGCAACTATAAAGTAGTAAGAAAGAGGCTAACATTATTATTTCAGCTTCAGAAGGGTGAATAATTAGCTTTGCAAGGAATGCAAACTCAGCTGACAGCTGAGGGCTTTGCAGAGATACCTATCTCCTCTTAACAGGGTCTCTGTGGGCTGGGCTGCTGAAGTTTAACTGCCCCTTGCATTCAGCCTGCTTAACCCAAACACACGCTGCCCATGGAGGATCAAATGCCAGATCAGCAGGGAAACAGCAAACCAACCCAGACACATTCTGGATTCCCACCATTTGACTTAAATCAGAATGAATCACTTAGAGACCAAGCAGGGAAGTCACAGAAACCCACTAGCCCCGGACATCCAGCATCTTGTCCCCTCTGCCAACATCAGCCCCCAGCAGAGAACTGCTCTCTGAGGCACAACTCACCACCTTCAGCCCAGAATGGTATCTTCCCCTGGCAAAAGTTCTTCCCCAGTAGCTGCCCCGCTCCTACTTTAATAGTCTACTGCACTAATTAGCCCTCATTAGCCTCTGAGCCCTTTCTGACCATCTCCCTTGCTTAGCAGTGAAGCAGCCCATCTCTTTTTGCCCCTGCCCAGGTGGTGGGATTCATAGAATCATAGAATCGTTTAGGTTGGAAAAGACCTTTAAGATCATCAAGTCCAACCATTAACCTAACTCTGCCATCCCACCACTAAGCCATGTCCCTAAGCACCTTGTCTACCTGGCTTTTAAATACCTCCAGGGACGGGGACTCAACCACTTCCCTGGGCAGCCCCTTCCAATGCTTGACAACCCTTTCAGTGAAAGAAATTTCTCCTAATATCCAACCTAAACCTGCCCTGGCATAACTTGAGGCCATTTCCCCTTGTCCATTTTCCACCTAGGAGAAGAGGCCAACCCCCACCTCGCCACAACCTCCTGTCAGGCAGTTTTAGGGAATGGTAAGGTCTCCCCTCAGCCTCCTCTTCTCCAGGCTGAACAACCCCGGTTCCCTCAGCCGCTCCTCATCAGACTTGTGCTCCAGACCCCTCACCAGCTTTGTTGCTCTCCTCTGGATCTTCAGCCCTTTTCTTCTCCTAATTTGCGGCTTTCCCTCCTCTCATCCCTCTGTGCTGGTCACTCACCTACCAACACCCATGTAAGGATGCCCAGGCCTCCCTCCCCTCTCCTCTCTAACGGGAGACCCCCCTCCGCTCCTCCTGTCCCACTTTCAGCCCCATGCTGGTGTCTTCACCAGCCCAGTGGGGTGTAGAGAACTGGGGGCAAAGCCACGTGTGTGTCTTGCCTCTCTCTGAAAATCATCTCTTTTAGGAGAAGTCTTCATGAGTGCTCCTTGCCTCATGATCCTGATGACTTTTTTAGCTGCCTATGCTGACAGAAGGATCCTGTGGTTCAGGCAGGGACACAGTGTCTGCCTCTGACTGGCTCCCCAGGGGGTTTGCACAGCGCAAGCTGCAGAGGGGTCCCCATCTCTATTGGGGTCTCTCTGCGGTCCCCAGTCAGCTGCATGGCATTCCCAGGATAAGCCTGCTGGGAAGGGCAGCCCTGACCCCTGCTCTGCCTGCTCTGATCCTGCTTCCCCCTGGGGCAAGGCTCCAGCGTGTTCCCAGCCCCAGCCAACGCTGCAGGGACACCTCAGGGCAGCAACAAGTGACACATATGTGGCAGCTTATAGAAAGGATTGGGGAGTCTGTTCCCCTTTTTATTGAAAATGATAGTTTCTATTCTAGTGCAAACACTGTACATTTTACATCACAAAGCAGGAGGTAATTTACAGGATATGCTTCCATCTGGGAACGCCTCCCATGGCTTCACGCGTCAGGCTCCACCAGCCTCATCAATCATCCATCCCTGTCATGCTCACAAATCCCACTTAGAGGGAATCGGCCACCTATTTCTATGTCAAGGTGGGGGAAGGGGGCTGAGAAATCAGTATTTGTACAGAGCAGGGGAGAGGAATGTGCCTCAAGACCATTTTCTCCCCTGAATAGTACACAAACTTAGTGATAACCGGGGTAACCATGGCAACTTCCTAGGAGCTGTGACCAAATGTCTACTAAAACCCTGGAGAACTCCATGCTTTCAGGATAAGGCCCTTAATTTGCACATATATTTACATGGTTCAATAAAACACAGATTAAACATACACATAATATTTCGCTTTGGCTTGATAGACAGCTAGACACTGCCTGTTGGCTGGGGGCATGAGCAATTAAGAAGCAATCCAGCTGGACTCTGTTTAGCAAATCCATGTAAATGAAGCAACATTGTCTCGGATGCTCAGGTTTACATCTTGATGCCGCCCAGCTCAAAGACGATGTAAAGGTCTCATGTGGCCTGACAACAGCCCAGTCAGCTGTGATGGCACGCCCAAACCAAGCAGCCCAGCCCAAGGCGAGACCCAACTAAAACTGGAAGGGTGAAAGCTTACACAACCTTCCAGAAGGAGCAGCCCCATGCAAGTCAATTCATTTCCTCACACAAATAAAGTGCGGAGGGTGAACAAGGGTTTGCACTGGCATTTATGTGAGTCCCTTCATGTAAACATCATGGCGTGGGGGCAGGGATAGATATCTCAGTTCACAGATGGATAACGGGGTAGCAGGAGCCTCATGCTCTCTGAACTGCCCCTTTGCTAACTTCAGAAACAGGTGCCTGTACACAGACACCAAAGTCGGCTGCTTATGGTGATTTTTCTACCGCAGAAAAGGTGGGCAGAGGCTAGGGGAAAGCCACAGACCACCAAGATGCTGAAGGAAACAACTGAACTTCCAGGGTGGACACTCGGGCAGCCTTGGGCCACCACAAGGGAGTTTGTTCAGGCTGCTGGGATGTTGGTGGGTGGCGGAGGAAGGCAGCAAGGCAAGGAGAGGGGAGAGCACCAGGCTAAGGCACTCAAATGACCAGTTCAACCTCTGAGGAACGTTACACTGCACTGGGTCCTTTTTCTTTCTGATCATGCAGGACGTGTTCTTCAATAGTTTCTCTGTGTAGGCACAGGAACCACGAGTGAGTTTCTAAGTGAAGACTCAGCTTCCCAATATGATCACTTGGCTCTAGGGATTGGAACCACACTACTCATGATAGAAATATTTTGCTTTAGAGACGTTAGCTTCTCCAGACTACAGAAGGAAGGGCCAAAAAAAGGGATCAAACAGAACATCGTGGATTTCTTAAAACGCAGTGCTTGACCAGCCTTGCTTTCCCTGCTGGTGTTCTGACCACAAACGTAATCTGCGACTCTCAGCTTTTTGTTCTGATTACGATTACATTTTTTTTCCCCTCAAAAATATCCATAGAGGGAGAAAAAAAAAATCCAACAGAAACACACACAGTCACCGGCACAGCTTACACCAGTTTGGATTTGGGGCTTTTTTTCCCAGTGTTAGCTCAAATACTTTCATACATTCATCTTCTGCCAGTTTTATTTTCACCTTCACTTTAGAGAGATTTCTCATGTCCTGCAACATGCTATTTTAGACTATCAAAGCCCACTGTCAGACATCTACATCTGCTCAGTGTGTCTGCAGCAAACACCAAGATGGAGAACTGAGCCACTCTACCAGAAGTATCCCTCATGACTGAGCTTCATTCTCCTTCCCTTATGGTCCAGCCTGGACCATGGAGTAGCTCTGCTACCTTTAGTGGGGCTATTCCACGGCAAAGTCCCACTCAGTATGGGCAGGTCTTCCGCACAAGCGCTATTTGCCATAAATAAGTCCCCTCCTCCTCCTAGATCTGTAAGAAGTAGACATCACCAGCAACAAGACAGACCCCAATTTCCTCAGGATGCTTGCATGGAACCCCTTTTAGGTTGCATCTCCTCTACTCTTCATGGAGAAAATGAAATTAGGTCCTAATTAGCTCTCCACACCCCAGAGAGGGGAGGACAGCAGGCAGGGAGAGCAAAGGAGAGTGGTTAAGGCTACAGTACAAGCCTCACCAGGCAGTGTTATCGGAACTGGGGGGAGATATGGTCTTCTTGTGGGATGCTCCCTGCTGAGACATTACCCATCCTCAGAGGGGCTGGGAGAGACTTTCCATGGGGCTGTCCTTGCATGTTCCCAAGAGCCACATGAACCTACCTGGCTGGAGAGGAGATCCTCATCTCATTCTATGAAGCTGCAAATATCCATGGGGAAAATCTACAAAGAAGGAGCGTGGCTCCCTCCAGCACCACTTCTTTGGGCTGTCTCATGGGAAGACGTGAGCTGGCCATTTCAAGCACCGCTTGAGGCTACTGGAAAGAGCTCTGACAAGGGTGAGAGAAACTGAGGCTGGAATTTCAATGCACGGCTCCAGGAACCTGGATGCAGCACAAACACCCCAAATATTTTCAATGGATTTTATTTTGTTTAATAAAAAACACCAACCAAGCTTGCATGTATATCTTATATATATAAATATATACAGTATATATAAAACAAATGCATCTGGACAGCGCCTTTCCCTGTGGCGCAAACTGTAAGGCACAGAAAGGAGTGTCCTAACAGTCCTATTCTTGGCACTACAGAGCGATCCCCCACCACTACGCCCCCCCCGCTCACATACCCACGTTGGCTTTTCTCTCTTCTTTGGCTTTTTGAGGCAGCAGTGCCAGGAATACTCAAGAAAGCAATGAAGCACTGCAAAGCCCAAGGAGGTCTTCCTCACATCCAGGTCTTCCATACTGGTCCAGGCAACCTGGGCGGGACGACCCCATCTTGTTGCACTACCGGGCTTCTTGCAGGCTAATGGTAATGGCGCTGCTGCTGTGGCACGAGGGACTGGAGGGATGAAGGGTCAGGCAGATACAACAGAAAGCGGTGACCAAACAACTTCTTCTAGGGTGAGCTGGGGCAGGGGGGAGAGGAGCAAGCTTTGCATCTCAGCACGATGGCAGGTGGGACATGTCCACGGGCTGACAGAGGCAGGTTTCTTTTTGCAGTCCCATATGAAAATGGAAACCGACAAGGGTGAGACTGTCCTTTACTGAAGAAGCTCGTAGTATATTGAGCAGAAGCAATAAACCTGACAATAACAAGAAAAAAAAAATGGTGGCATTATCCCAAAAGGAAGGAGGAACCTTGTCACTCGCGAGCGGTTCCGTTTGCTCCCAGTTTG
>NW_009260621.1:1976404-1986861 GCF_000687185.1 Egretta garzetta | reverse complement strand
GGTTCAGTTTGCTCCCAGTTTGGTCCCCATGTTCAGTTCTGGGTTAGGGTTGGCTTTTTTTCTTCTTTTTTTCTTTTTTTGTGGTTTTTTTTGGTTTGGGTTTTTTTTTGGTTTTTTTCTTTCTTTCAGCACAAACAAGTTGCAAAGCAGGACGGGTGCTGTTGCATTTTCTCCTTCTGCAAGGCAGCTGCCCCCAGTCGTTAATTGACTGTGGGCACTTGATTCCTCTGTAAACTATATTCCTTTGCCTTCAGTCTCAGGTTGGCAATACTGTTGGCCATATTCATGCCCTGCGCTGGGCTGGCGTTGGTACACGTGGCAGAGTAGGTGGCCATGGCACTGTGGGATGGAAACACAGAAAAGTCATGTCAGATGTGGTCTTCACACCACGCAGAGAGCGGGCACGCACTGCAGTGAGGATAAACCCTGGGGTTTATTTCGTGGGATGTATTTCTTATGTGAGCAGGGAATTATCACTACTTTTTATTTAGCACCCCTGTAAATCTCTCCACTGCAGTTCACTTACCCAGGGATAGCCACCACCAATGTTGGTTGAACTCAGTAGGAGAATTTCCATTTCCTATTTCCTAACCCAAAAGGTTTACAGCGAGGTCAGGGTGCCCAGTCTGCCAGTTAGACCACTGTCCTTAGAAGTATTCCCATCGAAAGCAATGTCTTTTTGGTGAGAGCATGATGCTGTTTTTACCGCTTGTGAAATCACATCACTTCTGAAACACATTACATTAAAGAAACACTCCGGGAAAAACCCATCGCAACAATTGTGATGCTTTTTGGTTTCAGTCTTTTGGAACGAGAATGTCCACATTTTTTCCCTCAAAACTTCAGCTGATCATATGGAACATGCCTTAAAGGCTGAAGGAAAAAAAAAAACAAATGATTTTTTCTCCCTTCAAATCATGTCTTTATTCATGAAAAACATTACTTTTGGCAGGATGAACACAGATCTGAGAGTCCTTTCTTATCCTACCAAAAATTTGCAAATCTGCTTTCCAGACCACTAGAGAACTTGTTTAACCCATGTGTCCCAGGTTTCTGCAAAAAGCAACCCCCCTGCCCCAAAAACCAGCAAACTATCTGACGTGTTGCATTTCCTATATGTGGGTCCGCAGATAAAAAATAGTTGAAAACCAGGAGGTGAATTAGAGACACCCATTTAATGCAGCCAGCGTGCTCAGGAGGAAGCCACAAATGCTCTCCTGGAGGCAAGCTCAGGGCTGGGGCTGACCCTTTCCAACTGTCTGCCCGAGTGGCTCATGTCCAAGGCTCTGGGAAATGCTCTCCACCACCCACATCCCAAGAAATAAGATAGCTTGCTTTTTTCCTTTTTTCTTTTTTTTTTTATTTTATTTTTTCCTTCTAGCGCTGATCTCCATGCCTGGAAGAGCCTTTGAAACAGCAAATCTCCCTCGAGGGAGGCAGGCATTTCCTGAACGCGTAGCTCCAGGCTGTGAGCACGCATGCTCACCCCGAACTGCTGGTGCTATCTCTGACTTTGCAGGGCAGAGCTGACCTGCCAGGAGCCTAAATGCAATTCAGTGCTGTCTGAATCCTCAGCCTCCAGGAGATCCAGGCCAGGCAATACTAGTAGGTCCCATACCAGGCCAAATGAATCCTATTTCTCACTTTAAAATCAGGGAAAAAAAGAATTTCTTCAGGGAGGAACTGTCATGTCTGCATCAGCACTGGTGGAAACACGACAGCTTACACCCATGGAAATGACAGATGAGACTGGTGGATATACCCATCCAGGGAAAAGCACCAAAAACTCTCCCAAGATGAGCACACATTCAGGATACTTTGGGAGTCTCTAATAGCTACTGAAAGGATATGGAGGAGGGACATTAAAATACACACATCAAAATATCCTTAAAAATATAGACTTACCCATTTTCTTCCTTCAGAAGAACCCAAAACCTTTCAGATAATAAAACCACAATAGCCCTGAGCAGAGGAGCTGGGGAGGAAGAGCTGCAGAGCTTCCCATGCACCCCTGGGGCTCAGGGGTGTTCGACACTGCCCAAGATGGGGTGCATCAGCTGCATTTCGCCAGGGTCCAGGAAGTGATGGATTGGGGTGCCTGGAGCCTTCCCCAGCCTGCCGTGCACCCCCTCAGTTTCCTCTCTGTGGCTGACTTTGGGTTGGTGACTTACCCTCTCCCCCTAAGTCAGCAGCAATGCAAGAAGCCAAGTGCTGCCTGCAGAGGCGCTGCAAAGTTTTGCAGGGTCTATAGCTGATGGTCATTACAGAACCCATTCTCACCCGTTTCCACAGGGTGCACTTCCCCCATGGTTTTGTGCTGGAAGAAATGCCTTGGGGATGCTCTAGCTTAGATAAAATGGGAATTTTCAGTCGCAAATGTAAACTGTCCCCATTCAAAACCCATGTATAACTGCTGCCCAAGTCTGGCCTAAAACTCCAGGGTGCCTCCTGCTCTCAGCTCCCCAGCGGTGTGGGGAAAATTACTGTTGCCCAGTGAAATCTCTGCTAAACCAAAATCTACAGGAACGCTCTCTTTTAGCAAGTTATTCCACAAGGACCAGTGCCCCAAAAGGCCATATCCAAACGTCAGTATGGCTTGAAGGGTTGGTCCAGAGACTCTTTAGGGTCTAATCAGGGTTGAAGTCACCCTGCTGCCCCCTCCCTTGACCCCATTCAGGCACAGAGTCTCCTTCCTCTACTCATCTGCCTGCTTTCATGAAACACAGAGGAACACCATGTTTCTGAGACCTTGAATCCTCCTTTCAAATAAGGTTTACAATAGCCCATGGAGTCAAAGGTTGTTGGAGTGGGAAGTGCAGGCTGACAGCACAACTGCTAGTCTTGTTTTCTTAGGAACCTACGCTAAAAAATGTCTAAGCAAAACATTTCAACTTCAAAAAAATAATAGTATCTACTTGGCTATCTATGTGACACAGATTTGCAAATAGCTTTGGTCAACCTGTGGCTGAATATATTTGGAGAATAAACACACTGATTGAAAACTTTCCCCAGATCTAAGAGTAAAAATGGCACTGGCCAACGCAGCTCTCAGCCCTGCTCTCAGCCCTCTCCCGGACCAGCCGTTCATCCGGGGCTGTCATGGCAGTGCTGGGGAGATGAGGAGGGGGCAGAGGGCCATGCAAACATTCTGCACAGCTGTTTTTCACCAAGTGTCGAACACTTTAATAACCCTACTCAGTTCAAAGCCTTAATGAGGCTGTGACAACCTGGCCCAGGTGCCTGTTATGATGAATGTAATTGTTAAGAGCTGCCCAGCAGGATCAGAGCTGCCCAGCAGGATTAGAAAACCTGAAGTGTCTGAGGGTCCTGACCACCCCACATTGTGGAAACCAGCTGCTCTGCCCCTCTGCCAATGCCTCCTACCCCTCTGCAGGACAGTGGGAGGGTGACAATCCATCCTGGTTTGGTGTGTCAGCCAGTGGGGATGGCTTGAAGCTGTAAATATCTTTGCTGAAATGTTTTTGCTTAAGTCAAGGAGAAGACAGTGAGGATCCGTCTTCGCACCATGGAGAGGCACAGCCAGGTCTGGACCTCAGGGGGAGGAAACCATCCCTAAGGCTTTCCCTTCTCCCTTGCTCTCCTCATCCACACATCCCAGATGCCTTGGGCTTCTCATTGCCCACAGCAGCCCCCGACAACCCTTCCCAGTGTGCCCCGGAAGTCACCTTTGCAGGGTCTTGTCCTAGAAGCCATTATGAACCCCTCATGTAAACAACATCTTGGGAGGGATGATCTATTTTTAAAAGCGTGAGAGAGAGAAATAAGCCATGAGCATTCAAGCAGGCACCTGGCTCTGTGACCAGCGGGTGGGGAGCTTCTCTCCCCTGCACTCACCCACCCAAACTCCTCCCTAGGATGCAACACTGAGGAGCGCTTCACAGAGAGAAAGCCTTAACCCCCAAAGGGGGATTTTGCCAGATGGAAGTCCTCAGATAAAATCCAAACGGTAAGGGACATCTCTAAGACCAAACTGGTGGTCACCAAAAGCATCCAATTCAGTATCTGGAGCAGGTTGAACCTATGACTTGTTCTTTTCTTCTGGAGCTACAGGGTGGATGAGGAGGACCCCATGGCACTGAAGCAGCAAACTATCAGGGAAGCCATATGCTTGCAGATCTAACTGCAAACAATGTTTGGGATGCAAGAAAGGGGTCAAGGTGACTGAGGAAGAGAGGTCCTGGGTCTGGTGTGACTCCTGGAAGCTGGCTGTGATCGAGTCAGATGAACAGGAAGGAATCCAGCCAAAGGCTCCAAGGTCCTGACCAACAATGAAGCCACTGTGCTAAAAAACACCCACCAACCTCATTTTTAACTGCCTACAAGCCAGCTGGCTCCCCACAAACCAACACATCCTGTGGATCTTGCACCCACACCCAGCTCCTGCTGGGCTGTGGACTGCACGGGGGAGGATAGGGAGGCCTGTGATGTGCACAGACATCCAAGATCCTTTAAGCAGACTGGGGTTGCCGCATCTGCACTTCTTTCCTGCCGCCCTTTAAGCAGTGCTGGCCACAGGAGATGGACACTGAACACCAGTCTGCCACCCAGAGACACCTGGTCCTTACTGTGGGCAAACCACAGCACCACACAACAGTGCAGCTCGTTCACACATGTGCTTGTGCTCTCGCAACTAGAAAGAAATTGCTCACCAGTTCAGTGCTGACCATTGAGGGGAAGGTTAGGAGCAACATGCATGGAGTGAGTTCCCAGCCCTTCCTTGCATCCCAACCAGTGACTGCCATTGGACAGCCACAGAACTCCCTCTTCTGGTCACCGCCTGGTGGCTGAGCCTCCCCAGGTGCTCTGCCACCACCTCCCCTGGATCTCATGGAAAGGTTTCCTCCTTGCTTTAAACTGGATGCACTAAGGAAGTTTCTGTCTTCATGTACTTCTACCCGATCCTCTTTCAAAACTTCCTGACTTGCAGAGAGAGACCACCAAAAAAGCTGCAACCTCCCACAGACCCAACTCCCAGAGAGCCATGACAATGCTGAACCAAGCCCACTTTGCAAGCCTGACAGTGAGATGGGGTAGGATGGGAACAGGTTAAGGAAAACCAGTGGGGTTGTCAAACTGCTGTATCCTCCAGTTGTCCCATGTGAATATTAAAAGCCCGTTAGAGCTGTCTGAGGGCCACTCTCAGACTGCTCTACACTATTTGAGAAACTCGTTAGCCACAGAAGGGTTATTCACTCACCTGTAAGGCGAGGCAGTACCCCAGGAGAGATAGTCAGTGGGTCTCGGAGCTGGGCGAGGTACTATGGGCTGTTCCACGGCAGTCACGTCCCCTGAGTAGGATTTGAGCAGAGAGGCATTCTTGCTGGCCAGCATGGCCCTCTCATTCCGGCGAAACTTGGCTCTCCGGTTCTGGAACCACACCTGGGATAGGAAGCGCACAGACCCACCAACCATCAGAACTAGCTCTGCTGTGACACTGACCCTTCCACCACACCACATCTGCCCTGCCAGGCAAGATAGGACTCTGTAAAAGTGGGCTGCTTTGGCACGCCTGTCACTGGCAACTCTAATGACAAGAAAATCCTTATGTCTGCCCTGATAAAGCCCTTGTGTGAGGAACCGGTTCAGCGAGGACCCTGTGGGACCAGGTCTGTCCTGTGCTGTAGGCAGCAAGACCTGGGAGTGCTGTACCACCATCATGGTCCACAGTCTGCTTTGACCTTCAGAAGGTGCAGGCTTGCTGAGCAGCTCAAGATAATGTGAGCACAGCACATCCAACATCTTGGCCTTGAACAAATCGTATGAATACATCTGACTGGGCAGGTGGTAAGTATGGTGATCAGGCCTGGCAGTCGTCCTCAAGGCATGGCATGCTTGGGACTGCAATACAGCATAACCCTGAAGCTTGGTGACCCTAGCGTGCTACGCAGGCCTCGAGGACTTCTATTGCCCTACTGGAATGGCCTGATGACCCTCCCTGGTAAGGTGTGTCTGGACACAAGCTGTGGTGATTACCTGAACTCTGGCTTCAGTGAGGTTGACTCTGCGTGCAAGGTCTTCCCGTACAAAGGCATCGGGGTAGTGTGTCCTCTCGAAGACCCTCTCTAATGCCTGGAGCTGGCTGCTGTTGAAGGTAGTCCTGTTCCTTCTCTGCTTTCGCTTCTTCTTCTCTTCTGAATTCAGCTGATCATCTAGGAGAGACAACTGGAGCTGTGAAAGGCTAGAAAGCTAAGAGCCCACAGCAGTGGGGTGAATAACCTCAATGGTTTCAAGATGGAAAGGACTTAGGAAGGGGCTTGCAAAATTTCAACACCACACCTTAACTGCGCTGTGCTAGTCCCCATGTAAAAAGGTGGAAAGCACATTGACCGCAAGCATTCATTTCCCAGCTCAACTGCATATAAGACTTGTACCAGCTCGCTCAAGCTATCCCATTGCCTCAGCTTCCTTATCTCTAAAAAGAAACAAAAAAAGTCCAAAATGCATCTCCCCATTCCTGACGATCCTAGAAACCTTTTCGGACCATAAAGTATCATGAACTCCTGTTCTCTCAGCTTCAAATTTCCAAGGACTGCCCTTACTGGGACAAAATACAGCCCTCTGGGGTGAGCACGAGTCTCGCGCCAGCTCTTACTGACTGTGAGAAGATGTGCTCATCTTTGAGTAAGGAAAGCGCAAGGAAAAGGCTACTACTCTGGGCTTGACTATAGCCAAGGTTCTGCCACTCTCTGTATGTAGCTCCACTTGGCTTAAATGAGGACTGCATTGTCTTGTCCTCCCCACATCCAGACCGAGAGGCGTCAGTTTGGGCAGAGATGGGGAGCTGTGAACAAAGAGGTGTCAGACAGTGGAAATGAAGCGTGACTGATAAGGGCCTGAACAAGCGACACAAAAGACAGTTTCACTTCTATGCTTGCAGCCAAGGACATGGAAATACAGTCAGACAGACACGGATAGCATTGCATTTGGGAAGCAAAAACCCAGTAAGAGAGAGACTGAGCATAAGCACGTTGGACACTGTTGACTGAAGAACAGGAGTGCACTCTCCAGCACCCCCCTTGCCTTGCCCAGGCCAGCAAGGTGGTGAGCCACAAACCGTGCGTCCCATAAGAGCACAGATTGTTTTGCGCCCAGTTGGTATTTACTCCAGCAATAAATCGGTACATCCACACACCTGGAGTCATGCTTATCCTTACTGCCTGTGCCTACGGTCACTGGAGCAACATCAGTGCTGAGATAACTACGAAATGGCTTTTCTTGGCAAATACCTGCTCTGCTCCTTTTCCCAGTGCTGTTGCACATGCCAATGTAGCAGCAGCGATGCAGCTACCAATGCATGGGCGCTTGCAGGTATTGGCAAGCAGCGAGCGACGGCTCCAGGGGTTTGAATGCTCTCTATTAGGACAAGGTGGAGGCAATGACACTGGTTTGGCTTCTACCCTACCTGTACCGAAGTATGTTCACTCTTCACACCAGTCACAGCACAGCAAACACTTCAGTCACCATGGGAAGCCACGCTGAAGGAAGTGGAGAGCCAGGCACCAGCCTGCAGAAGCGGGAGCCCGCTGCTGCCTCCGTAAAACTGCCCTGCGCGGGCTGCAGGACTGCTATGCTGTCGCCTTGCACTTGCCCCTCTTCAACTATGTGTGGGGTCCCACCAAAACTTCTCATGCTCCTGCAGCCCCAGCCTTCAACACCCCCAAGCACATTGGGCAGAGCCCCAAGTGGGCAACTTCAGCATGGTCCCACTGTCTCACATGGAAGAACAGTAGTTACACCTGGGAGGATCCAAGCCAATATAAATGTCAGCATGCATTAAAATATATCGATCACTCTCTCTATAAAAATGCACATGCTATTGAATTGTATTTTAAGTTAATCGCTGCACACCTTGGCCCAGATGACAGCCTCACCACTGAGAGTCCAAGGGCTTGACCTGCTATATATGGTTGCGGAATATCCCCTCGACAGCCATTCCTTTTGCCGTACCCAAGTATGACAGCTCCCCTCGTCCTCCTGTTCCCGAGGGGGTATGTAAGGCACAGGGAGAAGCTGACAAGGAAATTAAAGTCTACAGTTGTTGTCCTCACCACCTGTTTGTGTTGCTTTTCACAGCCCATCTGGTAACAGTTACTGCGCCTGAACGCCTTTGGAGCCAGGCCCATCCATTTGGGAACAAAAGGACATTCCACTTAAATTAAAGTGGGTTTTTCAAATTCCTGCAGGTTTACAGCTCCTCGGTCTCCCCCTTCTCCAACAGCCTGATGATCCCCAGCAGACTCCTTTCCAGCCTGGGGATTCCTGGGTGCAGAAACACGCTCTTGGTTTTCTTGTATCTGAGAGGAAGCGTTTGGAGACCAGTTTTTGACAGGCATGTTGGAACCGTGGAGCCGAGCTGGGAAGAGATTGGCAGAGGCGGGAATGTGCAAGAAAAACAAACTCCCATAGGACTCCCGGGGCATTAAAACAAGGCCGCAGGTGAGTCTGTCCTGCTCGGGTGGTGGGAAGCGAAACGGTAAAGCAGAGGGATGGGATTCAACCGCTGCTTGTGCAGAACACCACGCACACACCCCTACCTGCGGGGTTGTTCAGCGCTGTCACAGGGTCCATCGCTTACAAAGAAGCAGAAAAGTTCTGCACGTTCCTCTCTTGACTCATCATCTTTACAAAAAGGGTCAGCAATTTCCCCCTGGCTCTACTGGCGAGCTTCGATGTAGTCGTGCTGCTGCTGCGCACCACACAGCACAGCAAACAGCAAAGAACAAGCCTCGGGGCACCATCGTCCCTCCAAATGGCATAAACACTGCAAGACCAGCTGCCATGGAGGCCAATGTCAACACGGGTGTCTGGCCTCCTTCTGAGTTACCCATTTGATGCTGTTTTCTAATCTAAACCCTGACTAATCATACTATGATTCTGTGATTCTATGATTCTATGTGGACTGGATGAACAAGTCACTAAAAGCCTTTGGGCGACCTTGGAAGTCCCCTCCAGGCCTTTGAAGCATCAGTTCCTCCCTAGAAGACGACACTGGGCTGGAGGGAGCATGAGCCCAAGGCCGTCTGGCTGTTGCTCAGATTCTGTGTGAGTTACACATGAGGAAGGGTGAGCACATCACTCTGGGCAGCAAGAAGAAGGGCCAAAGCCTGTAAAGCACTGGAGATCAAGAATCCCTCCTGCCAAGCACGTTAACACAATTTGCCTGGTTTCCTCCCAGCGTAGAGCGAGACACCGGTGATTCACAGCTCACCTCATAATTACCGGACCCAAAAATAGCAGGGCCAAGAAATGGAAAGTTGAAGGCAATGGCCACATTGCAGTGACTCATGGTCGGGTCACCGTTGGCAAACGTACCTCCAGCACCGGCTGGCACGGAGCAGGGACGTGAGTCACCCCCTCCCCGGGACGCCGCCGGATGGAGGTGGCTCAACAGCTAAGCACAACCTGCGACAGCAGCGATGGGATTTTGAGATCTCCTTTCACTGCAGCTCTGGAACAGCACAACACAGCTGGATCCAGGAGTTACTTGGGTAGCAGAAAAAAAAAATAAAAATACTAACAGCCGTATTAGCCCAGAGCACTGCTGGGTTGATCACTCCTTGCATTTTGCCATGCAGACATGCCATATGTTAATTAAAAAGTGCTAACGAGGGAACGCAGACACCTAAACCTCAGGTGTCTGCAAATGTCACCTTGCTCACAGCAGTCACTGGCTGCCTTCGATATGTCAGCAGGGTATTTTTTTTTTCCCTGCCGTTATTTCTTTATCAGGAAACAATGCTGAACACTGACAAATGGAATTCCTAAATAGTGTTGACAGCACTAGTGACTGGAGTCAGCAGAAACGGAGAGAAGAGGAAAACAGCTCTAAAGCTTTTTAGATGGGTCAGAAGTCTTTCATCAACATTCTTTTAATCAGAAATATTTTATTACAAGCAGCATTCTCAAAAGCTGAGCTGGTTGCAAATGCATCCCCCAGAGAGACTGAAACGCACGTTCTCCTCTCAGGAATCCGATGTTGGAAAATCTGGGAATTTCATTTCAAAATCCCAACCTTTCATGTTGGGCTGGGGGATTTTGTTTCCTGTTTCCACATTTGTGTTCTCCTGCGTTATTTCTACATTCACCCATGACATGCAAATCCTGGTGTCATACACAAATGCACTTCTAGGGTGCACCAAAGCATTTTTAATTTCTCCTAAGTGATCCAGTATGAAATATCCTACTCTTTTTTCCCTTGCTCATCATGTCTCCTCTTGGCCACGAGGCAGATCCACACCTGAAGACACTGATCTATGCTCCTTCTTGCACAGCGGCTGTCCTAGTGTCTGTGACTATCACTTGGGGTACCATCAGACAGCTCCTGTTGGGATGCCACGCTGAAAATACAATGCATTATAAAGCAAAACAGAGTTCGCAACTAAATGCCTACATATTTACAAGATCAGTATTTTTTCCACCAGTACTTGCAACCACAA
>NW_009260621.1:1954500-1976377 GCF_000687185.1 Egretta garzetta | reverse complement strand
GTGCTTGCTTGCTTTCATTCCAGGTCAGAATGAAAACTAACTTCCAGATGGGATTTACGTTGTGTGGGCAGTTCTAAAAAGTTTTGACCAGTTCTATTAAGTCCAGAACCAGCTATTATAGCATGTTAATTGGATCCGCACTGAAAGCAAACAATTGGATTTAGTTAAGTGAAGGGTAGAGACGTCTAACCGCAACAGCATATACAGTAAGGCAGGAAAGGTTTGTCACATCAGTTATATAAACTGTAAACTGAGAAAGGATTCCAGGAAGAAAATAAGGAATCACGCTATAATCACAGTCTTCAAAATAACAAGTTACCACTAAAGTTTGAACACAGATTAAAGAAAAAAAAAGACAAATTATTTCATGGGGGGGGGGGATGGACGGACTAGAAACTAAAAACCAAGCAACTTAAAACTCTTTTAAAATAAAAAAAAATCCTGCGAGCCGAAAGAGAAAGTTTTATTCAGAGTGGTGGAGAAAAAAAAAAAAAAAGGAGAATAGAAGGGAGAGGAACAGGTTTTTTAATTGGATTGAAATATAAAATTTAAGAAGCTTGAGTAGAAATATTTCTATGGGTCCCCCCTGGCTCCGGGCAGACTCCTCTCCCCAACATCCGCCGTCCAGTTACAGTTACAGCCCTTAACAGGCCTGCGTTCCAGTTTTATTCACACTCTGCTTTGCTTTCGATTCATTATATCCCTCCAAAATACAGCAACTTTTTGGGTAGGCAGCTAAACCCTAACCCAAAAACCAAAACCTGAACCCAAAAGGTTTAATCAAAGCTAAAACAAGGTGCCAGGAAGGGGAGAGGGAAGCAGGGACGGGGACATACGAAATCCACCTGATGACAAAGCCCTGCCCCAACTGATTTGAGATGGGTCTCAAGTGATTTTCCACTCGTGTGGGATGCTGGAGAGGAGCCAGCATGCTGCAGGCTGGGACTGCCCATGGGCAGGGGGTCCCACCACCACCGCTCGTGCAAAGACGGGATCGCACCCCATCTGAAACAGCCGACAGGCACCAACAGCGCTCATCGCCAGCCAGAGCAAGGTTCACCCTAAACGTGTCAATCGCAACCTGAAAAGCCACTTTCCAACCTGAAAACATCACTTTGGCAGAAAATGGGGAAAAGCCTCGCACCTCTATTTTCCCTCAGCTTGTTTTCAGTATCTTTGACCAGGCTGGTTTTGCAGCTTCCCTTCCCAAGCATCTCCTGGAAGGACCCTGCTCCTACGGGCAGCAGGAGCCCATCGCCCAGCAGCATCCATCATCTTGGCCAGATGTGAGCAGGGACAGAAGAGGGACAAGGGGACCCGCACGGATAAGATTTCATGTTCAGAGCTGCCTGCAGTATCTTTCTAAAAGCTCCCAGGAGAGAACAAACTCTGGTTTGTATGTATTTCCATGCACAAAAAGTTATTTTCAAATGGAAATAAGGTTTAACTTCGGGGTACACAAATGCTACACAGAGAAGTTTTAATTACCCTACACCAGATATCACAAATGCAGGCAATATGGAATGAAGATGACACTTAAAAGAAAACTAAACATGTTAAGGTAGGAGATGCCTATCAAGTAGTACTGAGGCTAGCCCCGACAAGCAGCGATACCAAGCCCCACTGTACAACCGCGGTAACAGCAGGTTTTGTATTTGTGATTACAGGTCAGACTATGGAGATTTTGGAACTATCATTTTTCTCCCATTACACAACACCAGCTGAGCTTTTTTCTAACCTTTGCTGTGTGGTTTGGATTTTTTCTGTACCATCTGTGCACAAGACGACAAATTATTTTAATTATACAGAAAATTCAAGTATCTGAAGTTTCAGTCTTGTTAAGATCACCAGGAACACAGGAAAAAAAAAGAAGAAAACAAAGAAACAGATGCTGTATTTCTTTTAAAAGCCTTCGCTTTTGATTATCTTGTAAACTAATCGGGTTCAATTTTTGCACATAAAAAGTAAGTTATTTTGTGCGCAAGCACAGAACTTCAGAAAGGTGATAGTGAATTTTTCATACAAAACCCGAGTTTTAATATTAAATGAAAAAATGTGTGTATTTTCAGTGTTACCCGCGGGACTACGGCAGTTCTTCTGTGAAGTGTCTGCAATGTGGAACCTATCAGGATAATTTTTAGCTGACCGCATACAAACAATTACATATCATTACAGAGCTGTGAATAGCTTTTGCATGGATAGCGTGCCTACGGTCTCTCGTTGCGCTCGGCTCTGCCTGCCAGACTTAGGGGAACTCACTGAGGTCCTGTAGAACCAGAGTGTCATCAGCGCCAACGGTGAAACCCTTGCTGTCCTCCACCAGGACAGGTGCTCGAGCAGAGGGACCTCCTGCCTGCATATGGCCCAAAGGGACATTTCCAGGTGGGTTTCAAGGCACAGCACCAGCCTGTGACTCTTGCCCATCAGGAATGGGGTCTTGGGGTTATCACCTTTCTGGTGGAGAGTGTGTAGACACCTCTGAGCTCCTGAAAACAAGTTTCTAGCATGCAAACCATCTTCACCCGGACTTACTGGGCGCTGCAGGGACCTGAGCGCAGAGGCATCCCCCATGCTCTGCCCTGCACTTTTGGGCGTCTGCAGAGCTGGGGATCTGCAGGGATCCCCTGCAACCCCAACCTGCTCTGCTCCTGATCCCACAGCATAAGCTCCTCCCTAGCAGCTAAGAGCCCTATCCTATGGCAAATAGAAGACAAAATTCCTTTTCAGCATGGTTTCAGCTCTTGGTGCTCTGCCTCTCATCTGGTAGGAACCTGCAGAGCACATGGGCAGTTATAGTGGCTAAGATGTGTGTCCTCCCTAACCATGTCAATGTTCCCGCTTGCTGGAGCTGACAGAAGAAATGATGTTCAGGGAAAAAAAAGCAATCATGATCCCATGGAAATCCAGAGAGTCTCCCTGGAAAGACATGACGTTAAGTGTTAATTACTGGAAGAACAATATTTGTGGGGGCAAAAGTATACATCCTTCTCCAGAAAATTGGTACAAAGCCACTGAAAGTCCCCCTAGGTCCCACAGACCAGTCTGAGTTCTGCTGTAACAGCTCTGCTTTTATATTCACTAGGGTTTTCCTTCTGGGCATCCTACAGCTCGTAAGGCACATGGCTTAGTCCCGCTCTTCTAACAAGCCTTTCCGCCGGGTCTTGGGGTCAGAGTGTTCCCATAATACAATAAGCGCTGTATGGATCTCATAAGCTCCGAGGCACAGTATGTTATGTGTTTGGAATTCCTTGTATGCTTTTATACTTTGTTTTACATATTGTAATTTTTATATGCATTACCACATTGATCCTTGGAAAATTAATTTTAAAAAAAATATAATCAAAAGCAAACACATATTTTAAAAGCCTGCCAGCGGCAAATCATGTTCTGTGAGACTGCACTTTGTAACTGACAGAGACCAAACCACCAGACCGTGGCGGTGATCCAGCGGGGTGGATTTACCAGGCTCAGGAGGGGACAGGATCCAAGCAGGCTGCAGCCCCCCCCCATCCCCAGTCCCTCGTTAGGGTAGCCTGATCCTGCAAAAGCATTGGACCCGTGACAGAGGAGCAGAAATGCAATTGCACGGCTCTGCCAGCCAAACCCCACCGCCATACCCAAAGGTATCATATCTAAAACAGGTCTGTGCTTCCCAGCGCAGCAATCCTCCATGATGACGTCCAGCCGCTGGTGCCAGTATGACCACCAGACCTTCCCTGGAGAGCTGGAGCACCTCAGCCTTAGCAGCCCCTTCCTTATTCTTGGGTAAGACCCGGAATCAGTGCGTTTGGCAGTGCTGAACATGTGTAAAGTCACGGTTTTGCAAGATCAGGGGTATGACTTACAACGCCCACATCCTCTTCCCATCAGCTCCCCTTCCCATGCCATGTGTCCTGATGTTTCATCTTAGGAACGGCATTCGTGCAGCCAAGATCAAACTTCCTAACCTCCGCCCTGCTCTGTTGGTATTTTCTCATTTCCAAAGCCGCCTCTCTACGCTCTTGGCCCTCTCCTTGCCCTAGTTCATTCCAGATAACGTCTTTCTCCTCTTCTCTCCTCTCCAGCACCCTTTCTTGTCCTTCTACAAAAGCTTGAAAAGCTGAGCTGTGTAACTCTAACGTGCATGTCGTGTATATCCAAACCAGCACAACAGCTGAGAGTATTCTTCAGAGTCAACACTGCTCTTAGCTTGACCGTGTAACGAGGACTTCCCATGCAGGAGCAGACTGGTGCACCAGGAAGGCCAGTATCCACGTCCACCTGGATACCACCAGCTGCCTCAAAGTCAGTGGCAATGACTGTCATGACCATTAGGCAAGGACAGGTTATTAATCTATTTTCCACACTCATATCCCCCTCCAGCGAGCTGCATAGGGTTGCACATTATACAAAAGGCATACAGTATTATTTCCACCTGCTTTCCTGGTGGATTTACCTGCTGTCTCCTTTCTCTTTACGTACAGAGGTGAGCCATGGACCCATAGCTGGACACGAATCACAAGCAGGTGACACCCTATGTTCCAGGTTTCATGGATCAATATGCCCTTTGACACCAAGCTAATGGGACAAGATTTTAACAACAAAATACAGAATGTGTTAGGGAGACTCCCTCATTGCAGGGACCAAGTGTGGGGTGGATTTTGATTTCTTCCACAGGAAGGAGTCCCTAGGAGAGAGCAAAAACGATGTGGTGCTGGTGCCTGGGCCAGGGGTTAATGGCGCATGCTGGAGCCAGAAGCACAACACAGACAACACCATGGTTGCTCCAGCCCTTCGGGATGGTACACTTCAGTCTTTTCAAGGCCTCTCCAGCCGTCAGAGTAGTCCCTGAGACCAAAACAGATAGAAACCACTTCCACCCGCTTCTGACGGCCACTGATTCAGAAGGTTGAACCTCTCTGTTAGTACTCACACAAAAGGAAGCCATGAAGCAAGGACTCTGCAGTCCCCCTCCCACTGCACACACACCTGAACTCTGGGCAACGCCGCTTTTACTAAACATTCTCTTGCATTTTAAAAGAAGTGGCAAAAAAATCCTCAGGAACTTCAGCTAGAAAAACTTTCCAATGGGGAAAATTAGAGTTATTTTTGCAAGAAGCAGATAAGTGAAAAAAAAAGGGGGGAGAAAAGAGGGGAGGAAAAAAAGAAAGGAAAAAAGTGGAGAAAAAAGGGGAAAAAAGGGAAAAAGGGGGGAAAGAAAGGAAAAAGGGAAGGAAAGGAAAAAAAGGGGAAAGGGGGGAAAAGGATGAAGAGGGTAAAAGGTGAGAAAAGGGGGGAAAAAGGAGGAGATGAAAAGAGACAAAAGAAAAGAAAAAAGGTTGGAAAAAAGAAAAAAGATAAAAATAGTAGAAAAAAAAAAGGGGGGGTTTTGACAAGACAGAAAAGGGCCGCTTTGGGGGGGGGTTTTTTTTTCAGTCCATATATACGTTGCAGATGAACCACCTGGCATTTCAGGCCTTTCCGCTGGCTCATTTCCAAACGCCGTGGCAGCCACAAGAGTCTGCAAACGTTACCCAGCAATCTCCCGCCTGCCCGGGGAAAGACTGACTCAAGCTGACCGGCTTCATGAACGTCTCTGCTTGTTCAGGTCCCCGTGGAGGCACACCGTGCTGCTGAGAAGTGCCATTATTAAACAGCCCCATCCCGACTGGATCTGGAAATTCACTTGGACATGTTTTCCTGGTACGTGGGACCCGCGCAAGCAGACAGACAATGACCGCTGGGATGTGCGCGCCAGCTGGCCCCATCGGTAGGCAGAAATGCTGTTCTCAATGGATATTTCATCTGTTTATTGTTGAAATATCCAGGACTGCAAACTGCATGGCAGAGAACGACCATGCCGGGACCGCAGGGCGCCACGGGCCGGGAGAAGGGGAAGTGCAAATGACGGCGAGAACATCGAAACCAGCTCTCCAAAGGCTGCGCTCCCCTTTCATTAGCATCCAAGAACAAATGTGTTTTGACCGAATCAGACCACCACTGCCATCGCTCCTACCAAGCAAATTGAACTGGAGCCGCTGCAGAGCTTCGCTTAGAAATCCAGATTTTGACCGCTAATGCATTTTATGGGTCCCTCTTGATCCCAACTGGAAAAATGATGGCATTTGAGATCCAGAAATAACAGAACTTGAGCCTGGCTGTCAGCATCCAGCCCACCTGCCTCTTCCAAGGGCTGAGCATCCTGACCTGGAGCACGCTCCTCGGGTGGGGGATAAAGGACCTTTACATCCTGCATCACTGCTGAAGGCAAAGGGATTAGAGCCTGTAGGGCTGTTTCAAAACAACTTTCTCCTTCCCAGGTCCATAGTGAAAACCTGCTCTTCTAAGGCCAGAGGATGGGGAGAAGGGACAAGGCTGCTGCTGGGCTCTGGGGGCTTTTTGCTGGACACGGGGACATTCAGCAAAACAGGAGGGCGGATGGGAAGGACCACGGGCTCCAGCGTGCTCCGCGCCCCAGCGCTGCAGGATGTGAAGGGAAATCAGGCTCTGATCCACCTCCATCCTTAGCCTCTTCTGGACGGTGAATGCATTTCACATTAGCTAATAAATTGCTACATCTTATGTTTCTTAGCCTGCTGGAATGATGAATATTTTGGAATGTATTTTGAATGGTTCCCTGCCAGAGTCGAACAATCATCTAGAGATTTTAAATCAAAAGGCTGAAAAATGGAAACCTCTGTATTTCCACAAAGTTCACTGCAGTTTGAAAAGCACAACTCCCAGCAGAGGAGGCAGAATAATGATTGTCAGAGCTCCTGCAAATTGGGGCAAACGAGGGCTATGTTGGAAACAACAGTCCCTAATACGGAGTAATAACCTTTGCCGCCAGGTTATGAATATATTATAGGATATCTGCTTATTGCTGGCTTTAATCTGGCTGAAATGTCAGATACCCTAATCTGGAGGATCAGACAATTTTAGGGGACCTGTATGGAGAGACAGGATATCTCAGCCACAAAGCACTGCTTTCAGTCCGGTGCAGGGCTTGCAGACAAATGCTGCCATTCTAGCACAACTGAACAGAATTTAAGGCTTTCTAAAGGCTCTAGCTAATGAATCGCACCCATTGCCAGGCTAGGCACACCCTCACTTACCAGAGGAGTATCTCAAAACCAGCAAAAGATCTGATGGCTCACCCAAGGTAGCACAGTTGGAGAACCACAACTGTGCACCCATGCTGCGCCCCATCCCCCAGCTCCAACCACCGCATCCCGCCAGCTGCGGGAGCCCAAATCACTTCATGCAGACGGCCCGTCACCACGCAACGAGGGCCGAGCGAGCTCAGCACAACCCCAAAGCTTGGACGCAAAGTCTCCATTGATAAGGGAGAGCAGTAAGCGGTCTTGTCTCATCGGAGCAACCACAGATGGAGCGGGTCCAAGAAATAAGCTTCCCTCTCCCCCGTGGAGATGGGCTGTCTAGACACATTGGCAAAGCCTGCGCTGCTGAGTTTGCAGTGCTGCATCCTTCTTGCATACAGCCAGTCAGATACAGCAAATTCCTGTCCCCCCGCCTGTTAGCATGGGTGTTTTTTTTCAAACTTCCTAGTGTCAGTCACGTCCAGAAATGCCAATTACATTTAATGAGAAATTTTGAAACAGGATTTTTTTTCCCCTAGGAAAATATCTCGTAATTTTTTTTTTTTTATTAACCCCCTGACAAAATCATTTGCTGCTTATTTCATCATGTCCCTTTTTACTAACAATTGAAGTAAAAATAAAGTAAGTTGAGTACAAGGTATTTCTAAGCCAAGAAACACTCTATTTGAATATGAATTGCAATGGAAAAACTTGAAAAAAAATTTCTCCAAAGAATAAAAAACTATTGAACAAAATCTGTGTGAGCCAGGTGATGCTTTTCACTGAGAAAAAAAATGTTGTTTGAGGATATTTAGAGAAAGCATGCCTACCCTCAGGGCCACATTCAACACGGTATGTAAGTGTAGGTTTAAAGCCATCCCTCTCTGGCCATTCTCTATTGTAATGACTCCCCATGGACCGCAGAATGAAGGCTTTTGCTCCAGATCAAAGCCCTCCTGAAATCAGTAAATGACCTTCCATTGGATTCAAGTTCACAGGGGTCATTAGCATATATTACACAGATTTCTCCATCATCAGAGGTCCTTAAAATGAGCTAGAGGGACATGTGTCAGGACTGGGTAGGTGGAACAGCATGTGCAAATTCAGTCTTGCCCCGGGGAAAGATGGACTGACGACATGACTTCATCCGGTCTCTGCCAGACCAGCCCACACCACCTCCCAAAGCCACAACGTTTTAGGAGATGGCAACAAAAGCAGCACAAAATCAAAACTAGGAACAGCAGATAGAGGAGCAGGGTGGGATTTGGCAGCCAGGGAAACTCCCTGGCTCCAGCTTTCTAAACGACTGTGAGCAAGCCAGCCTGCTCCTCTGCGCCTCCGTTTCCTTCCTTGCTTCGCCTCGCCCATCTGTTTAGACATCCCGCTCTTGGACGATGTGTCGTGCCACACTCTTTGTTCATCGCGCATCTAGTAGTCCCGCACTTACAGGGATGCAGGCAAAAAGGAGATCGCTTCAAAATAAACCAGAAGTGGGATGCATTCACGTTACAATTGTGCCATTCATGCTGTTGAGTTTCACAGCACAGAGAATAAATTAACAGCAAGTTATTAATGCACTTTCAGTATATGGTATAAAGGTACACAGCAGCTATTTCATTCCAGTTGCACACGCAATCGCTAGCTGGTGTATTTCTGAGTATTGCAGACCGTGTTTCCTAGCCACCATCAGTGCTAACAGCGAGGCTCCACATTGATGCTGGCTCTGCTCTTAACCTTTTGCAGAAAAACTGTCGGTTTTGACTCATAAATGAAGGCAGATGGACTTATGTCAGGTTAACGGGGCTCCATAGCTAGGTTTAATGGCACCCTGACAGCTGGTGGGCACCACCATGTCCCCGTGCTGGGGCTTCCCCCCCGCCAAGGCAGAGCATAGCTCCTGAAGCTCAGGCTCAATCCCCTCTGGGCCAGCCTCAGCCGTGGCTGTGACAGCGGGTGAGCATCGGGCATCGCCTGCATGGGGCCCCAGATCACCGTCGCTGCTGCAGTGCTGCGGCTCCCTCAGCCTCGTTGACCTACTGAACCATCATCCCAGGGCCTGGATGTCTAGGTTGATTTAGACCAAAGCAGCCGTGGGATGGGCTTTCCACTCTGCTCAACCAACAGCATACCTTGAGCGGACTTCTGAAATCACCTCATGCCTAGGAAAGAAAGCTCAGCTGCTCCTGACTGCTCACAGAAGCCTTGAGAGCCTTCCACTTCACTCAGGAAAACTCCGCCACCCTCTCTGGTCACAGCAGCAAGTGTGCAGGTGATTCCCTGTCAGAGGTGGCTTCCTCCCTCCTCCTCCTCGTGCAGCTCTCCATACATCTCCCAGAAAGGGGTACCAGGGATGGACACCATGGCTCAGGCTGAACGCCCTCTCCTGCCAGCTCCAGGTCCCAGCCACGTGCTGGAAGTCCTGGCAGCAACGCTGAGCTGGGATGGGTGAGCAGCGTGAGCAGTCAGACATGAAGCTCTTGGCCATGGGCCACCGCTAGTCCACATCCCTGCAGGCACGTCCCTTTTACTGGCCCCAGGCCGCTGACACCAGCTCTTCAGGTTTCCCCTTGGTCACAGAAATTGAATTCGAATGGAAAGACTGAGATTCAAGCAATCCAGTGTCCTAATACGCCAACAACTATACCTTGCAGCCTGGTCGGAGCCTGGATTTTCTAAGATGGGTCAGTTAGGAATACCCTTTGACTTCAGGCAGAGGGGCAACTACAGAGCGATGCTGGGTGGACCGAAACATCCCCCATGCAGGTCCTGGAACATTCATATTTCTATGCAAAGACCATTGCCATGCAATGTGGTGTAACAAAGATCAGAGCACCCTAAGAGCCACAAACCAGCTCAGAGAGAACTAAAGCAGAACGGTCTGGTCCTTAAATAGGTCCTCTTTTTCTTTTAAGCGCAGCTCGTTAAATGTTTGCTGGAAAAACAGAAAAGCATTTTCCACAGAGAAGAGGACATCCAAGAAAAGCCCTTTCGGACATAAATTGGCAAGAGGCTCTCAAGCATTTATCTTCGGCATAGAATGTGCTCTGTCAGGAGGGCTGTAACTAACAATACGCTGAAAAACATGCCACAGACTTCCACTGTATTTTATTTGGCACTAAGGGGTTATTCCTCAGCACAAAGTATTTGTAACTGGCATTGGTTAAACGAGAAATTACAACCTTCAAAAGACCTATTTAGCGTCAGCTGCAGAAAGTACGGAATTTGCCGTCGGCTTTGATGACAACAGATCATGCCCCATAAAATGCTGCAAACAGGCTGGGCTACAATGCTCGGCGCGAGCTGCCAGTTCAGCGGGGGGACTGGGGGCTCGGCGCTTCCTGCCCCTTCCCGGGAGGCTGCCGCCTGGTTTAGGACTGGTGACACCCCTCTCTCCGACCCCCTGGCTCACGTGCCTGCCAAGTTCAGCCACAGGGCTCGAGACGCTGCAAGCTGATTTCTGCAAGGGGCTTGCAGAGCCGACAGGCAGCTGGCAGAGCCGGGCTTGCGCTGGCTCTAGCCAGGCTGCAAAGAACCTCCGAGCCACACAGCAACATCTTGCTCCGTTTGGAGCAAAATACCCCAAGCTTGCTAGCCCTACGGCTCATCAGTGCTAAGGAGGAATAAGAGGGAAGTGTCTCATTCCTCCGTGCTGGACATTCAGCTGGGTCACACTGAAGTCAGCAGCGTGGATGGGTCAGGAGGGCATGGAACCTGACGGATGAGTTACCTGGCTCTGTGCCTGAGATGGTGATTTGGAATCTCCATCATCTCCTGATCCCGCACACCTCAGCCATATCCCAGGATGAGAGACAGCTGTGCTGCCCCTATCCTGCAGTATTATTCCCACCTCTCCGAGAGGAAGAAAGAGCTCTGCCAGCAAGCTCCCCAGGCCCGCCAATCTCTTTCCACTACGGCTCGCTGAGTGCTACAGAAAAGGAAACCTCAGAGTCAGAAAGCCTTCCTGGTGTTTGCTCAGGGCGAGCTCTGTGTCCGCACAGGAGCGCACACGGAAGCGCGCTGCGGACAGCATGTACGCCTGGGGAAGGGAAAGGCCATCACCCGTCCCCCTGCACCAGGCCAGCGCTATCATCTTGTGTTAACCCAGAAAAAGCAACAGAGATTCTCAGTCCAGAAGCAATCCCTGCCTTGGCTCGCAGAGTGGGCTCCGGAAAGGTCAGCCTGAGCTCAGTTTTCCTGCCACAAATACGGAGCCTGCTCAGCAAGCTGTAAAACACTCCCATCCCTGCGTTCTGCAAGAACTTTACTATTTCCTTCCCCAGCCTGAGTCAGAGGCACACAAAGACAGGGGTTTATTGGGCAAAGACCAAGACGTTTACCTTGCCCTGGCAGGATATTTAACCATTCACGGGACTTGTGCAGCAACAATAAAAATGAAAGGGGAAAAGGAGACTCTTTGCACAGAGCTGCAGCCTGCGGCAGGCAGCCTGCCCTGCGTTAGCACGCTCTGCTCCGGCGCTTGTAAAGCCCAGATGCCTGCATGGTGTCTGCAGGCATTGAGTTAACCCCTGCTCCTGCAAGCCCAGGAATTGTCACATGGCTTGAAATTAGGTGTGCCTGGGAGTCTTTACTGGGCTGGAGGAGAGGGGATGGCTTTGCCTTGGCTGTGCCACTCAGTATTGTTCGCACGCACAAGACCGACCAAAACAAGACCAACCTAAACGTTCACGGACCGTAAGTTGGACCCCCCCCCGAACAGCACAATTGCCTCCATAGGAGACCAGCATCGAGACAGGGTCCGGACAGGCTGTGCCTTCTCTGGGTGCACCCTCTGCTTTTTTTTAACCTTGAAGCTGGCTGTGTCTCATCCTTCTGACTTATACGCACTGCCAGAGATGTACTTTTTTTACTCCAGGTTTTCACATGACCCCAGAATCTGGAGCTTTAAAAAAAATAAAATAAAAAAAAAAAATTAAGAGCCACAGTCCTTCAAGGAGTCACAGCAATGCTGAGACTGGACTTCCGTCCCGCTGTACTGGCAAGGCACATTCATGCAGTACGCGACAGTCCTTCCATAAAGGCTTCAGGCATTCTGTTAGCGAGCCAGGCAAGAGCTGGCATCCTGGTAGTAAAGGTCTATCGTTAGCCAGTCAGCCCAGTTTTAAAAGCTGAAGTGTGACAGCTAAACCCATCCGCAGAGCCCTTTGATGCTCAAGCTACTTGCAGTCAGGCGCCTAACTACAGGCTGAAATGCCCAACTTGAGGCAACCTCATGGGAAAACCTCAGTCATTTCCCGCTCCAGAAGTCAGACGGCATTTTCGACAGGGCAGACCCTGGAATCCTCTCCTAGCCTTTTGTCGGGGGAAAAAAAGACCTTTTAAATTTACTCTCCTTACACAAAGACTCACAGGGATTCCAAGCTAACATCGTTGAAAGATTGTATCAGAATCATGTTTTATTTCCCAACGTCTGATGGGAAGAAGCGTATCAAAACTGCATGTCATCTGCTGCCGCGGGCTCATTCCTGCCGAATTCACAGCGGACACGGAGACCATTCCCAGCTTAGACACTGCTTTTTCTTTGCAGATAGTTTAAATGCCCCTGATGAATAGAGATGTTTTTCTGAATCAAAAGCAAGAGGAAGAAAAACCCAAGTTTTCATGTAAATTAAACCCAAGTAATATTTTGACCAAATCTGTTCCCCGCATTAGAAGGATTGCAGGAGCTGGAGATGAAAAGCTCCTTTTAAACTGCTGGATTCATCCCCTCATCCCCGATGAAGGATGTATGGGTTACTAAAACAAATATTACATTTCATCCTGGCTAACAGCACTCTGATCTTGCCTTATGTGAACAGGGGAGGCAAAAGTGTTCCCAACAATTATCATTTACTCACAGATGACTTCCAAGTCCTCTTGCTTGCTGAGCCTGGGCTGTGATACGACATGCAGGTTTCTCCCACAAACCTCTTCTGTTGCTTAGGCATTTGTTTTGCAGTTGCTCTGGCAGTTTTATTGCACCTATCATCCTGCACAGAGATAATAAAATACTAGAACTCCTCACCCCTGGGCACAGGCTGTATCTTTCCCAGGTTACCTGCAGCCTATGGCCAAAGTCAGAGTCCCACCCTCGCTGCCTGCCTTGGGAGACCTACTGCTGCACTCACCCAGAGCCATGTCCAGAGAGACGGGTGCTCCCATCCACCCCAACCGCACGTCTGCGCCCCCCTCTGCCCCCGCCCCATGGCTCCACCACCACTGGCTGAAACAGGGCCGGCCGCCCCCCCACCCGCCCGTCTCCGCCCCCCCCTGCCCCCGCCCCATGGCTCCACCACCACTGGCTGAAACAGCCCAGGCTGCCCCAAAATAGCACCGAATCCCTGCAACTGCCTGGGCGGCTCTGGGGTATCCTCTCCTGCCCAGCAGTCCCTGGTACTTGAGCATCAGCCTTTCCAGCTTTCAGGTACAGCCTGTCGCCAAAAACTCCCCCTGCCTCCAGATTTCACACAGAAAGGGCTCTGACTTCTCTCGAATCATTAGAGAAAATGAGCCTGGGAAATTTCAAGGCTGGAAACCCAAGCACTTTGACAAATTACTACTGATAGTAACCAAAGGGGTAATACCTCCTCTGTTTGCTAGAGCAGAGAGTACATTTGCAAGGCACAGATGCTGCCCTCTAGCTATTAGGTCTCCTGCCGTGGGTCTTGCCTTTACACTGAAAAATAAAAAAAGTGGGAAAGATCGTCAGAAAAACCCTATTGAAAATATCTTCCCCTCTGCTGTCTCTCCCTCCTCCTTGCTCCCTGTCCCGGCTGGGTTCAAGGCAGGCTGTGTCTTGCTCAGAGCATTGCTTGCCATGTTGGAGCGAAGCAAGTCAAAGACGGGCCTCGGCCCTTTGAAGCAGCCACAACAGAGGACACCCTCTCTCAAGGGATGTGCCGCACGGGGCTGGCCCAGCCGCCAGGACAGCAAAGCCAACGTGCAACATGTGGCAGGAGAGAGGCAGCGACGGAGGAGAAGCTGTGGGCCAGAGCTTGCACCAGCCTCCCGCAGGAGCTGGGCACCCAGAGAGGAGACCGTGTCCTTGGATGGGCTGCTCTGGGCACCGAACTGCTCGGAGGTGCCTTCCAAAAAGGCAGCCCGGTTTCCCCAGTTGGTTTCAGCTGGGTTTCTGGAGAAATCGTTTACAATACGACATGCTATTTGCCCCCGATCCCCCCAGCATTTTTTGAGTTGGTGGCCAATTTTGACCACAATTTGACAATTTGAATGGGAATTGCAAAGGTAACTCAGCTCCTACAATTTTCTTGAAAACCTGGTGGCTCAGTAAAAGGAAAGAGGCATTTATTAATGCTGGTGAGAGAAGCAGGTAGCTGGGCAAGCCCAAGCTCTTAACAAGACACTTGAGAATCCAGACCAGAGCGCATCGCTGCTCTGCCAAAGCAAAGGGAAACCCCAGCAGAGCTCAGCTGGGGAACCCCAACTGCTTCGTGGAGATCCCAATCAGGAGGTGCACGGCAGCAGGAGCACCATCGCCAACGGCTGCCTCCTTCACACCGCACTCCCTCACCATCCTCGGCGAGGCCAGAGCTGGAAGGGGCTGAAGCTCAGGACGGGCAGCCTGAGCCCCAGGTTTTGGTACAGCTGTGCCAGTCTTTTTAAACATTAAACCAGGAGAAAGCAGAGACTGAGGCGGCGGGGAGAAGAGCGCAGCACCGACTGCATCCGTATGCCCTGTGCACCGAGGGTGTGCAGCCCGCGCTCCTGCAGGACCCCGGCCACACCACAGCATCCACCTATGTTTCCCTCCCCTTTCCCACTGCCACAGCCCTTTCTGTGGGCTCGGACCAGTAGATGGCACCAGAATAACAGAAAAGCCCCTCCGATTCTGCCCTCGGCATTTCCCCAAATCCTCCGGCAGCATCATGCACTCAAACACAACCGGGCACGGGGCACTGGCAGCAACCAGTGGCTTTCAGCTCTCTCCTTTAAAAGCCTGCTTGGAGCTGACAGGACTTCTAAAATTTTTAGCAAACAAGTTCAGGAGAGGGGGGGGAAAAAAAGTAAAAGTGGTTTCTTTCCATTTTGAGGTTTATAAAAATCTGTTTTTTCCCCTCAACATAGATGCTGCTTTTACATGAAAAATAGAATCATAGTATTTACCCAAAGCATCTGCTTTCTCCGTAATTACTTTAATTTGGAGGAGGTTTCCCCCCTCCGGCTGGAACTGACAGAAATTTCCTGCCTGCTGCAGTTGAACTGCGTTTCTCAACATAGAAGCAATTCACCCAAGAAGTGCCTGGCTACGTTTTTAGGTAGGAAGGTGCCCTGCTCTTTGGCTGTTGTGACTGCCGACATTATTAAAGGAATGTCTAGTACTTCTTCCTAAACAGCTTCTGCTATTAGCTAACGACAATGTCCTTGACCCCGGTGGGTTGAGCATCCTCTCAGCTCTCTCAAAACAAGCAACAGGACCAGCTTGGTCAGGGTGGGCATTTCCCCCTGGGAGGTACCTGCCTGTCTCTTGCATGCCACATGTACAAGAGGCTGCCCTAAAGCAGGATTAACGGCTAAGGCAACAGCCTGCAACAAAATCCAGCCACATCACAGTTTAGGATGACCCTACTCACGTCCACACCTTGTGGTACCTCCTGATCGCAGCAGTGGATAGCCGTGTTTTCAGCAGAAGGACTTGGGCGAAGGCAATGGTGGTCTCCAGGGACGCTTGCTGCAGGGCAGACGGGACTCCCCCAGTCCCCAGCTCAGCAGCAAAGCACGATGAGGTGCACCCGATCACTGCACAGTGATGCCGAATACCCAGGAGCCTCAGCCACTGCTCTGCCTGGGGGAGGTTTAATGTGCTCATGGAGGCGCCAGAATTTTTTCAGAAGCTTGAATCCTTCCTGGAGTCAATCTGGGACAAATTCAGAGACCTTCTGACTTTTCACACCCGGGACTGAGTTTTCAACGTGGCTCAGCCCAGCAAAGTTTTAAGAGGAGTTTGATTATTTTGATCTTTTCACCCCCATCCCCATTATTAATCATACTGAAGCAAAGTGTAATTTCTCCAAACCAAACTGTTTGCCAAACCATTTCTCGGCACGGTTTTTACTTAACAGCCCTTCTAGGAACAGAGCTCATTTGGAAACCCCTGCACCTCCATCCTCCTTGGCCAACGGTGTGTGCTGTGAGCACCGAGCATCGGTGCTGGGAAATGCCCAGCCTGGTGGGGTGGAGGAAGGCTCCCGTCCCCACGGGCTTGGTGGCAGAGCAGAGGGCCAGCCACAAGGGTTTTGTGCTACAAACGCTCCTGGGGGAGCTGCCTTTCTGTGGCTCTTTGGCCATTGCTGGTTTCAGGGGGCTCTTCCCCAGCTTGCAACAAGCAAATGCAAAATGGAGTGCAGATGCAGGAGGCAAAAGATGGCTCTGACCATTGTGTCCCACTCTATCGATTTGGAGCCCCTCTGTCCCGCAAGGATGCTGAGCACATTTATCCCCCTCCCCACCACTGATTAGATTTGCAGCTCTCCCTGTTTTCCTCATTTTACCTGAAGCCAACAGCGTTGTGATTACAAGACACACCGTTCACATAGACTCTCAACCTGGCCAGAAATACCAGAAATCTCATGCAACAGTCTGTTTTCTTCAGAGCCGCAGAAAACTCAGAATTGGTCCCAAAATAGGAGAGCACACTGGGCTATTTCCATGTCTGATGTCCGCCCTTCGTAGGTCTGCAGAGGTTTTCCTTTCTCTGCTAGTCCTAACAGCGGGATTTTGCAGGGGGGATTGTCCTATAAATGAGTGTGGCAGCTGGTTCACATAAGGGCCTGAGTTATGATCAGAGATGAGGACATTGCTTTTCTTTTGTGTTTCTCGCTATGTTTTGGTTCAAACCTGTAAACAGACTCGCACTGAGTGGATCTGCATTCTCCATCTGGTCCTGTGATCCAATTTCCTGGCAGGAATATCCCTGACATCGAAACGCACAGGAATGCTGCAGCGCGTCCATCCGTCCCCCAGCCAGAGCCGAGCTCTTCAGCGTGCCGGTTCCTGCGCGAGACCCAGCCATAGTTTTTCACCCAGTTACCCCGCTAGTGAGACCAATAACTCATAGCTGACAAAAGCAGCTCTTCCAAAAGGGCTTCCAGACATTCATGGATGGAGAAGCCAACGCTCTCCTTCATAGTTATTTCTAGCGATTACACCGCATATCCCAATCAAAAAATGCATGTTTTCTACCTCCTCTGAATGCACATCTGGCTTTTGCTCCCAGCCACTGGCTCTTGTTCTACCTTTCTCTGATGGATTAAAAAAAAAAAAAAAAAAAAAAAAAGACCTCTTCCTAGAGAGTCACAGAAACAGGGATTCAAATCCATCATCACAAGTGTCTGGAACAACTCGGCATTGCATGGCCCGAGAGGGACAGCATCATACGAGCAAAACTGCTCCCACTTGGAGTGGAGACCCGGGAAGCAGAGCAGAGACCAAAGGCCTTCTGAGGAAGCCTGGAGAGCAGCGCCATGGGTGTAGCATGAGGGGCTGCGGGGAATGGGGATCCCAGCACTGCTGCCGGCGAGAAAATCAGGATTCGGCACCTGGCTCTGCAACAGAGTGCTCCAGCCCTTTGAGAATGAGGCGTCCTCCTCACTTTCTCACTGTAACCTCCTCCAGGCACAGACTATCTCTGGCAGAAGGAGCACACGGCATTCACAAAGGCAGACATGAACCTGCCCAGATAGATGAACGGCAGCTTTTTGGAGCAGTTTTGTTGCTAATCACAGACTAGTTTGTCTTTTCAATCACACCAGCTACTTCCAGCCCACAACACCCAAGCCAAAAGGCACGTCTAGGAAATCTGCTGCCTGATTTTGCAAGCAGTGGGTCACCCCCAGTGAGCGTGTCCCTTCCCCACCCGCATGCTTTCCCTCAGCTGGATGGGTCCCTCTTGCCCCATAGGCACCCCAGTTGAACACAGCACAGCAACCTGCTTGGAAAGTGGAGGAAAATTGTAGGCAGCGCCATTGTGCTGGCCAGGACAGATGAAACACAGGGTTAAGCACACAGGCACGTTCCCACTGAAGTCACAGCAGTCACTGAAACTTGGGGGGAGGACTCCCTTCTGAAGGACAAGCTCTACACTGTTTATTCCTTTACATGTTTGTCTCCATCAGATCGGTGCTTGGGATCTCCACGGCATCCTTGCAACCCTTCCAGGATTTCCCTATCCTCACTAGACCTGGCAGGATTTCCCTATTGCCTCACATCACCCTTGCTGCAACAGAAGTAGGTGGGCTTGGAGATCAGTTTATATCCTCCTCTTCTTGAGCTTAAGCACCTCTTCTTTTCTCCTGAACTGGATACTGGAGCTCTCCATACCACTTTTCTCCTCTGGATTTTTTTTGACTCAGTTCACGTCTTCCTCGACAGGCAGCTTGCCCAAATGGAGTCCGCCTGGAACCCTCTCCATGGCTGAGCATCATGAGAGGATGCTCCACAAACAAGGCAGAACTACAGGAGATGCTGGGGGTGAAAAACATCTGCCTCGCCTCATAAAGACGCAGCATTCTGCATGGAGCAGGGAAGTTGGTTCAAGGCCAGGTGAGCAGATTTGCAAAGGGCATGGAGCCACAGTGCTCCAGCGTAGGCTCCTTACGCCGAATTCATCCCCCTTTATGAAGGCAGCAGGTTGACCCCAGCAGCTCCTGCATTGCCCTCCTTACAGGGCACCACACAAAAACACACCAGGCTGTGACCTGAGGGAGATCTGTTCTGTAAGCTCATCAGGGGAGTGAGAGCAGCCACTTCCCCCAGCCAAGCCCTATTTCCCCACTGGGAATCACTGGTGGAGAAGAGAGGGATCCATCCCATCAGGCGCCCGTGACTGGACCTCTCAGAGCATGTCCCACGGAGGACTGGCTCTCCTGCAGCTGGAGGGCTTGGCCGGTGGCAGGGCATTCAGAGGAAGGTTTAGCACCAAAATAGGTCATTAGCAAGCGATGTGGGGTTCTTCATTCTTCTCCGGGCCCCTCGTTTTCCTAAGGGGAATGCCTCAGAAAACCCTGGGGGGGGGAGGAGGAATTTACAGTTCCCTTCCAAAAACCAGTCTTTGTTTGTTTGATCGTTTTTTTAAATGATCGAGCAACTTGTGAATACATTTTCTGATGATTCCCACATCCTCCCAGCTGGAGAACGGTTCATGAACAGACTCCAAACTCTGTAAATGAGCTTGTTAGTCATAAGTCTTCAAACAGGCTTGATAAACAACTTTCAGCCTGCAGGATATTCATCAACCATTCTGTCTGCCTGGTCTCCCGACACTAATTTATTATTTACAATGAGAGACTCCTCTCCTAAATCACAGGTGATTGTTTCTTTTTACTGATTAACTGATTTTTTTTAAAGGAGAAACAATGAAAAACAAATCACAAACAAGCAATGTGTCACAAGCACTTACTCCTGAGCAATTCCCCTAGTTTCCATGAGATGTATCAGCAGTTGTCCAAATGAAACAAACTGTAAGTAAAGATCTTTTTGGCCAAACCTTCAAGACCAGGCAATAGCCAAGAAAGAAAGGGCGAACGTCCCAACCAGCCGCTGGGAATTTCAGTGCCTGCCACAAAACGCTCCAGCGACCTTCCAGCTGACCGGCACGTGCCGCTTTTTGCATCCTTTGGGTTTGTGGAGAGCCCAAGCATCTCAAGATGTTCCAGAGATCCAAGCCTGCATGCAAAAACCTGCCACTGAAAACTGTTTCACCCCACGGATGGGTTCATGTGGCAAACACAACTCGCCCTGAGGGCATGGGGTGCACTCAGATGCACCTGAGCAGAAGGTGGGTTCCCTGCAGGAACTTGCTGGAAGTTGCTCCAGTTCATGGAAGGGGATCTCCTCAATGCTAATGAGTTAATTAACACAGAAGGTGGTCGATTCCAGAGACAGATGAAACAGCAATTTACTGGGGGCAATGCAGGGGGAGAAGAATCTTCCTGAAACGCTGTTAAAGCCAGGCTCTTATATAACACACATCCAGCAGATTTCAAAGCCCCTAATTAGGGGCCAGGATCATACACAGTTATATAGACAGGAAAACTAAGGCACGGCGAGGTGAACTTGGCCAAGTTATGGCAGAAGGTATACAGAAAAAAAGACCTCAAGACCCTGCAGCCAAGGCACTAAGGCATTTTTGAGCAATAAAAACCAGGCTGGGTCATCCTACTGGGCCATCTCTACTGACTTTTGGAGGAAAAAAAGCCCCACTGTTTCAATTTAGATTTTGGGTGCAAGTCTTTTCTACAAACCCTGCCCTATGCTGCCTGGCGAACACATGGAGCAGACAAATGCCCTCCCCAGCAGGCTGCCTGGTGTGTGTGCATAAAATCCAGACCTGTGTTTCTACCACCACCTTGGCTCCCTATCCCTGATCCACAGAGCGGTACAAAAGCCCGTCAACATTCAGAGTGAAGGCAGCAGGATGGAGAGCTTGGCTCTGGACTGATCTTGAAAGCTTTCTTCCTCTCTCTCACTGCAAAATCACCAATACATTTGCTCTGACAACATTAAACACTCAAGACCATACATGCTGCGCTACCAGCCTGTGTCTAGAGACAGCCTTCCCAGTGCCAAATGGGAGCAAACACTCTGAGGAAAGAGACAACAGACTTGCCACCAGCTTTCTCCAGCACTGTCGGCATGGGAGTCATCCATCCAAGCAGGAACTCTGTGCTGGATTCACAAACCTCCGCTGCATCCAGGGGGAAACGCAACACTGTGCAGGATGCAGAACAATAACGAGTATGAAGTGTTACCGGCATTTCAAGCCACGGGATGGAGAGAGCGCTGTAAAGCTTTATGGGAAACCAGCCCAGACTTCACGGGGACAGGAGCTGCCTGCAGAGCCACCGGCAAGGGCAGCCCTTTCTGCAGCACCAGGCCCAGAGCATTAACACTCTGTTTTCACTCTTACGGCTCAGGCACTTTTCCCTATTAAAGTCCAATCTGTCCCCGCAGAGCCCCGACTCCGCTGAGCTGACGTGGAGAAGTGACGGCTCTTTGAAAGCTGCAACCATGATTTTTTTTTTTTTTTCTCCAAATGTGGGTCGTATTAGTGACACTTCCAAAAAAAGAGGATGATTTCCAGAAGCGCTAAGCAGGTCTTCAGGGCTTCACCGGCACACCGGCTGCAGCTCAGCTCAACTCACCCACCACTCATTCAGCAGCCACAAACACAACAAAACCAAGAGCAAACAGCAGGCTACTAAAGGTCCCCATGGGTTCAAAACCTACCCAACCTTGACTGGTCCAGCACCTACACTGGCTACAAGAGAGGGCTGGGAGCTACTTGGATGCTGCCTTCTGCAGCCACCCACCCTGCTCCATCACCCCCAGGCACCCTGCTTTGCTCCCAGCGCCCCTGGGACTGCTGGTCCCCATCAGAGCTGGATGCCATTTTCCTTCTCCAAGCCTGCCCACTCAGCAGCTGCTGCTGGCAATTTTGTCTTGCCTGAGATGCACAGGGCCATGGATAACTTTGGGTTTCCTTTGGTCAAGGAGGCCACAGGAGAAGTTCATCCGCTGGTGGGCTGAGAGCAGGAAGCGATGTCCCCAGGCTCCTGATGAATTCCAGCTCTCGGTGCAAAAGTAGTTTTGCTGCCTGAGCAACTCATCAAGACGTGGAGAGGGTCCTAGCCAGATACTGAGCGACTCTTTGGACGTTTGCCCTGCCCAGCAGTCTCGCTGACTGGCTGGAGTTTCTCCTGTAGGAAAATTTCTCTAGCCAGCAATGGGGGAAAATTTGGGTGGAATATGAACTGGATGCTGCAATAGGATGTAGGGACTTTGTT
>NW_009260621.1:1952806-1953092 GCF_000687185.1 Egretta garzetta | reverse complement strand
ACTGCCTGCAGCACGGTGCGCATTGGAGTCATCCCTCCAAGCAGGAACTCTGTGCTGGATTCACAAACCTCCGCTGCATCCAGGGGGAAACGCAACACTGTGCAGGATGCAGAAGAATAACGAGTATGAAGTGTTACCGGCATTTCAAGCCACGGGATGGAGAGAGCGCTGTAAAGCTTTATGGGAAACCAGCCCAGACTTCACGGGGACAGGAGCTGCCTGCAGAGCCACCGGCAAGGGCAGCCCTTTCTGCAGCACCAGGCCCAGAGCATTAATACTCTGTTTG
>NW_009260621.1:1945878-1952469 GCF_000687185.1 Egretta garzetta | reverse complement strand
CCTCCACTGGCTACAAGAGAGGGCTGGGAGCTACTTGGATGCTGCCTTCTGCAGCCACCCACCCTGCTCCATCACCCCCAGGCACCCTGCTTTGCTCCCAGCGCCCCTGGGACTGCTGGTCCCCATCAGAGCTGGATGCCATTTTCCTTCTCCAAGCCTGCCCACTCAGCAGCTGCTGCTGGCAATTTTGTCTTGCCTGAGATGCACAGGGCCATGGATAACTTTGGGTTTCCTTTGGTCAAGGAGGCCACAGGAGAAGTTCATCCGCTGGTGGGCTGAGAGCAGGAAGCGATGTCCCCAGGCTCCTGATGAATTCCAGCTCTCGGTGCAAAAGTAGTTTTGCTGCCTGAGCAACTCATCAAGACGTGGAGAGGGTCCTAGCCAGATACTGAGCGACTCTTTGGACGTTTGCCCTGCCCAGCAGTCTCGCTGACTGGCTGGAGTTTCTCCTGTAGGAAAATTTCTCTAGCCAGCAATGGGGGAAAATTTGGGTGGAATATGAACTGGATGCTGCAATAGGATGTAGTGACTTGTTAAAAGCACAGCTGGCTCCCCTCGCCTCTCTTCTAACCTTCCCTTCCAGGAACACAAGGCACCAGGACGTCCCAGGCTGCCACCCCAAGGCAAATGTTCACTTCATACGGGCATGACAAATCCAGACTGTCTGGGACAGCGCTTTAAACACTGGCGTAACCTTTTCTCGGCCTCTGGAGGTGAGAGAGGAGCCCAGAAAGCTATGTAAGCTGAAATAGATGCTCACTGGCTTGCTTATCAGGCCTCTCTTTCCAGCTTTGGCCTTTGCAGACTCATCCTTACAGATGCCAGGCTTTGCGTTGCAGGTGGCCCTCAGCTTCGGCTCCTTTCACTTCCCAACCAGCATCCTCCAGATGCTCTCGTTTGGAAGAAACTTCTCTCGAAATCACACTGTCCTGGTCCCAGCAGACACATCATGCACCTCTGCTGAACTCCCATCCCTACCTCACGGCACCTTCCAGGGCTATGTGGTAGAGGCCAGCTGGGTCCAGCAGAAAGAGTGCAGGAAGGGGAACGGGAGGTTAGGTACATACCACATGTTTACAGATCAACATGCGAATGACAAACGTGAGCAGGGCCAGCAAATCTAGGTGTAAGAAAAGCAGGACTGCCCTAGAGGACCCTCAGACCACTGGCTATAAGAGTGCTGCAGTCACAACACAGGGTGACAAAGGACAAATCCCTATGGACCTGTGCCGCGGGGCTGGTGGCACCCACATCTATGCCCGCGTGAGCTTTCACTGGCACAGTCTATAATGCAGAGTCTCCACAGAGACTCTCTGGTGGCTGGTAAGAGATTGAATTCACGCCGCATCTCCCCCTCAGAGGGAGGCACTGCTAGCATCCTTCTCCACACTCCACTGGACTGCTACAAAACCTGCTGGGATTTCACACCCCTTTGAGCTCTGTTCTCCCACCAGAGCAGCCAGTGGGTTCAGAAGATATTTCCCACATGCTGTGACCATACAGTAGGTTTTTCTTGGGGGAACCAAACTAAAAACCTCTGCTCTGTGCTCCACTACCCGAGCACAGGCTGCAACCTTTCTATGCCCTGCGTGTAAAGCCGCGAGGACGGTTCAAACCGAAAGTCAGATCAGAGCCTTGGGACAACAGCTCCTCTAGCCAGGCTGTGATGATTCTCACTTCACATCTCCATAATCCACCCCGAAATCCAAGCCTCCTTTAGGAAAGGCGAGTAGGGTGGGGAACCAGCAATGCAGTGATTCATCCTCCCCAGAAACAGAGGCCCAAGTCTGGAATATTGTGACACTTGGTAAACGCTCATGATGTACTTCATTATGCAACGGAGGCCCAGCAGGAGCATGGCTCCCTCAGGGCCACTTAATATCGGTTTCAAAAATGATTAAATAAATCATAAACGACTTGCAACCAGGAATAAACACCTATAATCCCATCAAGCCATTCTGGTGATGTCAAAAACCAAGGGAGCAAATTCAGTTACCAGGGGAAAAAAAAAAAAAAAGAATATATCCTCAAAGGAATTATGATCCTGTAATTCTGTGTCTGCCTTGTCAAACACCCAACTCTCCCAGCCCTTCCTGCTTACACTCCGTCCATGCTCTTGCTCTCTCTTTCCCGGCTTCCTAACATCACATATTTTGATGCATGTTGCACTGCTGCCGAAAGGCAAAAGGATTGTGCCCCTGAATGCAGACAGCAAAACAGTTTCATGCCTGCGCAGAAATATTCCACCGGCCCAAGAAAAAGGTTTTTTTGCATTGCTCAAGGCTGCTGGTCAAATCTTTAAACGCTAATACTCATCAATTGGCATACACATAAGCAGTCCATTGAATTGCATGCAATGACTCGTGTGAGTAAGGATTGCACAAATTAACCCTGAGATAATATTTTCCCATGCGATCACTGCTTTATACATCATCAAAAAGATGGAAAATAGACTGGCTAGTAGTGGAAACTCAGTGCAGATGACAGAAAGCTGATGTTCATTAAAAGCGTTCTAGCTATTTAGACCAAACCTTTAAGTTTTATGAGATATTTCAAAATCTAATTTTCATGGAACTGTTTTCATTACATTAAGGGAGGTGGGGGGGGGAAGAGTAAAAACCTTCAGCAAAATCTTTTTCAAATTAAAAAGTTGGAAGCTTTGTGCAGATGGATTGAAAACACAAATACCATCAGCAAATTATGAGACCATGAGAACCAGGAAGCAAAACTGATTATGATCAAAAAGAGTGAAATTCACAAACAAATAAAAGTCTAGTTTCGCCCGTCAAGAAGCGGGCAGCACGGCCAGCGCTCGCAAACTGAGTCAGCTCTCTCCTTCCAGTTCACATGGCTCTTTTTCCTTTATTAATAACAGTACACTGTCCATTTTTGTTCGCTTTTTTGTGCCTTTATTTTTATTTTTTTTTAAGACTCCAGGTTTGTGACAGAGTCACATTTCTATCTTCTGTCTGCATCCAGAAGCTCTAGGAATTTATGCGAAAAACACAAAATTTTTTTCCACTTCAAACGGCAGGATTAAGGGATGTAAGAAAAACATCCAACACTCTTGAGACACTTGCCGGAATAACCATGCAGCAGCCAGCCTGAGAGTGAAATTAAATAGATATACCCAAGGAACATAAATGGAAAGAAGTTAACCAAACTTCTAACAACTGCTCTGTGTTAGTTACCTGTCCGTTATCCAGCCTTTACTCCAGCAAACACCGTTCGCTCCTCCTGCAAGAAGCCTCTAGCATAGGCGCAGTACAACTGGCACGCGTAAAGATTACTCCTGCAAGCTGTTGCATTTTTCACTCGGGTAATATAAACAACAAGTGCCTTTAAAAATAATATCGATCTGATCCTCATTTGGGACACGTCAGCTGCTGGAAGGGGAGGATTGGTTCTGGAAAATCTTTCTTGGCAGCACCTTGTGAAGATGCTCACTGCCGCCTGCGGGGTTAAAGGCACCGGCAGGTTTTCCTCCCTCGCCCTTTGCAACCTGTGGACATCAGGAGCCAGCTGCTTCCTGCAGACTCTCCCTTTGCCCATCAGCTCTGCAGGACAGGAGAGGAAGAAAAGATTTCATCAATTTACCCCGCTTTCCCTGCTCTCCCCTCCCCCTTTCCTATTATTTGTACATCACAGGTCTACAGTCTCAGCATCTTCTGGGGATAAGGGCTGTGTTTTACTAACAAAAGGGCCACTTAGTACTTCAAGATACAGCAGAGGTTTGCAAAGAAAACCCTGCAGTGGTCCCTGGTGCTTCCTCTCACCATTCACTCTCTATGAGACTCTGCAGTCCAGAATTGCTTTTCACATTTCCAAGTGGTGGCAGAGCTTTTCCACCTCTTTTTAAGAAGGCATATGTTTTTTTTGTGAAGGATGGGGACCACAGACAACCTCAGGATCAGCAAAAAAAAAAAAAAACCCAAAGAGAAACAATTCAATATTTACACACACACTTTTACTCCTGCAGCAACCTCACTTGTTCTGATAAGAGAGACGCAATTAAAGCATAACGAACAGCCATGTGGGAGCAGACCAAAGCTCCTTCAGCTCAGGATCCTGTCTCAGACTGCCAGTACCGACAGAGTCAGAGGGTACAAGCCCAGGCAGCAATGGAGCCACTTCTGCCCCAGCTCATCCTTCCAGCCTGAGACTCGTGGCTTCCCGAGCCGGACGCTGCCTCCATACGCTGCTGCAGTGAAGAGCCATCCTCAGGCCCCTCTCCTCCCCAAATTCGTCGTGTCCTTTTTTGAAACCATTTCTCTTTCTGGTCTCCATAAAATCCTGTGGCAACGAGATTCACCACCAAAGGACATGCCAGCTGAGAAAGCCCTTCTTCATGTTCTCAACCCACCACCCGAGACGACAGGGCTGAAGCCAGCACAGATGCTCTACTTGACCCAGCCTGAGCAAAGAAACTCGCCTCCTTCCGTCTGCCCCGGCAGGGTTTCTCGTTCCTTTGGAAGGAGCAGCAGTACCGAGGGGTCACCATGTCTGCCGAGACAGAAGAAGTCGTGGGGAGCTGCAGGCAGCCTTGTGCCCCAGTTTTAATCAGGAACCAGCCCTGACAGCCCGACGTAATCTGCCAGCCTGCGAGAGAAGCGCAGCAACCAAACTGCCAGCGCTTTTACACTGAAGAGAAATTAAAGGACAGTGATAACTCCAATACGCAGAACTCGCGCACGTACGGGACCAAAGCGGGGTTTATTCATCCCTCACAAAAGAAATCCGAGCGTAACAATTTTTCTTTTGCTGCTCATGCTTTCTCCGCATCATTTTACAAGCCATCAACAGCGAGACTCAAACAAACAAACTGAAAAAAGCAGAGGTCAAAAATGCAATCTTAAAAAAAAAAAAAAAAAAGCTAATAGCTTACCAGCTCTGGATTTGGAAAATTAACTCTGCTCAAAGCCATGAGCTCTGGGAACCCATATGCCACTGACAGGTTTCTGCCACCCCCAAAAAGCATGGGAGCAATAGGAGCCGACTGCTGGGAAGCTCGGGGGGTCCCCTCTGTTCAGGTGGGACCTGCGTTTTCATCCCGCTTTTAGCTGGAGTTGGCGAAAGCCCTGCTACCGAAGCAAGAGTTGGTTCTATCTTAACAGGTGGTTTTGCAATGAAGAGGAACCCATTGCAAAGTCTCCCTGGCTCAGCAGCAGAGGCAGGGAGGTTTGCTGTGAGTGGTATCAGCTTTTAGGGTATGATTTTCAGAGCTGCAAGTCGAACTAAAGTCAGTGAGAGTGACAGCTTTGCAGCACCACTGAAAAGCCAGCTCCTTAATACGCTGACAGTTCTCCCTGTAAATATTGCAATCACAGCTACTCCCAGGGATGCTGGTTTTTTCTTTTTAATAAGAGAAACGTTTTCTCCTTAACTTCTTTCAAATGAACTAGTGGTGAAGTAGTCCCTTCAATCTCAAATGCCCAAATAAAATCTTTTGTCATTTCTGTGTCAAGCTTTTTCCCTTAATTTTGAATTACAAAACCAGCACCAATAATTTGGCTTTTCACTTCACTTTGGGACAGAAATCAGGGACAGACTAGCTGACTTCCCTCCAGATTGGAGAACATTTTTAGTATTCTTGAGACATTCCACAGTTTCTCCAAATGGCTTTTACCTTCTCTCCCTTAGTAACATGGAGAATAACTGAGCCCTCTGTTAGCTTTTCCACTGAACCAGCTCTCATTTTTCACCGAGAAAAGCTCATACCTCTGTTGCACTGCCTAGCTCCAGCACAGTCCTTTTCCTGCATGGATTGCAAAACACTTCACCAAACACATGCGATAGGTGGGGAAACTGAGGCACCAGAGACTGATGGGATCTGCTAAATGCATCAGTGAAAGAGCCAGAAAGCCCAGATGACAGCTCTGCCGAAGAAACCAGGGAGAATTTACCCCCCCCCCCCCCTTTTTTTTTGGTTACTTTAGAATACTTTTAAAACTTTCTAATTCACTGCAACAGCATTAAAACTTTTACAGCATTCAGAGAACTTCTAATTTAATTTTAAGCTGTAGTTTGGTCCCTGCTTGGCAATGCTGGCTGGGAAACACACCCCCGGACGGGGATTTTTGCTCTGTTTCATGCTCTAAGATCAGGGTGGGTATTGGGGAAACACAGCCCCTCTTTTCCAGGCCGACTGAGGTAGTCCTGGAGAGCGCAGCAGTTGGCAAGGGGCAGCATCAGGAGTAAAGCGGGTCCAAATAAAACATGATAAACGAAACCAGGGGGGAAATAGAAGGAAGAAAAAAAAAAAAGAGTAATCTACATAACTTGTTGGTTAGTATCTCAGGGACAATATTGCGGCGCAGGGAGCTGAATCGAGGGTGAGAGGGAACAACGATCACTGCCTTCTCCGCTAAAATATACCCCTTTAGGGTCAGAAATTGCATTTTTCTGGGTCCTGGGATGGGAAATTTGTTAAAGCAGCCTCCCGGCCGCGCCCCGGTCCGGCTCTCCGCCCGCTCCCTGCCCGACGGCGCTCCCGCAATAAACCCGCCTCGGGGTGATGCTTCCCCGCCCTGCCCGACGGCGCTCCCGCAATAAACCCGCCTCGGGGTGATGCTTCCCCGCCCGGAGAAAATG
>NW_009260621.1:1935250-1943665 GCF_000687185.1 Egretta garzetta | reverse complement strand
GCTGCTGCTGGAGGAGGGGTGGGCACGGGCAGAGGAGCAGCAGGAGAGAAATAGTGAAAATGAGAAATGCAGATGAAAAGGTGACAAAGAGAAATGGAAGAGAAAGTCTGAACAGGGGAAAGGAAGAGGAAAAATAGAGAAAGAGGAAGAAAAAGTGCAACAGAGAACTAAGAAAGAGAAGGCAGGCCAAAATGAGAACAAAAGCAAAAGAGCAGAAGAGAAAGGGGGGAAAAGAAAGAGGCCAAAAAGAGAAATGGCAAAGAGAAAAAGACAGGAGGAGGACGAACTCAGAGCTCCTCAGGCCAGCAAGCAAAGAGGTCCCAGCAGTTTCGCCTGGCCCAGCATGGCCCCCGTGGCCAAGGACAGGTAGAGGTGCGGAGGAGGTACCCCCAGACCCTCACTTGCCCCAGAAGGGCCCTGAGGGCAGCAGGGCTGGCAGCGAGGGGCAGGGTCCTGTGGGCCAGGAAAGCCCGGGGGGCGGGGCCGGGGCCCCCCCCCTGCCACAGCCAGCCCAGAATTTCCATCCCCCCTGATCTGGGGAAAGAACATTTGATGCCATCAAAGGGCTCCAGATTGAAAACAGATGTGCTTCCCCAAGCCTCTCCATGCATTTAATTAAGGCACAGGCATGGAGGAGACATTTTCATCATTAGTTTGCTTTCAGGGCCCCCCTTTTTCGGTCCCTGTTTACCCTTTGCAGTCTCAAAACCCCAAATAAGCATGGCAGGGTTGCGGGGCTCTGCCATCCCTGGCTTGGGGACAGGCAAAGTTGGTGAGCACAGGCTGGAAAGGCCAAGAAAAGCACTGGGGCAAGGCTGCACGTGTGCACAGAGATGTGTGGGTGTATATTCACCCGAAAACGCTGTGTGTGCATCGATGTACAGAGCGCTGTGTGCCTTGTTGCATACTGGTGTGGCCCTTTTTCTGCATGTGAGGGAGCATCTGAGTGTGATGTCCTGTGGTACATGCCCATGTGTCACATGGGGAAGGAGCTGTTGTCTTCACACGTGTGTGCCTTGAAGGACAGTTATCTGTAGACATCTCTGTGGTGCCCGGCGCATGAAAACACCTTTTCTCTGCCTTTCCCAGAGATTTGGCTGCCTTCTTTCTTGGTGAGCTGGGTTTTACCCTCTTTCTCCCTGTTTTCCTCCAAATGGATGTTGCAGCTGACCTTGGCTGTTCTGAGTGGGTGCTGGGGAGTCCCAGCCATAAACATCCCTTTCCACTGGGGAAGGCAGAGGGGGCTGCTTTTAGCCCCAGGCAACCTCTGCTATGGGGGTGACAGCAGAAGCCACAGAAACCAGAACAAAAGCTCTCTGCACCACCTTCACCAGTATTCTCACCGACATCCCTGGGAAGAAGTATTTCTTCTTCGATCTCCCCATGTCTGAGGGCATCCTGCAGACAACCCTCCCTCCCAACCTCAGAGTTTGGGAATGCAGCCCAATACCAGCAGATGCCTGGGCAAGATGGTGGGTGAAAGCGTGCGGGTGCTGTGGGTGACCACATCAACATGAGTGCATCTGCTACAAAGGGAGAGTCTCTCCTGCAAGGCAATAAAGGGGCCCAGCTCTGAGACCGACTACTGTGTGGCTTCACCCTGAAGTGAGCCACAGGTGCTCCCCATACATACAGCACCCACAGGCTGAACAGCAACATGGGATGCCAGACTCCCATTCTGGAAATGGCCGAAACACCTCCTTTCCCAGATGCCTCCTGCAACACAACTGGATTTCTGTGACTGGGTGGGAGAACTCTGCTGAGGGACAAGATGAACCCAAGCAAAACTCTTCCAGCTCTGTCTGTCTCAAAAGAAAGAGGGTTAGGAACAGCGGGAGGCCTCCAAGACTGTGCAAACCACCACAGGCTGTGGCTCTTCTTTCAACTTGCTATGACCAGGCAGGCCCAAGGCCAAGGCACGCCTGCAGTGTGGAAATGAGTATGATAGGAACCCCCTGAACTCTGGGAGGGACGGTGACCGTGCTGCCACCTCTGATAATGAACTACCTCTCTCCCTAGATCATCTGCAGCACCTTTAGGATTAAGCTAGTCTTTCAAAGCAATGCTGCCCTGTTCTGCATGTGCCAGAAGGCAGAATTAGTGCAGCATCTATGATACTCTGCTCCATGGAAAGCATGGTTTGCCTGTGGGAAGCCTAAAGAAAGTAGAAGTAGAGACACTGCCACGGAAAAAAAACCACCAGGAGAAAGTAGAGGAATGTCCTCTTTGTAGCAGGGTGTCTACTGTACTGGGGATCAGCCCAAGCCTGAGGGAGTGGGTGGGATGCACAAAGGGACCTTGTCACATGCAGGAAATAAGTCACATGAGAAATAAGCGATGGACCAAAGTGGCCTACAAAGATCATGAGCAAAAGACAAACAGAAGAGAAAGAATCAGAAAGATGAGGAGAGGGAAGGGATGAAGGACACGCTCTCTGAGATCCTGGGTGAGCAAGCCAAGGGGTCCCAGGGCCCTACGTAGCTGCAGATCTCAGCCTGCCACTAAACCAGAAGTAGGACCATCTTTACAGGACAAGCCTGTAACTCAATGCACAGTTTTAGAAAACTTCATGTTGGAGTACAGACAGATATTAACACCTTACCTGAGTGCTCAAGGGTATTGCTTTCTAGTATTCATCCTCTCCCCATCCAGCCACTAGCAGTGAAGGCAGAAGAGGATGGGACATTTGCCACCCATCTCAGATGCATCAGTTTCTTCCTGTGAGAGTGTCCAATAGCCAGCCCACGCACTTTCTCCAGGGTCTCCAGGAGTTTCTGCAGGATAAATAGCTGTAGGACAGGTATGAGCCACACCATGGCCTGCTGTAATCCAAAGGGCTCAACACACTTCCCCCTGTTTCAGATGGGGAAACTGATGCAAAGGCAGCTTGTCCTCAGCATCAAACCCAGAGCCGAGGTGATAGGATACCCCACTTCTCATGACCCTGAGGCTGGAAAGGACTCCCGTGCCACAGACAGCCCATGACAGCAAATGTACATACCATTTCAACATCCCACAGGCCATCAAGTAGTTAGTTAGATATCTATTTCCCACCTCACCACTGACCTGGTGTCAAGCTGAACAGATAGCTCCCGTTCCCCACCATCCTCCTGTCCCACCTTTCCTCTCCAACGTGTACCTGCTCACAGCCCCATTCTTTCAGCTTCCCAGGCTGTCCAGGGAATGATTGCCTCCTGCTTACACTCCCAGCAAGGCAGGGACCTCTGAGCCTCTGCTGCTGGTGGGGGAGAGGAGAAAACCCAAAGGTCCTGAAATAGCTAGGAATCCACTAAGTAAAGCACCCACAGCTGAAAGGCTCACACTGCAGACAGCAGCTAGACCCCAGTCTGGCCCTTCCTGTTCCCAAAAGCAGTTATCATTTTGAAGGATATCGATGAGACTCACCAGCTGAAGCCCTGCCTCAAAACCTATCCATCTCCTATGCTGTGACCATATCTGATGCTCAGAGAAGGTGAGGCAGAAACCACAAACTCTCCCATTCTCCCTCCCTCAGTTGCATATCAAGAAGGGGAAAACCAAAGATCTGCACCTCTACAGATGACCAGCACATTTGCTTCTGCTTTCTTTTCTCATAGAAAATCACAGGCTCAATCTGCAGTCAGTAAGAAAATCTCCAACTTGAGTGTTTGCCCCAGTTCCTGCAATTTCCCATGAAATCCCACACTTGTAAGTTCCTGTGGTTCCGAGCTCCAATATATGGGCTACTAAAATATGCTACAAGCCCTCAGAAATGTTCCCTTCACCTTCTCATCTGTCAGAACAGGGAGCTTCCTAGCACGTACAGCTGCAGTCTTGGTGAGAGCTTTCAGGTGCAACAAACGGGAGCTGACAACCTTCTCAAGGGTCTTGCAGCCAACAAGAAATATAGAGAGCAGCTGGGTAGCAGTAGCATCCCCAGGGCAGTTCTCACTCTTTGTAGTTGGCATTAGTGGGATGCAGGAAGGCACCAAGCACTGAGTAAGCCGAGCCTTTGCCCGTTCTGCTCCCACATTCAACTCTTCTTCACTGATCACCACATCACATGCCTTTCCCAGCATGGATGACACACTTGTTTCAGGTGCCCTAAATATCTTCTCTTTTACCTGAGTTTAAAAAAAACGAAAACAGGCAGAAGAACCTGTGGAGGCTGTGACATGCAGGTATTCATTCTCATCTGTCTAACAATATCGTGGCACTCAGGTGAAGCATTTTGCTCAGTGAGGGGAAGCAGTTTGGGTCTCTCTTCCCTACCTTACTTTCGCGAAATTTGTCAGCATGTAATGTCTCAGAGCCCCTTTTTGATCTGCCAAATTTGTTTCATCCTAGTGGTTTAAAAATAATATTTGCAGGAGGGTGGCAGGGAGAAGGAGGAGCTAACAGCCAATACCATTGCACAAGCTTGTGCCTTTAGGAAACCTGACCAAAATGCATGCGCAATTTATTACTGCTCAGGTCTTCTGAGACATGCTGGGTACCCTCAGTGCCACGCTCCTGAGGACCTTGTCTGGATGCCAGCAGCTTAGATGGGTGATTCAGAAGGCAGGAGGGCACGAATGGTCCTTGCTCCTCTCCCAGGCCCACAGCGACAGCCACTTTGGAGAGGGAGCACTCCACGATAGACCTCCACCCCTTTGCACCCCAAAACACCAGATACAGCTCTTCAGGGGGGAACTGATGAGAGGCATCAAATCAGAGCCTCTCTCTGCTGCTGGCCTCTTCTTGGGCTGCATCCATGCTGTCCCATCCCTTGCCCAGCCCAGCGATATCCCTACCGCTGGACTCTGTTGCTGATGCCCAGGTGCTGGGGAGCCAAACCAGAACTCTGCTGTCCTGGAAATCTTTCCTCCCATCACCCTGTCCTGATGGTTCACTGAAATGTCTGGTCTCAAGGCTCTTTGCGCTTGCTCTGCCCAGAGCTGGATAAGAGCTACGCTGAGCTGGAGACAGAAAGCACCTGCAGGAACATGTGTGTGCATATAGGTGTATCACCTTACACACGTGTGTGAGCATTTGGGTTTGTATGCACACACTCAAGTCTGGAGCCAGACCTCTCCCCCACAAACTCCAGCTACGCACTTGGGCCAAATCTTCCTCTTCTTTTCTTCCAAACATAGAGGTATGTTATTAGGTCTGTGGGGATCAGGTAGTCTACAGTCATTTCAAGCTGTAAACTCAACATCAGGGTTTCTTTTAATCCCAAACATCTTGATATCATCTGGAAATGCCATGAGCAGTTTATAATTAGGGTTTAGCATGCAGATTAATACCAGCAGCTCCAGGGTGAACAGACCATCAGAGTCTAATCAAAGCTTAAATGGGGCAGCAATTTAAAACTGAGATTTATTATTCCTCTGCATAATATTTTGAACCAGGGCCTGAGTTCGCATCACACACAATCATTCCTGGAAGTGCTATCACATCTCCAGTCAGAGCGAGGTGGCTTGTTACTGGTTCACGGGGGTGATAAATACTAGGCTTCGGGAAATTATTTAGGAATATCGCAGCATTGACACTGTACAAGATTTAGAACCTGAGGCAGGAGAGCACTTGCACACATGCACACCGCATGGGGCTCCAGCCCCACGTGGATGGTGGGGCAAGGCCATGCACTTACATCTTTTTTTGCTGTGTACCAGCTGTAATAAGGGAGGTGGCCCTAGGATACCAGTTAAGGGGTTCTCTTTGCCATCTCCCTGTGTGGGTGGCAGTGAGGAAGGATGGAAAGGTGTGCGTTACTCAAGGGCGGGGATAAAGCCACCTCACAGCAACAGAACCATCACAGGAACTGGCACCATGAGGCAAGCTTGTTGGCATGCTCAGCTATGGGTTGGGGAGGGAGTTCTGGGCCGAATGCAGCCAGGGAAATCTCCTCCTGAATGGTCTTTCTGCAAAGTCCCATCCAGATGGCCCCTGGGAGTACCCCCAAGTCTCACAGGTTTGATTTTCAGTGTAGGGGCAACTGAGCTGTCTGTGCAGCACCTGGGTTGGAGTTTTCACTAGCAGGCCTCCTACCTTTTCAAATCTGCCTTGCCCAGATCTCCCCCCCAGCCAGGGCTGGAGCCCTTCCCTTGTCTTGTCATTTACAAAACACAAGTGGAGGAGGAGGCTGGGAGAGTGGAAATTTGTTTATCGGTTTGTCTGTACAAGTCCCAGTTTTTAGATTTCAAGACAGAGTTTCAACAGTTGCCACCTAGCTTTCAACAGAGATGACAAGCACATTCACCAGCTGGCAATGGCAAGAACTAGTTTCCTATTTTCTTTTTCTTTTCACCAAGTGGAAGAGGGGCTACGAGGAAGGGAATGTCCTCAACTTCAGCCTGGATGGTCTGTGGATCTGAACTAGAGTTCAGCTCTTCATTTCCCTGGCTTTGCTCTTGCTAGGGATGCCCATGTGACTATCAGCTCTACCTCTGGCCCCAGAGGCTGCCTCTGCCGGAGGTGTGTGTCGGCACTGCCCTGAGATCATCCCAAGGATCAGCACCATGCTTGAGGTGGAGGGAGCAGATGACACTCGTCATGGCCTCTCCAGATAACATCAGATGGGGGTTCATGGCTTCCACCAGGAAACTGCAGCAGTATTGGCAGCACAACCATCTCCCCACCGTGGCTTTGCTCCAGTGGCCAGGAGCCACGTGAGCACAGGGTAACAGGGCACAGTCCTGCATGTGGATTGTGCTTGTCTTCATCATGCTAAGCCTGCTCCTAGGACTCTCTGTAGTAAGAATTAGGACTAAGCTGCATGTTCCCAAGGGCTCAGACTTGAGTTGGCTCCAGAGCTGGCTGCATAAGGAGCCGCGGGTTTGGATAAGCCAGCCGTTTAAACGGGGTTTTATTACCAGGCAGGGTAACAAAAGCACTCAGAGGTCACCCGGGAACTTTAATCAGCACCGAGGGTCACTGGATAGCAGGCTAGGCGGGAGGAGGGCAGGGCCCAGGGCACGCAAATAAATAAATAGATGTATTGAAACCACCTCCTCCATTCCTCCAAGTCATCTCCTCTCTCTCTCCCCTTCTCCATGCACATTAGAAAGATCTTTGCTCTTTACAATCAGACGTTCAAATAGCCCTAATTTCCCCAGCAGAAACGCCAAGATCTGCAAATTTAGCTGAGAAGTTTATCCACAAGGTTTGCTTGGTTTTTTTTTTTTTTTAAATCCCTCACTGCTGGAGATGAAAGTTCAGTCTGCTGGACTGCTCTTGGGCTGGATATCAGATATCCCTAACCCCGGAGAGAGAAAGCGTCCCACCAGCTTCTCTCCCCTGCAGGAAAGAAAAAAAAACCCCAACCCTCCCATAATCAAGAGTCTGGGCAGACAAATTGGCACCACTGTTTTCATCTTTTCTCCCTCCACCCCCCTTTCTAGAAGAGCACAGTCACAACTCACAAATATTTGTGGGTATTATATTGCAAAAGGGAAAAAAATCCAAAGGAAGGTAACTGTTAAAAGCTTAGTCCCTCTCCCATGGAAAGCAGCTTTATGCATGTCCATAAATCTCCTTTGTAAGTGGTCATTAAAATTGCGTCTTGTTTAATTTTTTTTTTAATCTCATTTAAACACTTTTTTTTTTTTTTTTTAATCCCTCACTGCTGGAGATGAAAGTTCAGTCTGCTGGACTGCTCTTGGGCTGGATATCAGATATCCCTAACCCCGGAGAGAGAAAGCGTCCCACCAGCTTCTCTCCCCTGCAGGAAAGAAAAAAAAACCCCAACCCTCCCATAATCAAGAGTCTGGGCAGACAAATTGGCACCACTGTTTTCATCTTTTCTCCCTCCACCCCCCTTTCTAGAAGAGCACAGTCACAACTCACAAATATTTGTGGGTATTATATTGCAAAAGGGAAAAAAATCCAAAGGAAGGTAACTGTTAAAAGCTTAGTCCCTCTCCCATGGAAAGCAGCTTTATGCATGTCCATAAATCTCCTTTGTAAGTGGTCATTAAAATTGCGTCTTGTTTAATTTTTTTTTTAATCTCATTTAAACACTTTTTCTCATCTTGCAAACGAATGATGTCATTGGCAGGCCCAGTAATGAACTGAAAAAAAAAATCAACTTTCTAATGTTCTGGGGGCTCTCTCAAAAAGCAAACATTTCAATACCAGTCTGCTAATCCAGCCAAATACTTAAGCATGTGCTTAACAACCAACTTGTATTTAAGTGCCTTGCTCCCATGGGGACATCTGTCCACACTCATCTTCATGCACAAAGGATGTGCTTAAAGTGAGCACCATGTTTAAACTGCTGCAGGACGAGAGTCCTTGGACCTGGCCGCTGAGCTGTTGAACATGGCAACACACCATGGCGGAGACCCCCACAGCTGCTGCACGTGGGTACCCTGACCTGCTGGCTGATGGTCACCAGTCAACCCTTTCCTTGTCCAGTCTTGAGATTGATGTCCTCAGGGTTTCCTGCATTCC
>NW_009260621.1:1914260-1935019 GCF_000687185.1 Egretta garzetta | reverse complement strand
TCCTGCTTTCTTTCTAACAGTGAAGCCCACCTCTTCTTTTTGCTCGCTGTGCAAAGGACAAGGCTTTCTCCAGATGCCACAAAGCGTGATCATCACTAACCTGTCCAGCCCTTTGCTTCACAGATATGCCCTTGACACCCAAAACGCCATTTGGTTGAAAGACTCCTGGCCGGATACTTGTGGTGATTGGTTTGGGGGTGTGGCTGGGGTTTTTAGGTTTGGTTTTGGTTTTGGGGGGGTTTTTTGGAAGCCATTTTAATGAAGTGGAAGCAAAACCAAATAGTAAGCTGTGCAAATGAGGAAAAATAAATGCAAAACTTGAAAATGAATAATTGGCGTGGTTTTAATTAAAAAGCGGTTAACTGTTTCGAGGTGAAGAGTATGAGTTTGGGTTGACACCGTCTGAACCCTGGAAAGAGCATGTTAAGTTGTTCACCATGCTGCGGGTTAAGAAAATGGGAAATAAATACATCCCAGCCACTTGGAAAACTAAACCATCTTTAGGGCTCAGCTGTAAACTTTCTTCAGCAATTTATTAGCGTTCCAGAAAACACTTGTTGAGTAGCCTTGGCCTGTAATAAATATCAGTCCTTGTTTGTTTGTTTTTGTAATGGGAACAAAACCACATCTTTTTCTTTCTAAAGTGGGTAGTTTAATTACATGGCAAGAAACACATTCATTGTCCAGAATACCCAGAGAAGATTGCCACAAAACTTGCAGTTCAGTGGAGAGAGGAGGGGAGCAGAGCCAGCTGATACCCAGCATCGGTTTCAGGGAAGATTTCCTTGTTGGCACATCCACTTACGCTGGAGATGACGGTAGCACTGGGATTGTCATTACAAACAGGAGGCGGAGACAGATGCCTCTGCGTAAGGCAGTTCTTACCCCAAAGGACATGGAGAGTTGGAGGGGCAAGGCAGATGTGAATAAAAGGGAAGACGGGACAATGAACAGAAGGGACTTGAGTGAGCCACACCACAGGTCCGAGGTGGCAGGGGGAGCTGAGCTCCAGCCCTCCATTCTCAGCCTGCTGTATGCACTCACAGATTTGTCGTGATTTCCTCCAGAAAATGCAAACCCCAGGTTTCTGCCTCCGCTGCCAGCAAGGAATCTGTCGTGTCTGTGTGTCAGCCCTGCTCCAGGAGCCCTGCTTGGCTGCTTGCTGACACGTTCTGTGTGCCTGGTAGGGGCCTCTTTCAGACCAGTTCCAGTAAAATGGGTGTTGTTTGCAGGCAGAAAACCACCTCTGTCCTGCATCTCACATCTGATCTCCCAAACCTAGCTCCAGTCCGAAAATATCAGCGTTTTCTTCTAGAGGCTGAAATGTTTCAACATTTCTTGCTCTGCAGGCTGTCAGCCCTTCTGTGGGCACTTGTCCTGGCCTCAGTGGTAGGAGGCAGATAGTGGTGGGAATCAGAAGTCCATCTGGAGGTGATACCCTAGGAGAACAGGGAGTGTTTGTGAGCATCTGTCCCCTTCTGTGCCGCCATTTTTGGGAACCTGCCTTGCAGAACAGAAACAGGAGCCAATCCTTTAAAATCAGTTCTTATGGGTTTGGTTCACCCACCCTCTGCAGGAAGCCTGGCTCTGGGCTTAATGGTAGAAGAGTCTCTGAGCTGAAATAGCTGAAGGGGGGCACTATCCAGATAAGCAATTACCCAGCGTGCTTTCCCAGGGACGGCCCAGCAATTATGGTCAGCAATAAAGAAATCTGACGGTTGTCAAAACACAGACCCTCATTCCTCCAAGCTCTTCTTGAGGGGCACAATTAGTGTGCTGATGTGATTAAAGCCACATTTGGCTGTGCGATAGGAGAGCCAGATGCACCCAGATAACTCCAAAGCCAGCCACTCGAAACCGAGGCGTTGGTTACCTGATTTGTAGCCAATCAAGTAGAAACCAACCATTCCTGTCCACATAGCTACATCATGCTGTTAAACAGCCAAACCCTCTTCTCTTACATGTCTTTGAGGGAGATGAAATCCATATGGCTCAGAGAGCGAGCGCAGAGTAGAGATGGAAGGAAGGACAGAAACAGCATTTCTTCAGGACAGAAGACAATGGAAATGTTTCCACTGATTCCAATAGGTTCTGAATCAGCGGCTGTAACCAATTTTCCTCCTAAATGGACTCCCATATGTCTAAAAAAATCTTGCAAGCACTGGAATTTGTTACAGAACAAACCTGTACTTTATTACTTTGCTCCCGACTCCGAGTGTTTCTCCCTTTAAATTCCTTGGTCAGCCATTTCTGGGCTTTGGGGTTCGCTTTTGAGAAATGCATTCACTTCTAAGGCAAACATTTTCCATGAAACAGAAGAAGTCTCCCCTCTCTTTCCCCAGACCTCACTTTGCTCTGCTGGGAACTTGTGTCTTTAACTTCATCAGAAAAATAAGTGGCTTTATGGGCAGAGGAAAGGATGGGGAGGAAATCAAGTTCACCAGACCTGAAACCTTCTCTACTTTACAGATAGCCTCTGAAATGCAGATAATTTGGGCAAAAGCCTAGCAAAGATGATTTTTACTAGAAATTTTCCATTTTTCACTTCTCTAAAAACAGAAGAGATTTTATTTTGCCCTCTTTGTGGTGGGCATCTTTAAACTAAAGATTTTTCTATTCATTTTTTCATTAAATCAAAGCAAAAATTGGGAGACGTGGATTTTTTCATTTTCATCAAAAACGGTTTTGTAAGGAAAGAGAGTCACTTTCCTGCCCATGATAGCCGTGCTACGTACTACCTTTAAGGGGATTTAGGAACCTATGTACCATTTCCAATAGCAGTTCAGGCACTACAAGGGACGTTTACATGACCAGTTTCATATCCATATTCCAGTACTATCAGTAAAGGTTAAGCAGTTAAATACCTTTTATTTGTCCTGAGGTGTCAGTGAAAGGCAGGCTTTCTACAAGGTCTTGAAAATACGGCTTAAGTTTGATTAAGTTCCTAAAACCTAGTAGAATTTTTAGAACTTACTCCTAACGCTATACTGAAATGGCCATAAACATTATAGTTTTCAAATTCATCTATCTGAGCAAAAATATTTTCTATTTCCTCGCAAGAATGAAAACACAGGAAGAAAGTTTCAAAGCAACTCCCCCAAGGCACATCCCTAAGGCCCCATTTAATTCCCAATTTTAAGAAGTTTCTAAGCTTCCAAAGTATTTTTTAGTTGATGTTAACTTTAGTTTAAGGGTGTTGTTTCAAAATGAAATCTCAAAACATTTCATTAGAAAACAAAGCCAAAATGCCTGGATTTCTTTTTCTTCCTTTGCCAGAACAGTTCGTCAAGCTGATGTGAATTCACAAACATTTTCAGCCAACCTAAAGCACAATCTTTGGCAAATAAATAATTTGCCTAAAAAAAGAAATAATTGTCCCATTCTAAGCATAAGGATAGAATCCACCCGTGATTTTAAGAGCTCAGACTGAACAATGAGGGAGTATTTGCCCTGACGATAGAGAAAGAGAAATAAATTTTGCTTATTACTTTACATATATATTTATACATATCTGAAATTTATATACACGCACATACACACACGGCCCTTTCCGTCCAACATGAATGTTTTCAACACAGAAAAAGTAAAGAGAAGAGATTTAGTGCTGATTAGAACAAAAGTCGCACTGTACCTTACAGATTTCAGCATGTCTCATTAAAACCGGGCTTGAAATATACATATCCTTTAATAAATAAAGCTTAAGGTACATAAACACTGCAGCGGATATAAATTATTTTAACCAAAGTATGTAGGGAAAAATAAATTACTGGAACACCATGATCCAGGGCATTTTACAGTAAATTGGACTTCATCAGCGGTTTTGCATTTTTATTTGATTTTGGAGTTCCTCCACTAAAGCTGTAAGTTTTGTAGAGTTTATTTCACACCTTGTAATTTAAAACGTTACACTCCATCGAAATTCCTCTCAAAAAAAGGACCCGAGTAATTAATGTCTTTGGGCTCAACGTTCATTCTATCCCACTAGTGTGAAAATTCATAAAAATAAGACATGGGATTAGGAGCTTAACAGCCTCACACATTTGCAGAGCTGCTGCACTGGCAAATATTTCTCTGCCCTTTCAGAGCAGAGCACTCTCCTGGCTGCTCTCATTTATTTCGTTGGATCATCCGAGTCATTAGAAAGTGCCTGAAAAGAAACCTCATGTCTTGTGCTCATGTTTTTTTTCTTGGAAGCAGATAAATAAAAGGGGTTTGGGCCATTTCTTCTCATGCTCTTCTATTTTCTTCATTTGGTGGCAGGATGTGCTTTAATTCCTCATGGAGACAATGGGAATTTTGGCCACTTGCAGTAAGGGGACTCCAGATGCCCTTGGAAAGGAAGCAGGACCTGGGTTTTGATGACCGAGAGCTGAATCGCTTCCTTTATGAAAACGCCCTGGGTTCTCCTCCCTGGTTCCAAGGAGGTGGAACAGCTCCGGGTTGAATCACAGACTCCGTTTTTGCCCTCAGCAGATTCATAGATACAGCGGGTAAACTTGTGCAGTGAACAGTAACTTTGACCAGAGTTTAATTTTGGAGGGACATAAACCATTCACAAAGTTGGGCTGAATTTGACAAGCACCTTTTGCCAAAAAAACAAACAAAACCAACAAGCTTAATACAGGAGGCTCTTTTTTAATCTTCAAAACATTTCATTCCAAAGTGTTTTCAAAGCAAAGAGGTTGACTTCATGTAGGTGTTTCTGAAATGAGCCTTTTGGAGGTTTTATTGAATAACCTGACTTTAGAAAAAACGAAATTAAACTGTAAAATGGAACATTGTGTTTCAGATCAAACACCATGTCCTAAGTTGACTCAATATTTCTGGCTTATTTTATTTTTTTTTCCCCCCCTTTCTAAGACTGTCCTGGTTCAAAACAAACAGAATTGCTTCATTCCCTGGTCCCCTCCCCCAGGTATCTGAATTTGACCACAGTACAAAGCATCCTTTATTTGCCCAGGTTGCAGTCATTCGCCCCAGGGTACGGCTGGCCAGAAACCCTAAGGAGTAGATCAGCACAGCTCTCCCTGCAGCTCTGGCTATTTGATTTCCTTCTAAACTGGGCAACTCCTATTGTCCTGAAGTCCCTACCACATCTGAGTCGCTCATCAAGGCTCCCTCTATAGCCAACGGTGAGAAATTCCAGCCCAAGATCCTTAGGACAAGCCATAGTCTGAACACTTGATCTTAGAGGGAACCAAGCCGTCCAGTTTGGACTCGGAGATAGCTTAAGTGAGGGGATATGAAGTCCGCAACAGATCTACTCTCAGGCAGAAAGTATCACTGGAAACTGCTGTTTTCATTACTGCACATGGCTGTGGAAAGGAAAACCTTTGTCCAAGACAGATCAGCTATTGCATCTGCCCTGGAAATTAATTTGTCAGCAGCAGCTGGGAAAAGTGCATTGGCATTCAAGTACTTTGCTGCCTTCTGATGTCTAAGGTCACATTCACATTACCTTTCTGCCAAGCGCTTTTTGGCTGTAAGATGGTGCGCAATCACCAATCCAAGGAAGAGCTTTTCAGGAAGTTCTCCGGAGAAGAACATGCTAGAAAGAAGGCCCATTTTATTTTACTCTGCACATTTTTAAGCAATACAATTAACATAACTGTTTCAGCATCCTAAATGAGGTTTACACATTTTATCCCATGAACAGTGCTTCTAGCTGAATGCAGTTAGCACGCTCTTTAAAAAAAAAAAATTACACATCTTTGAGCTTAATCAAAGCAGCTCCTACCTCCAAGCTTGATCTGGAGCCTGTGTTGCAGCTCTCCAGCCCTAGACAGCTGTTTTGTGCCGAGAGCAAGCCACCTTTGCAGCAAAAGGGTGAGGGGATTCTGAGGAAACATCAGGGCTTCTCAGATGGGTGAAAACTAGGAGATCTCTCAGCAAAGTTATTCTTTAGTTTGATCAAAAAATCTGTCATCACATACTCTGGCTGGTGAAGAGGTGATAAAATCATTCAGCTTTGGGACATGGAGTGGTTCTCTCAAATTTAAATCAGATGGAAAGAGAGACAACTTGTTTTCAAAAGTAGTTAGTGTCTCAGCAAGGATTATGGCTTTCACCATTTTCCTGTAGTTGCAAATTGAGCCTGTTTCAGAGTTCAGACATAGCAGTAAACAACCACCATACTTTTCTTATTAACTTATCATGCATCACAGCTCTGTCCCCTCATGAGGACAACAACCACAAAACCTGGTGCTGTTGTCCATGCAAGCATGCGGTGATCCGGTGCTTCGCTTGCTCTGAAGATATCTCCATGAGTTGACGCACAAGCATGAAGATGAGTTACAGATGGCTCGATTAGTATTGGAAACTCAATGCAGATATGAGCAAGTTTTGGATGCTTCCCACCATGCATACTTCACTCCCTGTCTCACTGCAGAGCCTGCTGCGCAAATGCTTTAAAGGGTAGCAGAGAGAAAGGGCTGTGCCTTGGGAAGAGGAAAAACCATTCCCCTCAAACACTGTTAATGGGGCAAGAAGACCCAGGTTTAAACTGCAGCAGTGGATTTTCCCAGTTAGACCTTGGGGTAAACTTCTACTGCTGAGAAACAGATTCTCAGGGTGCAGGGTGCAGAAACTATCAGACAATTATCTGTTAGGACAGACAGGGTTGCAGCTATGCGTTAGAGAAGATCTTGAGATCCCTTCCAGTTCTGTCATTCCAGAACAGGAGGTCACCCTACCTGCACCTTAATCTTGCTTAGAAGGTGCACTCCAAAAAGACATAGTCTACAGGTCAAGTCCACACACAGCAGCTACTGAAGTAGCAGTCTAAGAAATAATAGTGCTGACAGCTCTTCAGGGCAGCATCCCCATAAGCATCACACAAACCTGCACAGTTAAGCAGTACCAATGCAGAAAGTTTTATTTGAGGGTACCCAGAACTGGATTAAAACTGCTGTGACCCCATGCAGCAAAACACTGATGCAGGGTATACCACTCTGCCTAGTCAAATTTATCCTCTGAATTGTTATGAGGTAACTTTAGTCCAACAGAATTCATGCCAGATGGGGTATCATATGTCTTTCTGCAGCCAACGTAAAACATGAAGCCAATATAAACACTATATAGCATGTTCTAGCTAATTCAACACAAAGCAACAGTGTGCACACACCTGATCTGGATCATATTTGTCCTGCCAGGTGATTTTGCAATATACAGACTGGGTGTTAATGATGTGGAATCCTAGCCCCATCTATTGCCCTGACAAGCCCTCACCTAGTGTTTCCTGATTAAAAAACCCCTGATGTCCGTTCAAGCTCACGTGCAGTGTTCAGAGATGCTAATACTATCCTGACAAGTTATTCATGAGCTTTCCCACTCTCAAGCAATCAGGCCTACAAGCAGAGCCTGTAGGGAAAGGGATTTATGCCTCTTAGTAGAGATGCAAGAAAGAACATTGATGTTCAGCACCACTACAGAAAACCACCCAGCGGAAGTGTCCCAGCCATCAGCTCTGAACAGTGTATAAGACAAGCAGCCCTTGATGTGCTCTTGGCAATAGAGCCCACTCATAGCCAACTGTCCAGGCTATTGGAGCTGTAATTCCAGGCAGGTCCCCACTAACCTGAGGCTCTACATTATGTAGCATGTGAATCCAGCACACCTTCTGTGCTCAAGGCTAGGCTCTAGCAGGGCTTTCTCCCACCTTCAGCTACAGACATCACATATGTCCTCCATGTCCCATCAGCTCCACCAAACACCTTGCAGTGATCTCAGCTAGGGCTCAACATGCAGGATGTACCAAGGCATGCTTGTCCTCCAAATGAATGCTCTTGTGTCCTCTGAGACCGCCTTCCCCTTCAGCTGGGGTGAGGGCCGACTCTTGGTACCCTCATTGCCACAGGCAAACCTGCTGCCCACTTGTAACCCAGCTAGGATAGCAGTGTTGGATTCAGCTCCATTTCATAACAGCTTACCTTAAACACCCCAACAGGCCTGGCATGTAAATGATGCCAGGGCCATTTTCCCTCCCTCTGCAACCCGTATCTCCAACCCTAGAGGACAATTGCCCCTGGCCTTCACACACCTCTCTGCTGTGCCCTGATTCTTCAGAGGCCAAAGCTTTGGGCTTAACACTAGAGTCTGTCATCATGCCTCTTGGCCTTGAGATCAAGGAAAGCTCTCGAGATGACATGGCCCCATCTCCCAAAGGCAGTGCTATGATCAGGTGAGAGCTTGACTAAGCTTGACTAAGTTTATACAGCAGGAAAGTGGCAGTGGCATGCTAACCCCGCCTTACACAGTAACTCATCCCAAATGCACAGTCGTAAATGCCTACGGCTTGCACAACCAACAAGCGGCCTCCCATTTCAGGGTTAGCTGTCATTTTTACCACAGAAACTCCTGTGTCAGTACCTGCAAGTTTAAAATTCTTAAGCTTTCTTGTATTTGTTGTATCTGCCTTCTGTTTTTTTCAAGCCTTTATTTTAGATGGTGCTGAGTTTTCAAGCTTTTCTCCACAGGGATAAGGCCACCAGGTGATCCACAGTGTGGACAGCCAGCCAAAACTCTATGGAGATGGGATGTGAGCCAATAGAGCATGCGGAGAAAGCCCTAGAAGAAGGAGGGAAGATCTGGCTGTGAGAGGTTTAAAATGACCCTTAGAAAATCTCTAAATTGAGAGTTTGGTAATACTGAAGGGCTGGAGAGGAAGGAAAATTTTAGAGACGAGGAGGAGGACTTCCCAGCCCTACTTTATGTTATTGATAGCAAGACTTTATCTAAACAGACCACCTACCTCCTCTGAGCATGGAGTGATTGCGGAGGTGATACCCAAGCAGACATGCTGGAGAACTGTGCAGCAGGTTTCCATCTGGGCTTTGCCAAGGCCTGTCTCAGCACTGGTTATAAGAAGCAACCCCACTGGCCAGAAAATAATGAGGCACAAATTTAGTGGAGGAGCCTGGGGAGGTATTGTCAGTGCATCTCTTTTGAGGACATAGCCCTGCCAGGATGTTTAGCACCTTTTCTTTCTGATAACTACAATAGCTGGGAAAAGCAAGCAGAAGAAACCCAGAGAAACATCAGCTGTTCTTCAGGTCCAAAGCAGAAGCAGGAATTTTCAAGGCCCAGCAGGACTGGGAAACAAAAGCTCCGAGTTGAATTAGTTGTGTACCAGTTGGTCCCGCAAGAGAAGCCAAGTTTCTACCTTGCATGGATTCCCTGTGCTCTGGTGTGCAGCTGAGCCCCTGCCGTCCACAGGGTGGATGTTTTAGTGCCTGGCTCTTTTTAACTGGCACATGTTAAGAGCTTTGAATTAACAGGTGCATAAAAACTGTCAAAAAACACTTAGCTCTCAAGACAGTCTGTCGGTTGTATTAAAAATATGGTTTTATGTAACCACATTCTCTCAACACTTGCTGGGTATTACGGCATGGGAAAGTCACTTGCCCTTTCCAAATGAAAGCAGTGATGTGTAAACTCTCCTGCAGAAAAAGAAAAAAAAAGAAAGAAAATGAGAACGGCTACAGTTCCTCTGATCTTGCCAGTGAATTGCTCCTGTTTTCCACACTAAATGTAGATTTCTTCCAGAAAAACAGGACTGGCCTAAAGCTTCACACTAGAGGCAAGCACCCCAACAGGTCAAAAGGCGAGTGTATTGCAGCCTTACTGAGCTGGAAATGAGGGATTTTTGACAACTGAATGGGAAGATGTCTCACTTTCTGACTGAGGACGTGGTATTGTTTCTAGCGTGGTCTGTCATTATAAAAAAAAAAAAATCAGAGTTTAACAGAGGTTTAGAGCTAGGAAAAAAGCCATTTGTGACCATGTTTCAGATGAGGTTTAGAAATAGTTTAGTTCTCATTCTCCCCTCAGTCATGAGTCCCGAACATCTGGGATCCCAGAAACAAAAGCATCAGGTTTCCAGAGTGGAGAGAGTTGTAAGACACAGGTCCAGGGGAATTTTTAAAACTCTCGAAAGCATTTCTGAAATCAGTTCCCTTTTAAATACGTGGCAAATACATTAAAGTGGGCTTTGGATTAAAGTTTTACTGCCTCTTGATAAAAGCCATTCACACCTTTGATGTGTTTGTGGATGGCAGCCATCCCAAATGCCTTCCCCAGCCCTCGCCCCCATCAGGAAGTCTCCCTCTGGCTAGAGGTGACCAAGTCAAAACAGCCACCTCTGGGGTTGCAGACATGGTGGTGGCTGAAAGCAAAGTTGTCTGAGTGCAAGCATTTAGGGTGTTACGGTGAACATGGATAACCCCAAAGCCTGTGAGAAGTAGGAAGAGCAGCAGGGACCTGGGCTTCTGAAACTCGTGGTGAGTTTAATCCTACTGAGTTTTAATTCTATGAATCAAAGCACTTCCAGTACCACCCTGTGCTCACCCACCTTCTGCTCAGCCTGATGGCTCTGAGGAGCCCTGGTATTTTGCCTAGTCTGCAGGAAAGATGGGCCCAGGAAGTTTTTCAGCAGCTGCTGAAAGGAAGAAGGGAAACTGGTTCAAGGACAGAAGGAGAAAACATATTGGTGACTTGGGAGTGTTTGAGTAATGAAAGAATCCAGTGTTGTGGGCAGTTGGGACAGAGGAGATGGACTAGGCCTTGAAAAGCGTATTGTGATTCCCCCCCTATGAAACACAGATTTAGCTTTGTGGGTGTCAAGGCCAGAAGGGAGCATGATGAGTGTCCAGGCATGACCTGGTACAACTGCCAGGCCATGGAAAGTAGCTTCTCAGGTTCTGCCAGTGAGAACATCAGAGGGACTGTCACTGACAATACCAGATATGCTGAGCAAGTCCAGGAGCGGGAGCCCGCCTGCTTGGCAGTGCTGGTTTCCTGCAGAACTGCTTAATGTCAGTGAGACTGATGAACACTCTTCAGTAGTGAAGGGATGCAGTGGGATATTATGAAGAAAAGTCCATCACTAAATATTTTGATTTGAGGAACGCAGAAAAGAAAACAATTGGTATTTGAGCAGACAGGGGAAAAAAAAATAATCTGGAAGCAAGAAAAAATCCTGCAGAGAACCAGGCTTGACTTTTTAAAACAGTTGCAAGATGTTCTTCCTGGAGGATCAGAGAAGCATGTTAGAAAAATGCTGGAATGGACCTTGTTCTTTATGAGCACATCCTCATGCCAAATATTATCATCTTCCCTGCCATGAAGCTAACCACCAAAATGTGGGACCAAGCTGCAGCTCACACGATAGCGAAGCCAGAGACACAACCTCTAGGACATCACCAGCACTAGAGACAATGCAATATGCACAATCAGCAACAAGAGTCATCACCTAAACAGCTACAGATTGACTCAAAACATGACGCAGGGTTTTGGGTATTATTCAGAAACCTAATCCAGATCCAAATTGGGAAACTTGAAGAAGATGATGTCTGAATTGGATTAACCCTTCCTTAGGACAGAGGATCTGTCTACAATGGAATGGGAAAAGTGACTCGAGCCTGCAAAGACATAGCTGCTTCACTCTACCTAGCTCACGCTGCAAAGACAGTGAGTATGCCCAGATTTCAGCACAGGCTCACAGCATGGGTCTCCAGTGAGTTTACAGTTTTTGTTGCCTAAACTAACAATCTGAGGGACAGCCAATTTGTGACTCTTCAGCCATACCATACACAGCCAACAAACACTTCTAGTGGGATACCTCACTGGACTGATGGCTCATGAGCTCCTAAGGCTGTGGTAGTGCAGAGAGTTACCCTTCCACATGGAGAAAGGAAGCAAGTAAGATAACATGGCTTGCTGAGATACCATCTGCAGGATACCTAGCTCTGTCCTTTAGTGAGGGAGTCACACCAACAGTGAGTTGCTCTTATCTGCTGCCTAGGAATGACTCCCAGGGCCCTCCAATCCCTTCAGCTCTCCTGGGGACATGGTGGTCCACAGCCATGTGGAGGCAATGGTCAAGGTCAGCTGCCCTTTAGCTACATGGTATATAACTGTTGCTGCTGGACGTTATGACTGCAGTGCAGCCAGGGCCTCACTTGATACCGATTGCTAGCAAGATGCCTTATGACATTGCTAAGCTTGAAGCTCGTGGAGTGACTCTATTCTTTGTTCTGCTACCGCCTTTACTAGCTATTTGAAGGAGGAAGCTGTGTATGTGAAATAACTCAATGGGGTCTCCTTCAGGACTTTTAGGTACTAATGCAGAAGCAACACGAGGTCAGCAATTATGCATTTGGAGCTGCTCCGGATGTGTGTCAGTGAGACCCTAACTGCTGCTGGTCCATTATAACCTCACTGCAGTATTTGTTTGAGAGTTCCCAAGCCACAGTGAGTGCAGAGCAACATCTTCCCAATGAATGAGTAGGCTGAGATCTTGGGCTCAATTTGGCCCTGCCTGAACAGGGAACACCCGCAAACCAGAACAAAGACCCATTACTGCTCACTGCAGAGAAAAGAAACATCAGAGAGACATTTGAAGGGTCAGATTCAGCACTGATAACAAGAACACGAGAGGATCACACCAGGTGATCTTATGTTCAGGTACATCACCAGCACTGCCAACTGCTTCAGAGAAAAGCAAGAAACCCTGCATAGGGAAAGTTAAAGAGGCCCATCATTCAGGGATTTATTTATGACCCATGTTTCACTTTTATTACCCACACAGCAATTAAAGTTGGTTTGGGTGTTTTAGTCTTACTCCGCTCCAGCCCTCAAAACCAGACTCAGGAAGGGCCACAGCTTCAGCCTGTGCATGGTCTGGGTGAACAGCAATTCCCTTCCTTCATCCAGCCATCTTTCCACATTCTCCCCCATTCTTCAAGAGGCAAGAGACTGAAGAGGTGTCCCTGGCACTGCAGCTTTCACACTGAATGATTTATATCACAGGGCACAAAATGGGTTATTCTACCTCTTTGGGTTTCATTCTTTGCTGTGAGGAACCTCCAAGCTTTTCTCTTACTGCCTGCTCAAATGGATCCCAGCACTCCACCAGAGGACTGGGCTGAACTGGGCTTGCAGGGCAATCTGTCCCATCTCAATAATCCAGCAGTCTCCAGAAAACAGCACAGCCCTTACACGGTGTAGCCCTGTCAAAGGGAGTCATGGACTGGCTACCCAGCTCTAGAGTACAAACGCAGTGCCTGGCCCCTGTACTTGCTTTCCAGTCCAGTATCACATCAAATGGCATCCCAGCTGCCGCTAGACTTCCTGCACTCATGCCACCACCCACCACTGCCTATTCAAGAGGACACTGTCCCCATCCTCTGAAGGATGATGTGGCATGGGGTGCTGAGACTGCCAGATCTCTGCCACGCATGAGGGCTGCTTCACTGACTGCATAAGAGCAACTTCTTCCAGTTCTCACCTCTCGCACACATGTGCCAGGTGTGAAAACCAGTTCAGACATTAAAACCCACTGCTCGGCTCTAGCAGCATGGAAAAATAAAATCACTGGCCGATCAGTCGAACAAGCAGGTGGGAGTGGTATGGACAGAGGCAGGAGACACAAGGTACTAAACCTGCCCAGTGCTCCCAAGCGCCTCGTTATACTGATTTATGTTTAGCTAATTGAGAAAATGACTCTAACTACACAATCCAGGCCCTAATTCAGAAAGGCACAAGCTTTTTAGAGTCTCTACCTGTGTCTTAAAAGGCATGATTTAAACCCTGTAACTAACAGGCTGCCAAAGGCAAGGATTTGAAGGATCTGATGCCCTATCATGCCGAGGGGGGGAGACTTGGCTAACTTCTCTCGTTACTTGGTCTTTCCCCACTGACGTACAAGTTTGCTGCTGGGACATAAATCAGGGGGGATGATGAAGGAAACCAGTCTCGTGCCCCATCAAAGGAGCCAACACTTGCTTTAATAGGACCATGCAGACAAGCCTAAATAGGGCACTTAACAAGCATGTGGTTTCTATTATACCAGCCCACATCTCTATACCCTGTTTGCATTGCCACTGGCAAAACCCTTTGTCCCTTGCGCACCACACCTGCTTATATCCACAGAATTAGAAAAGGAATCATGATATAATACCAAAGTGTTGAACATATGATTTCTGGGTTGGATCAGGCCTGCAGAAAAATTTTACCTAGCTCTCAGCAACTGCATACACAGTTATGGCATGCCCAAGAGTGGAGCATGGAGACCCAAGATGCTTATGTCTACACAGAATCGCACCAAAGTACCAAACTCGGTCCATGATCACCAGCTGCTCAAAGATCCCGCATAAGGGGCATGTCGTAAAGTATGAGGCCTCAGGTTGGGACAATTCATATCACAGGGGTTTTGATCAAAGTTTGAACTGTGAGAAAAGGGTGTCAGGAACAGAAAGTCTACAGATCCTACTGTCCTAAGTTGAAAATGCAGAATGGAGTGAATCCCAGCATGGGAGGCAATTCAATAGTGCTCTGCCCCTTTCTTTGGCTGCAGAACTTCCCCAGAATAGGGTAACTTTCCCATACGCAATCCTTTCTAGCATGTTCTTAATAAAGCTGGTCAGAAAACACAGTACCCACAACCACTAGCCCAGTCACTACTTTTCACTCTTACTAGTTTTTCCTCATTCTGTTTCGATGGGATACAGGCTCAAAGGGAAGACTCCACTGCATTGCAGAAGGTATTAGGAAGAAGAATGGCTGACAGAGAACTTGAGTCTCTCCCCAGACAGCTACCCTAAGCTGAAACCTCTTGAGAGCCCACTTCAGCTGGCTGGATATACAATCAGACTGGGGATTGTCCAAGTGTTTTACACCATGCACTAGACGTCCATGGGAACCCCAGGCTGAGCCATGACCATCTGCGCTCATTTAAACATTTCTTGACAGAAGGAGGGAGTGTTAATCCCGACATCCTGGCCAAACTGCAACATGGGCAATTATATTGTGTTTTGCAACATTCTCACAGTGGTATATATCAGTGTTTTCCACTTCCTCCCATAATGGTAATGTGGTGGCCCAGCACAGAAATGGCTACATTGCCACAGGAGAACACAAGTCCCCTGTAATGAGCCCTGCAGTGTTACTGTCAGGTATCACCTGTTGCTCTATTTTCCCTGCCAATGGGTGTTCAGCCCCAGCATGCTTCGCAATCAGACTTAATACCCCTACTTGCAAGAGGCCTTCACTTAAAAATCTGTCCACCCAACCCATTTCTGACTTACACTGAACTTACAGATTTTCCTTTTTTCTGAAGATACAACATACTAGCTGAGCAGACAGTGCACCTGCCTTCAATGCATTCCAGTGAGAGCAGAGCCAAACAGTGTAAGATGCATCAACTACTACAAAGGTGGAAATGGCTTTTGCTTGAAGAGCCTCAATTCCAACTGTTCTCTTTCCTTAAAGGAAAAACAAGGAAAAAAACCAACCCTTTTGTTGCACCAAAATCATCTCCTGGCATTTCTGACCAGCACACATGTTGTTACAATTATGACTGGACTGCTTGGCTCCAGCATAGGGGGAATGTTAAACCGGCACACTGGCACCCATCAAAACATTTGCGAACTTCCAAAGTGGAACTGACACCATGGTAGTGGTTTATATCACACGTCAGAGAAAGGCTTCATAACTCAGATCAAACAATTTAACTCTTGAGCTCCCTGTCTAAAGAGAGCGACCAAATGCTAGGCTGCCTATTGTTATTTCATATGGCTGTTTCATGTGGCTTCCAGCCAGCTCACTTAATTTTGCAAGCTCAGAAGTTAAAGACAGATAGAACTGCCCAGAACTTCGATGAGGGACTTGTAAGAGAACAGAAACTGCTGATTCTAACAATAGCATCTTCCCTGTCAGGCAGAAACAGTGCCAGCACTATCACGACGGTACACAAGAATTTTTCAGCTTTTAAGTGATTTTGTTGGGTATAAACTCATTCCCTTCCAGGAAACTCAGATTCTTAAGTAGATGTCAAAAAGATCTTTGGAGTTATGTTTTTTTGTCTTCTTTGGTTTGAGGAGTTTGAAGAATAAACCATAACAACAAGGTGCAATCAGTAGGACTATTTTAATAACATTTTAGCCTACTAGAGAACCACAAATTATATGCAAAATGGTATGCATGTGCTTCCTGTAAATACCATTACAATTCAACTCTTCTGTCAGATGCTCTTCTGTATGTCCCCTGATGAGCTGAATACAACTGTAATGAGGAACAGACCTATTCACTAGGACTTAAGATTCTCTTGAGGAGCAACTGGGGACAGCTGCAGAGGATGGAAACAAGAATGGTACAATTAAATGATTATTGCACTTAACTGGTATCCAGTTTTGAAAACCATAATGAGGTTGCTACAAGCTGTTCTGCAACTGCAGACAGAGCAAAGGAAGTCAGTGACAATTTTCTCACACTAAATTCAAATCCTCTGCTTTTAGGTCAGGTCTTCCAGCAAAATAACAGGGAATGCAGTGTATCAGCAACAACAGAGCAATGCTTCATACGTATCTCAAACATTACTTTGGAGTTTTCTAACTTCAGTCAGCCCTGATTATGAGTGGCTTCTCTACGAAACAGATTTATCCCTCTTTCTCCTGTGTATGGGAGGCACCGGTAGAGATTTTCCACTGCTGCCTTGGGCCACATTTAGTTGAAAAAATTCCTGCCAAGCTGTATCCTGCCATGTCTTCGCTTCATAAGTTTTTGTATTTTGGAACAGCCTTTAACGAGTTTTACTTTCACGCAGCAGAAAGTTGCCAAAGGACATACCCAATATTGTCGTTTATCACCTCCTGTGGAAAAACAGTCTTGGATATGGGTATTAGTATCAGGTATCACAATTGAAAGTAAACACACTGTGTAGAAGATGCACTGATTTATTAATAGAATAAAAATTAAATGTAGTGACATGTTTTTCCACTATTAAAGCCATAGAGACAATCAGTGTCCCATATATATACTTGACCGTGTTATTCAGTAACTCATTCACAAACTCTGACTGACACGTTCAGGTCAGGTATTACAGAAACCATTTCCACCATGAAAGCAGCCTTCCTCTGTTACAAAGTGGATAGCTACAAACACTGTCCCCACAGTTTGCAGCTGCATCGGTCTATGGGAGGTTTTCCTACATCCTTTATTTTAATTCCCGAGACTTTCTCCACCTGGAATAGCTTTTTAAAGCCTTTCAACAGCAACAGAGCAAAACAGCTGAACTTCTTGTGGGGTACAAACCCACTCTTCAGGAAAGAAAATGCACCAAGTATTATACGAAATTAGGCTCACTTCCAATATACAGTGGGGATTATTCATTACAAGATCCCTGGCTAATTATTGGAACTTTGAGGCAACTAGGGCAGAGAAAAATGTTTGTAATGGAACAGCTTTAATTGTAAATAATTCCTTTTGTGTGTTTCTACTTCTACATCATACATTCTGCAATATCTTAAACTGTAGCTTAATTTTTGTTAAGTCATAGCTGCTGTGATTTTGTAGATAATGTTATCAATATATAGCTTTGTGTGATTTAGCATGATCTGAAAGAAATGGGCAAAGTGATAAAAAGGAAATATTACAACTGACTTTGCAATTTGCCTCAATATTTGAATTTCCTTTACATCAGGTATAGGAATAAGTATCAGCTACAAAGATAATTAAAGTAAGCACTTGGGTGTCACAGGATTAAAAAACATTGAAAACTAATCCCTTACAGATACAAAGGAAGACAAACATCCTATCACACTTGTCAGAGGACAGAATCTGTTCAGAAGCAGAATAAGTCGTGGTGTTTCCTCCTGTAGATACGTATCTCTTGCACACTGCTTGGAACAGGTATCTGTGATATCAAAATGCTGAGAGACTTTGGGAAAAGCCTACTGTTCGCTTCCAAGCATCCTGTTTCAGGAAGGTACAAAGCCCCATGAAGAGCTGGGCATTAGAACATGAACTTAAACCAGAATGATGAAGACAGATGGTGAACCCCAAATGAGAGTCCTGTGGAAAAAAAGAGCCTCTAAAATTTGAAAACAGTATTAAAGGAAAAGAGAAATGAAGTGCGTATTACTGGCACAGCAGAAACCCAGATATAACATACAGCACACAAGCCTGCAGAGAGCATATCATCCATAACCGTCTGGCTTATGTGGATATAGTAGTCATGTATCAGAACAAGCTGGGGGGTTTCCTGGAGTCACATTTACTGTGAGAGTTTGGCTGTCCATATTGGAGAGGGATTCAGTACCGGAGTTTTCAGATTGAACCAACTGTTCAGAAATAGCAGGAGAAGCGACAGCACAGTTAGCATGCTCACTCTCCCGTGCCGTAACACTGGCAGTGGGGTTTTCCTTAGCTGTCCCAGCATGATTGTGTGACTGGCTGGCTTGTCTCCCTGCTTCTGCCTCCTGCTGCTGCAGCATCCGCTCCACCTCTATCTCAAGTTCCAGATTTTCCTCATCTGCCTCCACTTCCAGCTGCTGCATTAACTCCTCCAGCTTCCTGGCCTTGCGGAGTTCATTCTGCTGTATGATCGTGCAAAGGTGCTCTGTGAGGTGCTCCTTAATCTCTGTCTTGTGTTGGAGGTCCAGCTTGGCTGCCACGTACTCCGACTCAGCCTTATCATACCGCTTCCTGCAAAATCATCATCATTTCTAGTGGGTTAGTTCCCAAAGCACTTTACAGTGTGACACGGACAGACACTTTAAGCATCCCTGAAATGCAATGTGCTCTGCAATGCACTATGCCAGCTATTTCATGACATGCTGCTACATTAGTAGAAGGGAAGAAAATAAGTGTGAATCGATCAAATCTTCTCCTCTTGACACGTTAGCCTCCACTGCTCATCTGAAATCTACAGACTGAATCACAAACAAGCATTTTTACTGCCTGTTTTAAGAGATGCATCACTAGCAGCAGAAAGAAACCATCAGAAATTGTAGTGTTTTCACACTTCTAATGAACACCTATCTAGTGAACTGAAACACTGCAAAACAGTTTTGTGGTTTTTCTAATCTCACCATCCACCCAACAGATACAGATGCTACAATGGTGCTATGCACATTTACGTTGCGATCTGGTCTAGAAGTGTACTCTTCCGGCCACCCATATATATGTTCAGAAAATCATGAGCAGCACAGATTGACATAGCATATGACATCAATAGTGATCACAACTTTTACGTGGCAACAGATGTAGAGTTTTGTTGTAAGCATCCCCCCAACACACACCTCCTGCCAATTTGCACTTCCTGTCATGACAAATATAGCAAAAAGGAAATACTCCAAATATTTATTGAGGTTAACACATCCGGGATATCCAACACTTTAATGGTTCATGTCCACAATAGTGATGCACCTTCTGCTACGTTCAGTGAATCTGTATATTAATTCTGATTTAATTAACAGAAAGACAGATGCAATCTCGCTCATCAAGAAAGGGAACATGCAAAGGCTTTTGCAGAATGCCTACACAATGTACCTTACAGAGCATTCATAAAACTAGTATTAGTAAGGTGGTTGAATAAAGAATCCAGCTGTTTTATAAAACCTGATTCAAATATCTGGTTAAACAAAGCAACAGAAAGATAGGAAAGACCCTTTGCTTAGGGAAACAGAAGGAAATAAGACATAGAAAAGCCTTCCCAAATATGTTCCCTTTATATAATAATCACAAAACTTTGACCCAGCTATGAAGGCTACGTCTGCAGTGGGCAGAAGATGCCCACTTACGTTTCCCTCACAAGAAATTCAAGATTTCCCTGGGCCAGGTAGCTGAAATGGAAAACCCAATGCTATGCTGGAAACCTCTGCACAGTTAAACCTTTGGGCTGAATTCACCCATATTCTTCACATTGTATTTAAGAAAATTCCATTCCACAGCAATTGTCAAATGCCCCAACTATGTATGTGCTCAGGACTATTTAATATTGCACTTCTTGACCCACTGAAATGATTTGTGTTTTAGCCCTAAAATATAAGGCAAGAACTAAAAAAATGCTTAAAAAGACACCACTTAAAAGTAAATCAGCTTTGGTTCAGAATGCATAAAAATACAACACTGAAAGTATCTAACTTGCATTTCCAAATCCCTCCTTCACAAAAAGACAGACTTACTAAGTTCATGAAAGTCATTAAGTATTTTTTAAATTTTATGCCCTTTGTCCTACCAGTATGCCGTTTTATCTTCATTAAAAACTGCTTTCCAAACGTCTCATACACTTCTGCTATATTCTCTTTAGCCATTAAGTGTTTCCAATAGACACATTATTACAAAATTTTGGTAAGGAAATTTTCAGGAGCATTTAATGATTTTAGAAACCAGACTTAAACCTAAAATATATTGAAATGTTTCTCCTCTTGGGGATATGAAATTCAGCATTTTCATATGCACTCAGCTACTGAAACTACAGTTAATCTTAGATATTCCAAATGATAATTACACAAAAAATATCCCTATTTTTTAGCTACTGCTGCTATTTTTTTAAAGACTAATTAACATGTTTATTGGCCTGTGGTCATCATATAGCAGAAGTCATAAGGAGAAATACACGTTTAACACATTGAATCGTGAACTAAAAACCACAACCAAACATTTCCATTTTATTAAACGGCTACATAAACATGCTGATGTTTATCTACTGATGTTGTGGTTTACCCACAACTAATAGAGTGTTCCGATTAATTTCTTGCATTTAAGGAACTCATCAGAACCAGAGTGATTAAAGGCACATTGTGAAGGGTGAAAGCTTGCTTCTTCCTTCAATTTTTGGTGCCAGTTCCAAAAGCACTTCAGCAGTATTATATGTTTTAAGCCTAATTGGTCCCATTGATTCCAACAGGACCAGAGCTGTCATCAACAAGCAAGTTTCCCTGAAAAGGACTTTCATTTTAGGACTTTAAAAAAAACTCTTT
>NW_009260621.1:1908525-1913889 GCF_000687185.1 Egretta garzetta | reverse complement strand
TCTTTCCCCATGAGAAAAAAAAAACAACCTTGAAACAATAAAGCAGGGCTTACAGACAACTAGACAGTTAAAGCAGCAAATATGTCTCGTGACAGCACGAAGCTGGAAAGCACAGTCTGCAGTCAGAAAACCTACTTGAGTTTCCAGATTCCAAGGGAAAAATTAGGAAACAAAAAGCACACTTTTACCTCAAGATTTGAAAGCCCCCCAGACTGTGACCACTGTAACTACACATTATTACAATGACATAAAACTCTGTTACTACTTCGGTGACAGGAAACAGCATTTTCTCCCTCCACTCAGGCAGGGCTATTCCCTCCTCCCTGTCTGTCGCTTACCGGGCGTAGGAGTAGTCCAAGCTGGCCTGATCAATGCGGTTCCGCAGGATGCCAATGTCAGCAGATACCATGTCATCCAGAGCTTGTAACTCCTTCTGAATCCTTTTTAGTTTCACTGTTTCAGCTTGAGTCCTTTTGGATCTGCAAAAGGAAGATGCTTTTTCCCCCCCCCGCCTTTTCAAGCCTCTCTTCTTGACATAATGGGCCCCATTTCATTTGTAGAGCAACTAACTTCTTTAAGAGCTATTCAGAAGGTTTCTCCTTTATGGTTTAAGACTTTTGATCTTTTTTAATATCCACAGGGATCTAAAATGCCTGCTATTAAAGGGCTATGGCAAAATTACGTAATGACTATAATCAAAGTGCCTAAAATGGATTGTGTTTCTTCACTGTGGAAACACACAAGAAGCTGCTGTATCTAAGTAGTTCTCAGTGTAAGGAAACAGGAAATGGCTTGGGGGGGGAGTGAGAGGGGGAAGGGTATTTAGCCCTGCAAATATCCCCTTTCAAAGAAGCCCAGTTAGTAGGGGCCAAAAAGTCACCTAACCTAAGCTTGATTTCCATTTTGTAAAATTATTCCCAAAAGGCCTAGCCAAATCCCAATGAAGTCAATGGAAAGTTTTACATCAAACACAAAGGATTTCAATCAACCCTTATGTAACCTTTTTCAACTCAGCCTATTCATTCTTAAGTTCTGAAAACTAAATGTTGCTAAGGGCAGCAAGCTTTGATGGATTTCACTCCGAAGCAAGCTAAGTAACTTTCAAAAAGCTTTTACACCAGGCCACTCTGCTGTCATTCATCACCACCAGCAAAACCATGCTTTTCAGCCACTGCTTTACACCCCAAAGCAGTATTTGAAAGCAAGACTAGATTTGTAGGAAATTACACCATCTCTCAGCTGATGCAGGTGGAGAGAAACAGACATCCTGTAGTATTGCTTAGAGCCTGAAGAAGGCCTTCAGATGTCAGACATAACTCCCTAACTATCACCTTCCAAGTCCTCCTCTCTCTCCTCACGCTCTGCTTCCAGGAGGAAGAACCCAGCCTGGTGGTCACACCCATGTTTGCTGTCCTACAGTGACTCAGACCAAATGTACTTGTGTTTTATCTCTGCCTGGCAAAGGAAAACAAAATCTTCAGAACCTCAAAGAGAATCTTTTGCACAGTGCTGGCTATGTTCATCTGTGCTAACCAAGAGCTTTGATGGGCAGAAACTAATACATGTCTGCAAGAGCACTGTGATCCTGAAAGCTGTCACATCTCCTTCCTTGATCCAGTGTTGTCAGCAGCTCCAACACCATTCCCTACAAACCTTGCCTTCCCTGTAGTCTTAAATTATCTCTGTGGACAACACTGTAAAGTACCTTAAAGTCTGGTCACCTGAAGAGCAAGAGCTAACAACCGTGAGAGCATGTGAATTTTTATAATTTCTAATCAGCCAGTGGTAAAATGGTACCTTCTTAAAGTTGATCGTCTTCTCTTTTCAACACTTTTCACATACTAATAAGGAAAGAGTCAAAAGCCCGAACAGAAATAGCTGTAATTTCCCTTCGTAGGCTAGGAATCAAACAAACTTGCCTTAAATCCAGTGAAAACAAATCAGGAACAGATCAGAGATGCACATCCGAGCACCCAACTTCCAACCCTGCCCTTACTGACAAGCACAAGGGCTTCAGCTAATTCTTGAATTGTGTAATAACTTTTCCATCTGCACACAGAGCTGCAGCTTTGGAAGTGTGAAAAGCTTAGTCACAGCTTCTTGGCCAGCTCTTGTCATGAAAGGGAAATGTAGATCACAGCTGCTCACTTGTGGAGCAGTACATACAGGGCACAGAGAGGAGGAAAAAGTGAGATTTAAATAGAAGATATGCAACTGGTTGCAGACGAAAAATAATCCCTTCCTCAGCCTCAGCCCATGCTGCAGCATAACCCCTTACCTCTCAGCAATAGCTTTGGCCAGGAGTGCCTTCTTGCGTTTATTCTTCTCTTCTATCAACCGCTGCTCTTGCTGGAGGACTTCCCATCGTGATTTTTCCTGCCTGCCCATTGACAATAAGATCAGAATTAATAGCAAGTTAATTTCTCTCCCTGTTCCCCAAATGACACAAACATTCACTGTCATATTTCCTAGAGCAAACTCTAAAAATGTCAAAGGAACAATAAATAGGTTTCAGTTCTGAGGAAAGAAGAATCGTGTGCAAGAAGTCATTCAGACCAGTAAAAAATTTCCAAATGAAATCTGCTGATCGGAACAAAAATCTTTATAGAAACAGAATCATTTGGTTTGAAAAGATCTTTAAGATCATAGAGTCCAACCATACCTGTCCACTACTAAACCATGTCCCTAAGCACCTCGTCGACCCATCTTCTAAATACCTCCAGGGATGGGGACTCAACCACTTCCCTGGGCAGCCCATTACAGTGCCTGATAAACCTTTCAGTGAAGAAATTTTTCCTAATATCTAATCTGAACCTCCCCTGGTGCAACTTGAGGCCATTTCCTCTTGTCCTATTGCTTGTTACTTGGGAGAAGAGACCAACACCCACCTCACTACAGCCTCCTGTCAGGCAGTTGTAGAGGGCAATAAGGTCTCCCCTCAGCCTCTTCTTCTCCAGGCTAAACAACCTCAGTTCCCTCAGCCACTCCCCATCAGACTTGTGCTCCAGACCCCTCATCAACTTCATTGCCCTTCTCTGGACACACTCCAGCACCTCAATGTCCTCCTTGTAGTGAGGGGCCCAAAACTGAACACAGTATTCGAAGTGCAGCATCACCAATGCCGAGGACAGGGGAAGGATGATTTCCCTGGTCCTGCTGGTCACGCTATTCCTGATACAAGCCAGGATGCTGTTGGCCCTCTTGGCCACCTGGGCACACTGCTGGCTCATATTCAGCCGGCTGTCAATCCAGTACCCCCAGATCTCTCTCTGCCAAACAGCTTTCCAGCCACTCACCCCCAAGCCTGTAGCGTTGCATAGGGTTGTTGTGACCCAAGTGCAGGACCCAGCACTCAGTCCTGTTGAAGCTCACATAATTGGCTGCAGCCCATTGATCCAGCCTGTCCAGGTCCCTCTGCAGAGCCTTCCTACCCTCAAGCAGAGCGACACTGCCACCCAGCTTAGTGTCATCTGCAAACTTGCTGAGGGTGCACTCAATCCCCTCATCCAGGTCATTGATAAAGATGTTAGAGCTGGCCCCAACACGGAGCTCCAGGGACACCACTTGTGACTGACCTCGGACTGGCTTTAACTCCATTCACTTCCACCCTTTGGGCCCAGCCATCCAGCCATTTTTTTACCCAGAAAAGAGTACGCCTGTTCAGGCCATGGGCAGCCAGTTTCTCAAGCAGAATGCTGTGGGGAATGCTGTCAAATGCTTTACTAAAGTCTAGGCAGAGAACATCCACAGCCTTTCCCTCATCCACTAAGCGCAGCACCTTGTCATAGAAGGAGATCAGGTTAGTTGAGCAGGATCTGCCTTTCCAAAACCCATGTTGACTGGGCCTGATCTTCTGTTTGTCCTGGACATGCTGTGTGATGGCACTCAAGATGATCTACTCCATGACCTTCCTCGGCACCAAGGTCAGACTGATGGGCCTATAGTTCCCTGGATCCTCCCTCCAGCCCTTCTTGTAAATGGGCATCACATTTGCCAACCCTCAGTCCTAAGTGGAACTTCCCCAGTCATCCAGGACTGCTGATAGATGATGGAAAGGGGCTTGGTGAGCACCTCCGCCAGCCCACTCGGTACCCTTGGGTGGACCCCATCTGGCCCCATGGACTTGTGCATGTCTAAATGGCCGAGCAGGTCACTAATCATTTCCTCTTAGATCATGGGAGCTTTGTTCTGCTCCCCACCCCTGCCTTCTGGCTCAGGGGGCTGGGTTCCCAGAGGACAGCTGACCTTACTATTAAAGACTGAGGCAAAGAAGGCATTAAGTACGTCAGCTCTATCTCATCCTTTGTCACTGTGGTTCCCCCTGCATCCAGTAAAGGATGGAGATTCTCCTTGGCTCCTCTTTTGTGGTTAACATATTTATAGAAATATTTTTTACCATCTTTCACAGAATTGGCCAATTTAAGTTCTAGTCGGGCTTCAGCCCTTCTATAATTTTCTCTCTGCATGATCTCGCAACATCCTTGTAGTCCTCCTGAAATGCCTGCCCCTTCTTCCAAAGCTCACAGACTTTCTTCTTTTTTCTGAGATCCAGCCAAAGCTCTCTGTTCAGCCAGGCCAGTTTTCCTCCCCACCGGCTCATCTTTTGGCACACGGGGATGGCCTGCTCTTGAGCCTCCAGGATTTCCTTCTTGAAGAGCATCCAGCCTTCTTGGGCTCCTTTGCCCTTCAGGACTGCCTCCCAAGGGACTTTGTCAACCAGCCTTCTAAACAGTCCAAAGTCTGCCCTCTGGAAGTCCAAGGTGGTGGTTCTGCTGACCCTCCTCCTTACTTCTCCAAGAACTGAGAATTCTATCACTTCACGATCGCTGTGCCCCAGGCATCCTCTAACCATCACATCACCCACAAGGCCTTCTCTGTTCACAAACAACAGGTCCAGCAGGACACCTTCCCTAGTTGGTTCACTTACAAGTTGTACCAGGAAGTTATCTTCCATGCACTCCAAGAACCTCCTAGAATGTTTCCTTTCTGCTGAGTAGACATCTGGTAATTTGAAGTCCCCCACAAGAAGCAAGTAAGCTGCTGTTTAATTCAGCTTTGCTGGAAGAAAGAGCATACTATGCTTTTTCAGAAACGGGTGGAAATTTTCATTTAAAGGATGTGCTTCCTCGCTAGGTAGAAGCAGTTTCAGGTTTCCTACTGGCTGCTAGTAGTTGCTATCTGTTCAGTCTGCCAACACAGCCTCTTTTTTGGAAATGTTCTTTCCATAAAATAGATCCTTTTGCAGGTCTGCTTTACAATACAGCCCCCGCATAATTAAACTGATACAAGTGAAAGGCTGGTAAAATTTATAAAGAAAATGAGCAATGAGGAAGAACAAGAATTCACTTTTGCCACCAGGGAAAG